>NC_041221.1:33821676-33906164 GCF_002837175.3 Physeter macrocephalus | reverse complement strand
TGGGCATATACCCTGAGAAAACCATAATTCAAAAAGAGTCATGTACCAAACTGTTCATTGCAGCTCTATTTACAATAGGCAGGACATGGAAGCAACCTAAGTGTCCATCAACAGATGAATGGATAAAGAAGATGTGGCACATATATACAATGGAATATTACTCAGCCATAAAAAGAAATGAAACTGAGTTATTTGTAATGAGGTGGATAGACCTGGAGTCTGTCATACAGAGTGAAGTAAGTCAGAAGGAGAAAAACAAATACTGTATGCTAACACATATATATGGAATCTAAGAAAAAAAATGTTATGAAGAGATTAGTGGTAGGACGGGAATAAAACACAGACCTACTAGAGCATGGACTTGAGGACATGGGGAGGGGGAAGGGTAAGCTGTGACGAAGTGAGAGAGTGGCAGGGACATATATGCACTACCAAATGTAAATTAGATAGCTAGTGGGAAGCTGCCGCATAGCACAGGGAGATCACCTCTCTGCTTTGTGACCATGAGAGAGGTGGGATAGGGAGGGTGGGAGGGAGGGAGACGCAAGAGGGAAGAGATATGGGAACTTATGTATATGTATAACTGATTCACTTTGTTGTAAAGGAGAAACTAACACACTATTGTAAAACAGTTATACTCCAATAAAGATGTTAAAAAAAAAGCAATCAATACCAGATTACCAGAGGGTATAGGTGCAGAATTGGATATAGTCATTCAAAGCATTAAATTAAGAATATGGCAATATAAATATCTTAAAAGCATATTTTAGGTGTTCAAAACATAATGTATAAGTCATTCATAACTAATTTGAGCTTTATAGATGGGGGAGAAAAACAGTTAACATTTGAAAGTCCTGAAAACTTTTCCTTGGGTAATTATACAAATCAAGCAGTTTGCCTTTGATCAAATTCCTTCCCTTTGAAATATATATATATATATATATATATGTCTAGATATCTAGATAGATAGATAGATAGATAGATAGATAGATAGATAGATAATCTTGATCGCATGAACTGTGGAGAAATGGAATAATAAGGAATACAGTAACAGGTATATCAACTTCCACAAAGAAAACAATAAAAAGTTACCCTGGATTCTTCTGAATTCTCCTCCGCCTCTGAAGATTCTGCAGGTTTTTTATAAAATCTGGAGCCATAAAGAGAGAGAAATAATGGGCAAACAGAGATTACTCTCCTGCATGTTTTATTCCATGGATTCCAGGGAATAGCAAAAAATTTACTTGGGTGTATTATTTCCTGGTTTGCTTCATTATACAATATGCAGTCCAAATAGAGCATGCGGAGCATGGGGAAAGCTAGATGGTAGGGTGTAGAAAGTTTCTCATGTACAGCGAAGAAAGGAAAATCTATTAGTGTTCACTTTTGATATGGATGTGCTTTACAGATTTGGTCATGTAGGAATTCTCAGTGTCTACATTTGCTCTTTGTAGTGTCCAATCCTACTTCTCCAAATGGGGGTTTTGAATGAGGACTGCCTCTACAAAGGGCATCAGTGTTTTGAGTCCTTAAGTAGTTTTCCCTTTATTTATAACTTATGTCCTGTTATGGAGGCAGGGGTCACATCTGAATTAAGAATTCCCAGTTAATTGTCCATAAAAGAGGAACAAAAAGCAAGTTGATCCAACATACAGGGACAAAAGTGCTCATGGTAAAGGCAGCCTATAAAACAGCAGGAAAACCAAGAAAATGCCACATACAAGGCTGAGGGACGCCAGGACCAACAGCAGGGAAATGACTTATTTTCTGAGTTTATGCTCACATTTAATATTCCTGGTTTAGGTTGAGAAAGGAAAATAAATGATTCCAACACAAAGTTCACACTTAATTTTGGTTGTGAATTATATAGTATTTCATAGTTAATTAAATTTAATTTTTCATATACTGAAAACTCTGAGAAGAGTTGGAAAAAAGATGGCTGTTATTCAGTCTTGTTCTACTCATGTAAATAATAGTAAATTAGGCACTGATAATATATTACACCAGTGTAGGACATACCATATTAAAAGCCAAAGGCTTAAATATGTAGTTTAAAAGTTATAAAGACATAAGTACAGTATACGTATTTTTAATCAAATCGTTGTGGATAAACTTTACTGTAAAATAAATGATCTTGTGTCCTTTTTCAAGCTACAGTGGAGGAGAGAATGCTTTGTTATTCAAGGTTCTCTATTTGGTGGTGGGGGTAGGAAAAAAGAGGAGCTAAGTGTGGCCCTGGTCAAAGTCCTTCACCCCAGAAATTTGGTAGGTTTTAAAGTTACTGCTTTCCAGGTGAGGAAACAGAGATTCTGAAAAGTTAAATAATCTTATCCACGGTGACAGCTAGTGAATGGTAAACGTCCGTCAAAACGCTGGGACTGGTGAACATTAACTTAAAATGTTGCCATATGGGCTAGTGGCTTGGTTATTTTTGACCATCTCTTCTTCCTATTTATTACTTTTCAGTTCAATCCATGTCAAGAAAATATTTTCAATCAGACTTAAAAAATAAGCCAATCGCAAAATGGCACAGGTACTTTGGAAGACAGCTGGCAATTTCTTACAAAACTAAACATATTCTTAACATACTCACAATTGGGCTCCTTAGTATAAAGTCATTACTCGGATGACTTTAAAATTTATGTTTACACAAAAACCTGCACACCAATATTTAGAGCAGATTTCTTCATAATATCCCAAACCTGGGAGGAATCAAAATTTCTTTCAATCAATGAATGGATAACCAGATTATGGGTAATTCATACGATGAAATAGTACTCAGTAAAAAAAAAGAGAGAGAGACAAAATAAAAACCAAAGAAAAAAACACGAGCACTCAAACCATAAAAAATGTGTGTTGCAAAGTGAAAGAAATCAATGTGAAAAGACTACAAGACTACATTCTGTATGATTCTAACTATACAACTTTCTGGAAGAGACAGTCAAAAGATCAGTGGTTGCTAGGCATTCTTGGGTAAGGGAAGGAGGCATGAATAGGGGGACACTGGGGATGTTTAGGGTGGTAAAACTGTTTTTTATGATACTGGAATTATGGATACATATCACTTTACACTTGTCAAAATCTGTAGAATAGATAGATAGATAAATAGGTAGATAGAGCTAGATGTATACAAATATAAATATGAATATAGATAGGTAGAATTAACTAAATATAGATATATTCTTAAATACAGTATACTGCCTAACATTTTAGAGGAAAAGGAAACTAGTATAAAAAATTGAAAGTTTCAAATTATTCAACATCATTTTTTAGATTAAGTTTGCCAAATAAAATACAGGATGCCCAGTTAAATTTGAATTTCAGATAAACAACAAATAACTTTTTAATATAAATATATGTAAAGTATCACATAAGACATACTTATAGTACAAAAAATTATTTGTTGTTTAATACTGGGCAACCTGTATTTTGCTGAACCTTGCAAATCTAACTTGGATGGCAGTTTGTATAACCTAAATACGTGTCTTGAAGATTCTGAAAAGCCATTATAACATTTTAGTATCTGAACAAATATTAAAGATTCTGTTAATGACCTTGGTTTTGATAAGATTGTAAAGCTAATGAAACTTTCAATTGATTGTTGCATTTATGCTGACTCATTTTCTCTATTGCTTATGGAATACATCATTTGGACAGACTTTAAAATAAAAATATATCACTTCTATCAAAGTTGGATCAGCATACCATATTCTGAAATGCCCACATTACATTTTTAAAGGGCTCAAAATATTTTGAAAAATAGAACTCAAAAACATGATATGGGGTTGTTATAAAGTTAAGCAAAACAATCACACCCAATAATACAGGAAAAAAAGACACTTCTTAAGGTAAACATGTTAGTCACGTGCAACTCTAGAAATCAGTTGTTTAAAAAGTACAGCCATCAAAAAAAAAAAAAGTACAGCCATGAAATAAGCATACAATTAACTGCATGCTTTAAAACTGATTTAGCCTAATAAATACAAATAAAGTCAATATTCTGCATGAAGTTTCTGGGAAATCAAATAAAAAGGAACTAGAGAATAATATATATTTACAGGATGGTTGGATATTTTAAATTAAATCTTATCCAATCAAAATCATTAACTATAGATCAGTAGAATAGATGACATATCTGATGCAATTCATGCCAATGGTTAATTTTAACACTTGGAAAGCTTTTCCATTAGCATAGTTAAAGATACTGCACAGCAATTGCACACATAAACACACACACACACTTTAAACTGAATTTTTATTACAATGCAAATTGCACAGTAGGTTATTTCATCTTCAAATTTTATCACTTATATACCGAATTTCAAAAATGATATTTTCTTGCTTTTTAAAGATCTAATAACAATCTGGCCATGATGTTCTATCACCTAAAACTTTAATATAATTAATATATATTTATGTCTAATAAATAATTAATACATTAAGGATACATCATTTTAAAGATGTTATCTCAAATCATTAAAGTTTATGAAATCAACTGGAAAAGTAGGCCAGTAGCTTAAGAGCTGAAACTTAGATAACATCAATATTCAGTAAAAATGAGCATTTTTAAAATCGAGGCTCGTGTATACAAGGTGTCTTCGATATGTAATTTTGTTGGCAGTATTAGTAATTGACAATAAACTTGTAAAATACTGCTCTTAAATGCCTACATGTGTTTTAGAGAAAACCAACACCTAATATCTCTGACTGATTAGAAATACTCCATCCTGACAGGGAAAAGTACTTGTTAATGTTATTGTATTGAGACAAAATTTAATTAAATTAAACATAAAGAATAAAAATTTAAATTCTTCCAGTATGTTTGTTATATGATACTCTCAACTAAAGATCATTTTTCCAAATATTAAATTTTAATAGGCGTATATTAAGCAAAAACATTGTTTATAGTTCCATCAAACTGTAGTCAGATGAAGGTCTTTTTAAGATTGATTTAACTGCAATGGCAGAGTGATCTGTTTTTCCATCAAAGTTCATAGGGCAGCCAAAGAATAATAAGATATACTCTAAGTGCATCCAATAAACATGCCAAGCCAGCAAGGCATCATACTTCAAATACTGAGACAGAGAAAGGAGATTATTTTTAGCAACTGCCAACCTCACATTTCCATAATCTTAATAATCAGTTCAAATGAAAATTGAAGTTATATGTGACATGTTTAAGCATTTCTACTGAGTTAAATTTGTCACAGTTTAAAAATGTTTTAACTTAACATGTTTAGAACATGATATTTCTTATTTTGATCTAGAGAACCATTGCTTTAACTTGAAAATATGTAGGAATTTTCAGAAGTCCTTTTCACTATAGAATAGTTTCTGAATTAAAATATTGTAATGTTAACTCTTTTTAATATAACTGTTCGTCTTGCAAATTTATAGATGTTAAATTATCCCTTATTAATTTGGCTTGTGTCCAAGTGACAATACTTAGAGACATAATTTATACGATTTAATAGGCTTTATTAAATGCTGCTACAAACTCTTAATGGTACAATCTCAAGTTTAAATTAATCAATTTCGTGCATCTGAATGGAAAGATTAACTTCAGGCAATGGTCTTGTTAGGGACTAGACACCCAAGACAGTATCTTATTGTAATGACTCCAGTACCATTTCATAGACTACTCTTCTAAGTTTTAATGCCTCAGAATTCTTGCTCTAATATTGGAGATTATGATAACTTGGATTCTCTACAAAGCAAATCTGAAGCAGAGGCCTTTTGTGTTAACAATTTATTCGAGAGAACAAAATCTGTTAGCAAGAGTGAAAAATAAGAAGAGTGGTTAAGGGAACAACATGTACATGTAAAGGTGCTCAGCATCACTAATCATTAGGGAAATGCAATCCAAAGCACAACGAGATATTATTTCACACCTGTTGGGATGGCTATTACCAAAATGACAAGAGACCAAAAGTGTTGGTGAGGTTCTGGAGAAAAGAGTACTCTTGGGCACTGTGTGTGAAAATGTAAATTGATACAACCACTATGGAAAATATTGGAGAGTTTCCTCAAAAATTTAAAACTAACTATAAAAATAGAACCATAGGGGGCTTCCCTGATGGTGCAGTGGTTGAGAATCTGCCTGCCGATGCAGGGGACACGGGTTCGTGCCCCGGTCCGGGAAGATCCCACATGCCGCAGAGCGGCTGGACCCGTGAGCCATGGCCGCTGAGCCTGCGCATCTGGAGCCTGCGCTCCGCAATGGGAGCGGCCACAACAGTGTGAGGCCCGCGTACCAAAAACAAAAAACAAAACAAAACAAAACAAAAAAAAAGAACCATATATTCCAGCAATCTCACTTCTAAGCATCTATCAAATGGTAATGAAATCAAGATCTTGAAGAGTCATCTGCACTCTCAAGTTCACTGCAACATTAGTCACAATAGCCACAATATGAAAATACGGAAACAACCTAAGTGTCCACCTACAGATGAATGAAGAAGATGTAATATATATTTATCTTAAATGTTCTCACCACAAAAAGGAGATGGTAATTATATGAGGTGACAATGGTATATGAGGTGACTAAACCTACTGTGGTAGTTATTTCACAATATAGAAATAATGTATTAAATCATGATGTTATATAACTTATCTTAATCAATGTTATATGTCAATTAAATCTTGATAAAGCTGGGAAAAAAGATTTTGGATTTTTTCACTAATTAGGTATCTCATGTAAATATGACATAAAATATGGGCTTTAAGTTGAAACACACATATGAACTATGAAAAATATAATTTTAGTGTTAGGGAAAAATAATTAAATTAGTCTAGAAGATCCAACACATACAGCCAAACTTAGAAAAAACAATTGTAAACATATGTAGAAAACATTAAAAATAAGGCAAATTAATAGTAAATTTAATAAATTTTTGTTATCAACATAATATTTCAGGACTTTCTCCAATAAAAAAGAAAAATCTGAAACACAGAAAAATAAGAAATTAGATAGCCAACATAATGATGATTGTGTAGATTTTTTAAAGGATAATAAAGAATAATATGTTCCACTTTTTGTAAATGTTTTCAAAATGGAGATAAAAATGAAAATTATTTTTTTAAATGTGAATTTTTCTAACAAAAAAAGACAGGTAGATATCAATGGGAAAATTTTGGAAAGTGAAATGCTAACTTTAAAAATGTTGTCAGGGTCAAAGAGCATTAGAGTCTAAAGAAAAAAGTTATATATATTTATATATTATTGTATATATTTATATAGTATTATATATACATTTATATTTCATATATTATTGTATGTTTTTAAAATTATATATATTTATATATTATAATTATCATATTATTAAAAATAATTACATAGATGATGAAATGCTTTCCATTTTATTTAATCTAGAATAATTACATGACCAAAGTCTAATAAAATTAATGCAACAAAGTATACTTCAGATTAACCATAATTAGGTATATAGATGGGAAACTCCTGAATAAATATTCTAGGATTTTAAATATACCCGTTTATGAAAAATGTTAAAATGTGATCAATTTAGCTTTTTGAGTAAATGGAGGGTTTATTAAACATTATGCAGGCTCTTCTTATGATTCATTACATCACACTACTCTGTGCTGAAACTTTGGAAGAGACAGATGAAATGGATAATTTTTCCAGAAAAGTCAAAAATACCAAAATCCACAAGTAAAAGGTTATAGTTAGTCAGTGTTTCTCAGTGTTCTCATCATGTAGATTCCTTGGGTCAGGGCAGAATGGCAGATATCTTGCAAACCCTCAGTATGTGCTTCTGGGATGATGAATGAATGAATGAATGAGTGAAGTAACACATGCAGAATAAAAAACGAAAGCAGTATATTTGTATAACAGAAAACATTTCCTTCAAATTAATACCCATGAGACAAATGTATTTTAAATATGGTTTATCTCAATTAATTTTACAAAGTATTTCACTTCTTTCAAGCCCCTACCGCCAGGCAATTTTTATTATTTATTCCTTCCATTCATATAGATTCTAATTATGAGGGGAAAAAACACAACAGTATATATTCTGTTCAGTTTTATACTATTTCTCTTCCTCCTTACATGTAAGAATAAATTATACTTTTCTAGTATCTAACATACACCAACTTTAAAAATATACAATATATTCTAATGTGTATATTATTTGTGTTTAAAACTATTTTCCTGGCATTTATTTTATTTTGGTTCATGAAAAAAATGACATATAAATAATTATTTAAAATATCCTTAAGAATAATTTAAGATGAATAAATATTCTATCAATTATGGTGCTTTAACAAATGATACTCTATGAAATCCTGCTGAACTGTACTGCCTACTAATACTACATGTCAATATAGTATTACAAACGAATTGTGTGCATGTGAGACACATATTTGCTCTTTAAAAGGCTCCCCTCCAAGGGCAGTAAGTATCTTCTTCTTGTTAAGACATTGATGTCTGTCTACACTACACTTATAACACTGTTTTTTTATTCCATACCATCCTCAGAAGTAACTATTTATAAATATGAATGTGTATTTTCATTGACTTTTTAAAAAGCATTTGTATTTCTCTACAGGTAACTCTTGGAAACGTACAGTATAATTGCTCTGTTACTTTGTTTATAAAAGTATTATCTTCTTTTTAACATAAATAACATGGTTCCCGAGGAAAATATATATTTTAAATATAAATTCAGCAACCTATGCTTTTTTAATCAACAAGTTTTCTCAGAGAATGTTACCTCCCAGAAGAATGAAATGCTCATTCTTTGTAGTATCTATTAGTTTTACAACAGCTCTCTGCACAGATCCATCAGATTTTCCAACCTTTCAGCTATAAAAATATAGTTTTTACTAAATAATCTGAATTTACATAGTGTTATTACACTCCAAATGAAAAATGATGCTTGCTGTGCTTACTTTTAAACAAATAACTGGTTATGAGTACTCATCTTTATTAATTACTGAAGGATGGTGTTAACAATGATCATCCTTCTTTGATTACATACTATTTTCCAAGCATTATGGAATGTGGGTAAGCACGTATAATTTCTTTTGATAACTCTCAAGAAACCTGAGAAATAGAAAAATTCTATGATATCAATATTGTAGATGAGAAAGCTGAGGCTTAGAGATACTGTGGGACTTGCCGTTGGCCACAAAACTCCTGAGCTACAAGAGGGCTATATATCCAGGCTCCCTATCCCCAAGGTCCTCGTGCTTAAAGATCGCACTATTTGCCTCAACTTTTGCAAATTTCACCCTGTTTTCTGAAACACTTGGTATAATTTTTCTTTTTAAATTGCAGTTTAGTATTAATAAAAGTATCGACCTTTCCCAAAACATGTGCTGTGCAGAGCTCAGGGCTCCCAGAGCATTATTATTCAATATTTCTCAGTCTTAAATAGAATATCATCTTAGTAGATTCCATGTATTATCTGTTAATGGAAATTCAAACCACTTCCAGACATTTGATACATCCCTTTTGATATGTTATACTAACTGGAATTTGTTGAAAAGCCTGCAGTGATATCCTTTACAGAGACGAATGCGTACTCTCATAAGAGACTAAAAATGTGGGAGCAAAATGCCAGTCAGTGTGTGGTCATCAGCAGCGTTTAGTAATCAATCAATACTCAAAGGAAAGCAGTTTTGAAATACTCATCACTGTGATTGATTAGAATGTAATAGATTACACTGAGATTCAGTCATTCACTTGGAAGATCATTAAATAAATGGCTCAGATACGCTGCCTGAAGTTCAACTTTCCTCTCCTGGGTAAAATTGGTTAGCACTACAGAGAACAAAAATTCAGAGCCAAACTCAAATGCATAAGGAGTTCCAATTTCCAGATACTTAGTGACATATAGAAAGCACATTGGCAATTAACCCAATTTGCTTTCAGTTTTTAAAGGATAATTGTCAACAGTGAAATATATCTATACTCTTTTCATATTTCTCTTAAGATCATAATAATCACTTTCAACCTATATTTCCCAACATTTTCTTATGAAAATTTCCAGAGAAAATTTGATAGAATTTTACAGTAAACTTCCATAAATCTGCCATCTAGATACTAGCACTAACATTTTCCTATATTGGCTTTATCTATCCCTCTTTCTACCCATCAATCACCAGTTCTTAATTCAGGATGTCATTCAAAGTAAATTGCGGCATCAATATAATTCCCCCTAAATATTTGAACAACACCATATACTTTTATGTGAAAAAATAGAAAATGCTATTTTGTTTACTTCTTCTTTGGGGAATGAGGTGTTTTTTTTTTTTTAATTAGGCAGTTTGGGTACTGTTATCTATTCATCCCTTTAAATTAATGCAGCTATGCTGCTGTCATGATTTATAAGTAATAATGCTTGTAAAAAGGAAATGACTGTTGTTTCTGGCCACACAAAACGTGTCTAAATTGAAAACACAGTTGTATACTGGTGATGCCATCACCTTAGCTGCAGCTCAGTGGGCAAATTTAATTCATAAATCCTTCAGCAGTGCAGACTGAGACCTCATCTCTAAGTAGGCACATCCTTGTCATAGAAACCTTCTAATTACCTTCGTCAGCTGCAAGTGAGATGTTTATAGCAGCAGACAAGAGTGTATGTCAGGGGTGCCCTGGCATTGTGGTGACCTTTTGGGGAATAACACAGCAGATATAACTGATGGGGATCTCAGGCACTTCAGGTTTTCATCAAAAGAACTCTACTGGAGGCAGCTAAATAAAACATTACTGAACATGACAGATTAAAATGACTTCTGCCTAAAAGAGACTTGTTGAATTAATAAGACCATGCTTTCCTATGGACCCTTGTGCTTTCATTCTGAGAAAACTAATTTTTGTTGTTTGGGTTTCTCAGTGTGCCCCTTTTCATCAGTTTCCAACCCTAAGAATACACTTTTACTTTTAGCTGGCCTAAAATGCTATCACCCATTCACTCATTTAATTAAATCCATGAAGCGATAACCAGCCCCTTGTGCAAATCAACATGAGAACCACTGTTAAGACAAAAACAAATTGCCTTTAAGTGGGTCATAATTTTTACTATAACCACATAAGCAGTGGCATATAAAATCTTCAGTTAGAATTTACCTTTGTAGTATTGGGATGGCCAAAAATTTCCTTTGGTATTTAAAGTAAAAATAAAGGACACATTTTTCATTTTCACCAAGAACTTTATTGAACAACATACTCACCATTTTGTTCCACTACCTTCTGCCATTTTTCAGGCAATTTCATAATACCATCTTCCCAAAACTTTGTATCTTTTTGAGCAAAGTACTGTTCCAGGTGCCTTTTACATTCTTCCAGGGAATTGAAATTTTTTTTCCACTAAGAGCGTTTTGTAAAGGCTGAAATAAATGGAAATCCGAAGGTGCAATGTCTGGTGAATACAGCGGATGAATCAGAACTTCCCAGCCAAGCTGTAACAGTTTTTGCCCGGTCATCAAATAAGCATGCAGCCTTGCATTATCCTGATGGAAGATTATGCGTTTTCTGTTAACTGCTTTCAGAAGCTTTTGGTTGAGTGCTGCTTTCAGTTGGTCTAATTGGGAGCAGTACTTGTTGGAATTAATTGTTTGGTTTTCTGGAAAAATCTCATAATAGAGGACTCCCTTCCAATCCCACCATATACACAACATCACCTTCTCTGGATGAAGACCAGCATTTGGTGTGGTTGGTGATGGTACATTTTGCTTGCCCGAGAATCTCTTCCATTCCACACTATTGTACAGTATCCACTTTACAACACCCATCACAATTTGTTTGAAAAACAGAACGTTTTCATTATGTTTAAGTAGAGAATCGCATGAGGACATACAGTTAAGAAGGTTTTTTTTTTGTTGCTTAACTTGTGTGGGACCCAAACACCAAAGTGATTAACATAAACAAGTTGGTGTAAATGATTTTCAACGCTTGATTTTGATATTTTGTGTATATTGGCTATCTCCCGCGTGGTATAACATTGATTGTTCTCAGTTAATGTCTCTGTTTGATCACTATCAACTTCAACTGGTCTACCCAACGTGGAGCATTGTGCAGTGAGAAATCTCCAGCACGAAACTTCACAAACCACTTTTGACACGTTCGAACAGTCACAGCACCTTCTCCATACAGTGCACAAATCTTTTTCTGTGTTTCAGGAACACTTTTACCTTTCTTGAAATAATAAAGCACAATATGCCAGAAATATTGCTTTTTATGTTCCATCTTCAATATTAAAATTGTTACAGAAAAAATCACCAATTCTGATCTTTTAAAAAAATGCACGTTGATATGACAGCTGTCACAGTACAATGTAACAAAATTGTTTCGAATGAAATTAAAGACAACTAAGCACTACTGGAGCCATTTACGGAAAAAACCAAACGAATCTTTTGGCCAACCCAATAATTTGCAATTAGTCATTATAAGTAAAAACCGATGTCTGCATATAGAAACAACATTATTTTTCTTGATTACATAGGATGATTTTTTAAATGACAGTATTAATATCTGAAAAACAATGTGTTTCAATTTTTTTTCTTTTTCAGGGACTTTCCCATTGTTTAAATAATGCTATAAAAAAGATTAATTGTAAGATAATGTATAACTAGAGCCAAAATTATAAGTATGATAGCAGTTTAGGACAGCCCTTGATATATAGTAAGGGATTTATTAGTGTCAGTTGCTACTAATATAACTAATACTCTCACTCTTTTTCTACTAATTTTACAGTGATAATAAAAAAGGTAATGATGATTTTGGGTGTGAGTTTGCAGATCAGGTTAGGAAAGGTGAGGTACACATCAGAGATGTAGACCACTGATTTGATGCTGGGGTTCCTGGTTGCTCATGGAAAATGGGAAATGATTAAGAGCATGACTTCCAACATTCAAACATAAAAAACTGTTTTGGTAAATAAGAGATACAATTACTCCTATTAAAGAGTCATTGAAAAACATCTCCCATAAATTCTTACAAAAATAAATGGTGTTAATTATTAAATTATAATTAGTTTAACAATAAATTAGTAAACAGTAAGGTCAACAACATTTCATAAGTAAATATAAGCATCATGGGTCTATTCTTTTAAAATCCTTCAAATTTGGCCCATGACACTAATTATAGCTTAATAAAAATACTTCTGTTTTTGGCCTAAAAATGTGATTGAAGTTAATAGTTTTCTGATTATCTGGATAAACTCGAATATGTATTTTGAACACCTAATAAATGGATAAACTGCATATTCTTCATGAAATTGCCAATTGTCTGTAGTTTAAATTAAATCTGAGGTCACATGTAGCTCATTATCACCATGATGTTACATTCATGGAAAAGTCAGTCCAAAAAGCAAAGGAGATGAAAAAACAAATCTCCTGAAGGAAATTAAAATCAATGCAATGTGTAACACTCAGTCCTACTTTTTAAAGTCTCCTTTTTTTCCCCCAGTGTATGCTGAACTAAAGTATTCCAGAAATTCTTGGTATCCAGTCCTCACAATTTTATCCTCTATCTTAACACCCTTGGACATATCAAAAAGCATCACCAGTAGTTGTAGCTGAAAGACCTTCCAACAACCAAGACCCATTCCACCCAGGGTTGAAGCTGCTAAACTCTGATGCATTTCTGTAATGTAACTATGGTAATATCATTTATCACAATCCCTGGCATTCTTTGCCTATACATTTTTCAGGATGACAATAATTAACCTGTACCCATACAGATCATCTGAAATCTGAGTAATCAAAGGCCCCATCACAAAATTCATTTCCAAGAAAATCTAGTCTCTATATACTGGACGTCAACAGCCTTGGCATACTCCCACCATTTGATGGCACAGCTGATATTTGCTAAAAACATCCTCCTCCTGGTGGTAACAGAAACACCAGAATATTCTGGAGAGGTAGTCTTTCAGTTAGGGCCTGGTTAGCTAAATCAATAACCATAAATAACTTCCTTTACTAAAGTGCTTGTTACAGTGACAGACACATAAAATGTTCGCTGACCTCTGGAAAAGAGAAAAGTTATGGTCATATGTGAACTCCAATGTCCCCAAACAGGTACTCTGTGAGACTTATACAGGTATATAAAGGCATGGACACTTAATACAAACACACACACACACAACTTAGATTGGTGGGAAAAGTCCATAAAAAGTCCAACTCCAATTCGAAAAGTCATGAGAGTTTTCAGACTTCCTAATTTATTAACCTCATATAAGACCACTGAGGTCTGAGTCTCCATTTGAAATACCAATTATAAAGTGTATATTATCTCAAAATGCAGTTTCCATATCAATGTGTTTCTTTAATGTCACACTGACTTTGTAATTGATTTCAAGAATCCAAATCTCTCATATGTAATTGTTCCTTAAGTCTTAAAATTTGAATCCAATTTTCAGCCTGTTATATTGAAAATTTACTCCTTGCTTAGGTCAAAGATGATGATTTTTTATCGAAGGACAAATGGAGCATTAGTAAAGTACATCTTAAACTTAAAATCTTAGAGGGTGAGCTATAGAATGAATCTCATATAAACTTTCATCGAAAGTAACAAGCCAGTAAAATAACATAGACTATAGTGTTTACATACATTTCTTAAATACATTAAAAGTCAGCTAGGGTGGTATGCCTCTGGCTGAGAGCAGATGATAGGACTGCTGGCTTAGTTCCCTACTCCAGTGAGTCTGGAGGATGGGCTCTGAGCTTGCCTGCAGTCTCTGGTCAAGCTTCCTAGATGGTTGGGACCTGGTACTATATTCAGCAGGAGACAGGGATATGAATTAGTTTCCCTGCCCTGGCAGGGCAGCAGGGTGAGATCAGGGCCTGCGCAGCTCATTGGTTTATAATGTTCAACCTTACTTTTGTAATAATGTTTTCCTCCGAATTCTTTCCTTTCCTGGAGTCACTCCATCCTCACACCGGGACTTTCTGTCCTCACACCTATATAATTTTCTCATCATACCCTACAGATAAAAAACAAAACAAAAATCAAAAGCATATGGCAGCTCCATTCCCCTTGACCCTCCCTTGGGGATGGAAGCACTGGGAAGGGACAGCAGGGCCCCCTTGTCTGTTACAATTTCCTCTGCTCTAAGTCCATTTCTTCCCAGATCTTCTGTCCTGCAACACCCTTAACTCCCCAATGATCATTTGTCACCATTGGGCTTTTAAGGTTATTGAGAAACAGTGAGTAATGTTCTTGTCAAATAATTAGAATGTAAATATTCTGTTTTGGAATAACTGCAGACCAATAATGCTTTAGCTGCGAAACAAAACAAGCAGAATATACTCCAATAAAAATTAAAGAATGATTCAGACACTTAATATTTCACTAATGAACTAAATGATTCAGACATTAATACTGAATATATTAGTTATATTTGCATAAACACGTAAAGGTAAACATGTGGATATGTATGTACATAGCTGTATCTACTATATACATTATCAATTAGCATTTAAGAATGATGCTAGCTACACAGTAAAGGACATCTGAGGAGGATAACAACAGATGTTGTTCCAATACGGTTAAGAAGTTGGTTTGCTGGGGAAATACCTCCTGAACGGGTTTATACACTTCAGGAAAATGTGTATCAATAAAATTTGTTTGAAGAACAGATAATTTTGCAATCCCCGAAATTGTTGATTGAGGAAAATTTAGATAAATGAATGTCTAAGCCAGGGAAAAAAGAAAAAGTACAGGGAAAGAAGGCATCCTAATTAAGCAAATGATATCAGCCCTATTTATATATGTCAGAGAATGACAGGGACTAAGATAAGCTGGTTATATTGTACCACATCTGAGCCCTCCTGAAGGATAAGAGAAGCACTAGAAGGTTGATATGGAAGAAAGATGTAACAAACAAACAAAAAATTATAGCAAAGGAAATAAAGCAGAATGAAACACACTCAAAGCCTAGAGTATTAAAATCTGAGGAGAGACAGTGTCTGACCACAAAGCCCTGGACTCAGTCTTCACCTGACCCAGAGTCATCAACAGTGGTATCAGATTATGAGATTGTTGAGGGTCTTCTTCCAACTGAAACAAAGTTGAGGTGGTGGAGAAAATGTCCTAAGAAGGCTCACCTCACAATAGAAACAGAATCGTGTCCTAGAAATGAAAATGAAAGCTCACAAGTGAGTTCTGAAGCTGACACCAGAGAGGACCCATAATTAATTGAGCATTGGTGCATTTTAAACAAGGAATACAATGGAAACCTGGAAATTAAGAGGGTTGAGTTACATAAATAGAGAAGAAAGTCATCTCAAGTGACTACCATGGCCAATTAAGTTTGCAAGAAGGCCGGCATTTCTCAGATGCCATTTTTTAGACACCACCCTCTGAGCTAAACCTCTAGCTATCGTCATCATAGTTCCACTGTGCAATGGAAAATTTCTCCTAAATAAGGTGTGGTTCAAAGTAATGAACTCCTGAAACAGCAGAGGTGGAACATCATCATGGTAAATGTGTGACCATGATTTTCTCCATCAATCCTTTTCCCATCATCTGCTGCTGAACATCTGCTATTGTCTTGGGTACCTCTAGGTACTCAATCCTGAAAAAGCTTGAAATGACTGTTTTTAAATACTTGGCATTGTCTGTTTTCTAAATTTCGTTGTGTAGGCACCTTGTTACCCTTTTGTGTATCCTATTATTACTTTGGACTCTTTTAAAAAATGAAACGCTGAAGAGCCTTGGCATTGAAATGATAGAGCTCCTGGTACCCCAGAAACATCACAGCCACTTCATTGGAAGACAATTCAGGTTTTCTGAAAGAAACAAATCAACTTAGACACTGAGAACCCCTCTAGCCTAGATTAATCAGACTATAACTTTGAGGAGGATTAATTTTGGACATTAATTTCTTTGACCTTTATTTAAGTCACAAGGAAAACATATTCTATTTTGGACTTTGATTGGTATATATTACTATTTAAGCATCTTAATTTACATCTTTTTTTGGGGATTTTAACTCACAACATGAATTTTACATTTGATTTCTGCTTGGTAATTTGATAAGAGGAGGATATTAATAATCAAATTCAGGATACCTGAATGTTGGTCCTTTATTATTAAACTATTTAAATATTGACATTTGATCTCATTGTGAAGCTTTAAGGTAAATTGGACAAAATAGCTCAGAATAATTCATGATGAGGATAGACTAGAAAATACTTAGCCTTGACTACAGAGTAGCATTAAAGAGAATTTAATCATTATACTTTTCTTATTCATTTTATAGTTTCTGTTATAAAACCAGAAAGCTACTGTATCTCCTGCCTCTAAATAGCATCACTTTTGGAAATGTATGTGTGTGTTATGTTATTGCCTTAACAATTATGTGATATGAAGCTATTTAGAGTTATGTGGCTTTAGAAAGAAAATGAACAATATTTACTAGTTTGAGAGATCCACAGAGACTTGCACCTGTAGGTTATTTTAATCTCCTTTAAAAAAAACTACCCTGCCTAAGGTAAAGAATGGACTTTGGGTGACCATGTTGTGTCACTGTAGGTCCATCCATTGTAAAAAATGTACCACTCTGGTGGGGGATGTGGATCATATGGGGGAAGAGAAGGGATATGGGAAATTTTTATAACCTCCTTTCCATTTTGCTTTTAATTTAAAACTGCTCTAAAAAATTGTCTTGAAAAAAATCCCACAATTTCCTTGGTTATCTGTAGAGGCATATCCCCTTCTTTGTGAAAAAACTAATGTGTTCATCTCTAAATATAAACCACATGAGAAGAATCAATTAATAATGTATTTGTATACACATATGAACCATGATATAATATCTACATTAAATATTTCAATGGACTGCATTTGTTTCAACTCACCAGTGTTCACTCTAGCAATACTCTCTTAGCTGTTCTTTTTGCCTCAAATGATGGGATATCAGTTTGCCAAGCTCTTTCACCTTCTTTAAATCTTTGCTGGAATTTTACCTTTTACATTTGACCAGTCATATTTAATACTGCCACCGATTCCAATTCCAATTGCACACTCCTGATCTCCCTTACTCTGCTCTACATTTTTTCTTTCCTACAGCACTTATCATTTCCTATTATGCCAGATATTTACTTATTTATTCTTTTTAATGATTATTGTATATTTGCCCATAAACGTAAGCTCCATGAGAATGCAGATCTTTGTCTTCTCTTTCTTTCTCTGGTATAAAGTGAAGACCTAGAAGCATACAGCGCAGGTATTCAATAAATATTTGCCAACTGAATAAATGATGTAGATCTTTGCTTGCTGGACAGACTTACAACTCTCTGTGGGGGTCATAAGAAACATTTATCATGTGATTACTCTCTAATTCTCCATATGCATCTTCCTCCAAGCCTCCACAACAATTCTGTGTCCCATCCAAAGCAAATCCATAAAATGGCTACAAAAAATGCTTTCTCACTCCTGCTCCAGCCAGACTGATGATAGTTGGAGCATTTTTCTTTTAAACTAGAAGTTGGGCAATAAAGTTAGCTGTCTCTTAGACCTGGTGCCCCATTAATCAATGAATTAAGTTCTACTTATGTTTAAGTTTCACATCCTCTGTGAATACTTATCTACATTTTCTTATATTCACAGGAAGTGTTTGGTGGTTTTTCCTTTGTGCTATGTGCTTCTTTTATTTTTGCTTTTCATAACATATTATTGCTTACTTACTTTTATGTCTCCACAACTAGACTGTGAGTTCTTTGAAGACAAGTATTTTCATATTATTTTGGTATTCCCTGTACCAAGTGGAGAGCATGACACATAGAAATCATCCTTTAAATATTTATACAATGTCTGAAAGATGTATTCAGGTGAACGCTTCATTCCTCTCATTTAGTAATATCTATGAATTTTAAAATATGTTTCTAATATCACTGGTAGCCACAAAAGTGTATTTAACACTTTATTATTTTTTTATTTCCCTTCATCACATTTAAAAACTAAAATTTTCTTCTCTTTCATGATATCATGATACCATGATATCATGGCCATTATCTCCAAGTTCAACAGCCTGCTTCTTTCCCATTTGTGAGACAGAAGATTCATGAATAACCAGGAATATAAATGGCATGTGAGTAAACTCTGGTCTGATATTTTGTAAACCTTATTTTGTTTCTTTCTTTTTTTTGTATCATCAGCATGTATAGTAAAAAATGTGGTTCTTGTCATAGTCAAGTGGAGAGAGAAAGAGCTGCTTGAAATTATGTACAGAACAGGCCTGATGCAGTTAGCTGGTCTAAGGTGCAAAGTTGAATGAGAAAAATTAATATTTTCTATTTGGTGCATATTGTGAGAAAACTTCCAGAAATAATAGCTTCAGAATAAGTGGAAATATACTTTTAAAACTAGAAAATATTTTTAAATGGAACTAAATTTACATGATAATGGTGATTAAAATATTGACTTCATTTTGTAAGAAACAGAAAGTAGCAAAGGAATTAACGGCTGTATTGCACATATTATTAGTACTTTATAATATCTGTAAACATCTCCCAATTTATTCATATTCTAAACTACTTGAAGACAGTGATGCTGCAAGGATAATCTTTTAAATTTCATGTGTCCTATTATCATGAGTTGAAGTAAATCTAATCTAATAATAATCTCTTAAGTTAGTTTATTATCTCACACTCAAAAAGAAATTAAAATTTCAATTGGACATAAATACAAATAAATTAACATTCAGCTTTTATTACTATTTAGTTTAAGCTTTCATATATCTATGGAGATAAAGTATATTTTCCTTGTTTGTTATTATTATAATGTACATTAAACGAATGATCCTGATCAGATACATACAATAATACCATAGTTACTAATATTTGAGTCTCTTCATAAAACCATAACAAGTGCATAGTAACAGCAAGATCTAAATGACAAACTTTTCAACAAATCTAGGTAAGAAGGTATCCCCACAAACTCCAAAATAGAAGTGGGTGGGGACAAATTGTCAATAGCCAAAAAAACATCATAGTATATGACTCTTGTGCAGAAAAGGTGTAGAAAGTAGTGGGTTAGCTGAGAAATTTAAGAGTAAGAGAGTCCCAAAATAGCCATCTGGTATTCACTGGAGAGCCACAGGGCAAATTATGACTAGCAGATGAAATGGAGGAGGTTTACACTTTTTAAAGGAAGTTGAAGGCAATTGGCCAATGGTAATTTAGAGGGATTGGAGTGGATTAGTACTTATGAACCTTAGAAAGTGAGCTTCCAGAGATACAGAGATCCCTTCAATACAGGGTCCCAAACTGAGAAGAAATTTCTGGGAGTGAATTAGAAATATGAGGAATAATAGAAAGGACAGAAAAAGAAGGTCCACATAAAAATGATAGATGGGAACATTACCAGGACATCCCAGAAGTCTAGCTTTCATATTTAAACACTAAACACACACACGTGTGTGCACACCCATGTACATACACACAATCACACATAAAAAAGAAGTGGAAGAAGTGGGAGCTTTATGAACTTATGAAAAATTCTATAAGCCACAAATTCTTCAAAAAGTTCAAGTAAACTGATTTGATATAATAATGATCAACAGAAATGTTTCTATAAGAAAAAAAAGACAAAAACAAGCAGAATAACGTGTCTACAGACAATTAAAACTTGTCATAGTTATGTCTATAGAACAGATAAACTGAGCTTTCTATTTAATACAAGGAAAGGACGTTAAGAAAATATTACAAAGTGCAAAAGAACCACATAAATTGGAATTTTAAAAACTCAGAAATAAATGAACAAAATCAGAGAAATAATTAGTAACATAAGAAAAATTAAATTCAGAGATGAACACTAAACTAGAAGGAACACAAGAGTGAATAAATGCAATAGATAGAGTCCATGCAAAACAGGTGTTAAAAGGAAGAGTTTTAAAAACTCAAAGAAATAAAAAATTTAATAAAATTAAAATATAATAACTATTGGCAGTAAGTGAAGATTCAACATTTAGTTGCATATAATGCTTTTTATTATTTATAATTTTTAAAAATCAGAGACATTTTCTTGAATTAGAGATTTTAGTGTATATTCTGCAACCTCATTTTCAATGTATGAACAGTTACTACCATACAAAAATAAATAAATAAATAGAAAGAAAGAAGGAACAGATATTACATGTTTCCTAATGAAATCACACACTACGTATAGTCTTACCAAAAAAGTAAACTACAGTCTTATCAAGACTCTGGCTCCAGCTGCCAATTTGCAGGAAATATCAAGATCAGAACATTTTTAATTTCACCATGAGTATGCAATCCACAAAATCTAACACACAGAAAAATCTACCAGATGTCCCAGATTCTTCAAAAGAAAAAAAAATGGAGAAAGTAATCTAGAATTTAAGATTTTTAAAAAATGGACCATTCCAGCTACTCTGTAGATATGGACAAGTTGATTCTAAAGTTTATATGGAGAGGCAAATGACCTAGAATAGCCAAAACAATATTGAAAGAAAAGAATAAAGTTAGAATTTACACTTTCCAATTTAAGACTTACTATAAAGCTACAGTAATCAAGACAGTGTATTGGCAAAAGAATAGATGAACAGATAAATGCAACAGAATAGTGAGCCCAGAAATAGACCCACATATGGTGGGTCTATAGTCAACTGATCTTTGACAAAGGAGAAAAGACAAAACAATGGAACAAAGATAATTTCTTCAACAAATGGTGCTGGAATAATTGGACATTCACATACAAACAAATGAACCTAGCCACAGAGCTTACATGGTTCACAAAAATTAGCTCAAAATGGATCATAGACCTAAAGGTAAAACACAAAATTATAAAACTCCTAGCATATAACATAGGAAAAAAATCCTGATGACCTTGGGTAAGGCAATGACTTTTTTAGATGCAATATCAAAGGCATGATTCATGAAAGTAACAATTGATAAAAGGAGCTTCATTAAAATTTTAAAAACTTCTCCTCTGGTGTATGGCTCTTAGCATAACTGATGCCATCTTGGGCCTTATGGTTTCTCCTATCATTCTACTGACCCACCTAGGATTGTACTGTGAAGTAAATCACTTCTCTGTTGTCAAAGGCTTTGTAGTTAATAGGTATTTTTTTTAAAGAATCATTAGGATCAGGTGGTGTCCATGTTCTGTTAGTTCCCAAACAATGATAAAAACCTTCACTGACTTATTCCTAACACCTATGAGACTTAGTTACCCATTCTTGAATGTTGACTTAGGAATGAACTTCCTGTTTCCAAGCACCTACTCCCATACCATAGGCTAATTATAAAATTGTCCCAGTGGCCCATCAGTGGTCAGGGTGTAGCTGTGAATGTTTCTGGATCATTGTCCAATTCTGACCCCACCCTGTGAGTAAGATCCATTGATTATATGGATATGATTGCCTAATTTTCTGGTCTCAAGATGCCTTCTCAGTTCAGTGGGCACTTTTTGTTCCCTCCATTCTCCAACATCTAGGAAAGACAATGTCAGAATTATGAGAAGAAAACACAGGCTTGGAATAAATATTTGCAAAAGACACAACAGGTAAAGGACTGTAATCCAAAATATACAAGGAACACTTAAAACAACCTAATTAAAAAATAGGCCAAAGATCTCAACAGACACATCACCAAAGAAGATACACAGATGGTTAATAAGCATATGAAAAGATATTCCACATCATATGTTATCAGAGAAATGAAAGTTAAAACAATGAGATTACCACTAACACACCTATGAAAAGACAAAATCTGAAACACTAACAATACCAAATGCTGGCAAGGACGTGGAGCAACAGGAACTTTCATTCATTGCTGGTGGGAATGCAAAATGGCACAGTCACCTTGGAAGACAGTCTGTTACTTTCTTACAAAACGGAACACACTCTTACCATATGATCCATCCATCGATAACTCTCCTGGGTATTTACCCAAAGGAGTGGAAACTATGTCCACACAAAAACCTGCACACAGATTTCTATAGCAGCTTTATTCATAATTGCCAAACTTGGAACTAAATTGTTCTTCAGTAGGTGAATGGATAAGTAAACTGTTGTACATCTAGACAATGAAATATTATTCTTCACTAAAAAGAAATGATCTACCAAGCCATGAAGAGACATGGAGGAAATTTAAATATGTATTAATAAATGAAAGAAGCCTGATTCCAACTCTTAGACATTGTGGAAATGTCAAAATTATGGAGACAGTAAAAAGACCAGTGGTTGATAGGAATTGTGATGGGGGGTTGGGGGGCGCTATGAATAGGAGTAGCACAGAGGATTCTTAGGGCAGTGAAAATACTCTGGATGATACCATAATGATGGATACATGTCATTATATTTGTCCAAACACATAGAATATACAACACCAAAATGAGCCCTAGTATAAACTATGAACTTTGAGTGATTATGATGTGCCAATCAATCGTAACAAATATACCACTGCTGGAGGATGTTGAAAATAGGAGAAATTATACATGTGTGGAGACGAGGGTATATGAGAAATCTTTGTGCCTTCCCTTCAATTTTGCTGTGAGCCTAAAACTACCCTAAAAATTACAATATTTAAAAATAAATTTAAATTAATTTAAAAAATTAATAGACCAAACTAAAATGCTTGGGGATGGTCATTTGGAAAGCAAAACTATAAAGAAGCGCGAATAAATTATTATTACAAAAAAAAAAGAATGTGAAAAGAAGAATTTATTATTACAAAATTAAGTAAATTGATCGTTTTGGAGGAAAGAAGAGAGTTGAGATTGGGGTCAAGGTCGGGGCAAAAGCTTCTGCTGTGGTTGGCAAAGATCAATTTCTTGGAATGACTGGTGATACAGAGCATTTGCCTTATAATAGCTCATTAATATACAGTAAGTCCCCGACATATGAATGAGTTCCATTCCGAGAGCACATTTTTAAGTCCAATTCGTTTGTAAGTCCAACAAAGTTAGCCTAGGTACCCAACTAACACAATCGGCTATATAGTACTGTACTGTAATAGGTTTATAATACTTTTTACACAAATAATACATAAAAAGACCAAAAAAAACCCACCAAAAATAAAGAAAACATTTTGAGCCTTACAGTACAGTACCTTGAAAAGTACAGTAGTACAGCACAACAGCTGGCATCCAGGGGCTGACATCGAGGGAACAGGCAAGAAGAGTTACTGACTGGAGGAGGGACAGGAGGTGGGAGATGGTAGAGCTGAAGGATCGTCAGCAACAGGAGACGGAGGGCAAGCTGCACAACCACTTGTAGAGGATGCACACACGTGACAATGTAGACAATGTACATCAGACACGTGAACTAACTTACATGATTGGATATACAAATGCACATTTGCATTTTTGAAAGTTCACAGCTTGAAAGTTTGTATGTAGGGGACTTACTGTATACTTTTAAACATGAAGTACAGCAGAAAATGAATGATTTTCTTAAAGTGGATGGTGGGTAGAATTTGAGGGAATGAACAAAGAAAAGACATTTAGAGGTTACAAGGAACTTAGATAAATTTGGTGGCAAAAAATTATTTGCCAATTAACTGCTCATTCAAATGATGAGAGCTCATAAAATCATGGATAAATTCAAAGTTTGAATCAAAATTCTAGATCAAAGACATGCAGGTGATCTATTTTAGTTTACAATGCATTTGATGGTAAAATATATTTTTCTCAATATCTATGGCAGAAAAAATGTTTTAAAAATTATAATGGTTAATAGTTATATTAATTAAAAATATTCACAAACATGTAGTACATTTAATAATAAAATTCCTGACTTATGTGATTAATTAAAGTCCTCCTTCTTAAGGTTTTAAGATTTGTATTAAGAATGTACATTGCAAATATATTCTAAATTATGTAAAGTAATTGTATGTATAGCTTCCTTCAATGAATATCTTAGATGGTATTTTATTCCTGCTTTTTAGTGTTATTGGAAAAAAATTAAAATATATTGAATGTATAGTTTGATATGATCTCAGCTAAAAATCATTCCAAATAAATACAAGGATTTTATGAAATATTTTTGTATAACAGATGCTAATGTTAGCCTAGCAAAGTAGCATTACTACTCTGCAGAGAGCTAATTAATTTATAGTAATCACTTTGATCCATGTTATTTAATTTATATGCTAAGCAGAAGAACTGAATGGATTATTATTAACAAACCGTCCCTTATTATTAACGTTTTCCTGGCTTTCAGATGGTAATTCATAACATCTAATCTGTTGTTCTTAAATAGGCAAATGCTAGCTTTAAAGATGTATTATAAAAATCCAATTAAAAGCATACCATATATCTCTAACATTTTATGAAATGATCACATCACAATAGTATTATATTATTGATAACTCAACTCCTTTTTAATATTTACTGTGGAAAGTTTTTATGAACTCTAAGACAAATAACATAAGTTAGTATAAGAACACAGTTAAGTGGGAGGCATAATTTCTAGTATTGATTTTATGAAATAAATTATTAGTCTACAATAACATGTTATGTTAGGTGAAATGTTTAGGGTAGTTTTAGCTCCCTTTTACAGTAACTTATGCAAATAGGGAGACTTTGGTTACAAATAACTATATCGATGAAAAAAGGATCAGGGAACAAACATTTATGAAGCAGCTTTTTTGTGTGTGACTTTCAAAGTACACTAAGTAGTCCCTCGGTTCCGGGAATCCCAGCAGACACCAAAATCTGAAAATGCTCAAGTCCCTTATATAAAATGGCATAATATTTGCAAATAACCCAGGCACATCTCCCATGTACTTTAAATCATCTCTAGATTACTTATAATACCCTAATACAATGTAAATTATATCTAAATAGTTGTAAATACAATATAAATGCTACATAAATAGTTGCCAGCACGAAGCAAATTCAGGTTTTGCTTTTTGAAATTTTCTGGAATCTTTAAAAAATATTTTCCATTCTTGGTTGATTGATTCCAAGGATACAGAACCCTTGAATACAGAGGGCCATATGTAACTTGAAATGTCAGGCATTGTAATGTACAGTGTCAATTATAATTATCTCAAGTCATGTGAAGCATGGTTTTAAATGTATGTAGTAGTTATACATAGAATTAATATATCAAATTATTAAGAGACCATTATTGGGCAGATCTGGGGGGTCTTTCCCATTCTTTTTCATTAGTTTCTCTATCAGTTTACACTTATTTTGAAAATAAGGAGGTAAAGGAACAACAACAAAACTCCAAGTCAGGGTCTTCACCAGCACATTTCGCCAGATTGGGAAATTTACATGTAATTTGCATTATACTTTAGCCAGGAGTATGCATTGGAAGCTGAGGAGTTTGTCTCAATATGGGAAGTTAAGATTTACCAAATAGAGATTTACTTATAATTACTAGTATAACTGTTCTATGTCACTGAGATAGTTTTACATCTCAAAGTCTTCCAGATGGCATGTTTCTATTAAGATCCAGACCAAAACAGCGATTTTCGGTATGTTAGGATGGAGTAATTTTGCACCTTGTCCCTGTCACCAGGATTTCTTTGGACCCTGTATAAAGGAAATGTTATTTCTAACACATATAATAATTAAAGGTCTCTGTATACAGAGATGACCATAATTTTTGTAGGATAGTGTTATAGATATTAGTTGATTAACTGAATTTTAAATGAATTGTTGCCTGAGCTTACACACTGGGATTTTTGAAATGAATCACCAAAAACATACAGGTTTACTCCGATGTGCACATTTCTTCCCTCAATTTGCTACTTTTGTTTTCTTAAATATTGAAAATAGAGTAGTAATTTGACTAAAGTCATCGTTATTCAATCACCCATTTGCACGATTATGCTAAATTTTGAGAGGCTTTGATGACTCTTAAAACACAGTCAAATCAGCTAAACTTTCCCTGAACATGGGCTTTCTTAATCATACACTGTCAGCAGGGCCTAGATTGTCCATACATCTTCTGGGCCTTTTTCCCCCAGTGGTCACAAAATGTGATTTTCTCCATAAACCATTCATAAACTGCTTGAGGCTTGCAATAAATACAGATAATAAAACATTATACCGAAACCTTACCTGACGTTTAAATAAGTATTAATTCTAACTTTTGCTAGATTTACCAAGGAAAATAAAAAACCTGTAGCCATCATAAGAACTGAGGTCAATGTAAAATTTTTGCATTGTGTTTATGAAAAAAATAGAGAATCTCACATATAATCATTTTCATATATCCAACCATCTAGCTGATATTGTCATCCAGAAATATCTTAAGCATATCAAATTGATTAATTCCAAGATCCGTTCCTTCATTCTGCTCCTAAACTCATTCCCCACCCTTTTTTTTTTTTTTAAGATGTTGGGGGTAGGAGTTTTATTAATTTATTTATTTATATTTGCTGTGTTGGGTCTTCGTTTCTGTGCGAGGGCTTTCTCTAGTTGTGGCAAGTGGAGGCCACTCTTCATCGCGGTGCGCGGGCCTCTCACTATCGCGGCCTCTCCCGTTGCGGAGCGCAGGCTCCAGACGCGCAGGCTCAGTAGTTGCGGCTCACGGGCCCAGTTGCTCTGTGGCATGTGGGATCCTCCCAGTCCAGGGCTCGAACCCCTGTCCCCTGCATTAGCAGGCAGTTTCTCAACCACTGCGCCACCAGGGAAGCTCCCCACCCTTTTTTTTAATCTCACCAACTGGCAAATACATTATTCCAGAATACTCCTAAAGATTCATCTTTAATTTATTTTCTTGCACACCCTATGCCCAATCCATCAACTAATCTATTAGCTCTACCTTCAGACTGTATTTAGAACTCCATCATCTCACCATGTCCATTGTCACCCTCATCCAATTTACTATTCACTCATTAGGCAATGTTTACTGAGTGATTACCACATCTCTGTCACTGTTCTGTTGTGGATACAACAGTAGGAAAAACAAACACCTGCCTTCCTGGGTCTTATACTCATGAAAAACTTTTGGCCTACATTATTGACATAGCCACCAAATGGATTACATGAGATTCTCCCTCCTGTCTGCAGATTTTCTAAACTTCAGCCTTTAAAAATGATAAACCAGAATTTGGCTCTTGTCACAAATCCTTAGATGGTTTCACATTTCACTCAGAATAAAAGGCAAAGTCCTTAACAAGTCCAACAAAAGGCCCTGTGAGCTCTGACCCCCAGCCACATGTTACTTGGATCATGTCTCCTCAGACCCTTTCACCCACCCTGCTCATAAATACCAGTGTCCTTGCTGTTCTTGAATGGGTAAAGGACATTCCCACCTCTTGGCCTTTGCTCCTGCTCTTTCTCCTTTCCAAAAGGTCTCTTTCCACATATTTTCATAGCTCCTAATCCCTAGTCATGCTTTTTCTTTAATTGAAGCATAGTTGATTTACAAGATTATGTTAGCTTCAGGTGGATAGCAAAGTCATTCAGTCATACATGTATATACATTTTTTCAGATTCTTTTCCATCATAGATTTTTACAAGATATTGAATATAGTTCCCTCTGCTATACAGTAAATCCTTGTTGTTTATTTTATATACAGTGGTGCGTATTCATGGATCTTATTACCAACTAAGATGTAAATATTTACTTCTTTTTTTCTAGTCCTCCAACTGGATTGTAATGATCATAAGAAAAATGGCATTTAATTTATCATTGCTATTTAATAGTGCACAAGTAGGAGCTTAAAATACATTTTGAATGTGTTTATAAATGAATTAATGTATGCAATATTAATTTAGCATTCAAATAAAGTATAGAACCAAAACAAAACTCCTTAGGAACTATATGTGTAAACTTCCTAAAGCGTATAACTATTGGCATATTTGTATATGTACTATATATTTATTTATGTATTATTTATTAAATAAATGAGTTTTCTACTTTCCCCAAAAAGGAACTTGACATTTCTCTATAATAAATTTACAAATAGACTCAATCATTTAAGGCATTATGCTTGAACCACTTACATAATTTTAAACAATTATATACAGATTGCTAGAAATTACAGCTTGGACAGATGATGAAAGGTTTCCCTGAATTTTTATCTTCTGATGTTTGAGATATAAATGTGAATCCCTTCTGTCTAATTTGCTGCAGCCAACATGTAAATTATATTTCATATGGTTTTATAGAGTACTGCAGAGTGAATGCTTATCAACTTTTGTATCAATCAAATACAAATCTCAGTAGGAAGAATCATTGCTTGATGAATTTCATGAGGCCATTGAGTTGACAATAAGTCCAAGAAATTAGGGTTTGATTTTTATGAATGTTGACGTTCTTTGCCATGCATGAAAATGAATGAAGATATAATGTCTGCTTTCACACATGGGAACAACCTATTGTGGTCAAGACAGAAGTTAAAAAATGAATGTTTCATTGAGTTGTATGGCTGCAATGAAAGGCAGCCATAAACCACAAAGCTGATTTTAGAGACTTCAGGGTGCTCTTTTCAGCCACAAACCATTCCTGCAGAGTCTATGTTGTTTGTCACCCCTTCCAAAATGATACTGAGGCATTGGCTCAAGCATGGGAGATATATGGGCATTCAGAAAGAGATGAATGCATGGATTTAGAAGCCAAGGTACAAGGATATATGTGACATTATTACAGATGGGTTCAGTACTTTGACAAGAAAAGGATGAGCTATCAAAGACTAAGACGATGTTCATTAGAAATATAAATTCTGCCATGACCGGCTTGATGTCAAAATGCATTAAATACTCCTTGCAATCTAGAGTATTTATCCAACTAAGAGTATAACATTTGCTTAGATCTTAAGCCTTATTATTAATACATGATAATCATGGGTAATAAATTTTTCACAAATTATTTTTCACTTGACAGCCAGGATGATTTATTAGGTTTGTGAATTCATTTAAAATTCAATACCTTTGGGTGCTGCATCACTGAAATTAATGAGCCAGATTCTCCCACTGAGTAAGTTGCTTTCAGCCTCCTAGGGTCCTATTAAATTAAGTTCTTCAGTACATTAAATGTTTCCCTACTGTATTAAAGAGTTAATACATCCTACATTGGGGAAGTACCATATGAATTTTAAAAAGTTAACAACATGTCATTTTTTAAAATTTAAATAATACCTTATTCGCATATAGTTTCATTTCTTTAGGTTTATAGGGTTCTCTAATAAATAGAAGTATTTTCAGGCGAGTGAAATGGATGACTTGTTTTTGTTCCATCATTCACAGGGAAACCTTTTAAGAAATATCATCCCCCTTGTCTAGTTCCGTCTTTGCTACTATCAGGATAAATTTGCCTCTAGTAGTTGTAGAAGCAGGAGAATGCAAAACTAAGAGCAAGTTCCATTTGTTTCCTGGGAATGCAGGGCTAGTAATGAGTGATTAGCCAAATCCCCACAGTTACTATTTGTAAACACTTTGTCATTTGGTAGGAGTTGGCAGGTAGTAGTAAATAATCTTTTTGTGGCTAATGTTCACATAATTTTGCCTTAAGAGAAAACAGAAACAATAGGAACTAATATCACTTTGCCTTAAATATTACACTGTTTAACATTGCTACACATACAAAGAAAGAAACGACACACTAGGTACAGCTAATAAATTTTTCAGGTGAGAAATATTTACTCACACAATAAAGGACCTTGAGAAATAAGGAGTGAAGAAGTAAGCGAAAAAGCCTTATAACTTATCTACACGAACACAAGCACACACACAAATACATCCTTAAATAGTTACAAGCATATAGTGCAGATCTTATGGCAATTAGGGCAGAAGAAGCATAATATGAAAGTATTTTCTATAAGCAATAGGACTATTATACTACCTTGCAAAGGCATATGGTATGTATAAATTATTGAATATTAGTTAAATAAAGTTACTGAGATGTCCTCAATTATGAGTAATATATTCCCTTCAGGAAATACTTCTAACCCTCCATTTCAGCTGAGTTTCTTTATATATTATATATATATGTTTAATATATAACACATAATTGTACAATACATAATTTTATATCGTGTATAGAATTATACATATTTATTTATTTATATAAAATGTATATAAGAAAGAATATTCTCCCCTTTTACTATTTTTTTTCTTCAAGGCTAATGTAATAGTATCATTTTCCTTTCCAAATTGATCCCTTTCTCTTTAATCCAGACTAAATCCTTTTCACATTTGAGATCTCAGTTTAATTTTATTTTCTTAGGAGACCTTCTTAGACCCCCTAAATATTTAGGTCCTTTTCTATGTTCCCTTAATGCCAGTCAATCACAACACTCATCATACTTTATGGCAGTTGTGTTTAGTAATATATTTCTATCCCTGATCCACATGAAAACACATATGTTAACAATTACCTTTTTCTTATTAATATATAAAATCTGAATAATTTACATTTTCACAACAAGCCATGCCTTAGAATAGTAGAGCTATGTAATTCAAAAAAATAGAATGAGTGAATTGTCTAATGCTTCAATGCTTAACATAAAAACTAAAGGAATAATTTTATTTAGATTCTTTTTTACTCCCTATCAGTATTAGAATTTGAGCTAGTGTAGTAGGTCTTTGGCTAATGCTCAATAACCTAAAAAAAATATCATTTTATTATTAGGCATTGCTAGTTTTTATGCACTTTAAATTCGTAAATTGATTTTATTTTGATACTTTTCTTTAAAAAATGTGTTCATTGTAGAAAATATAGAAAAACAAATAAATAAATAAAAAGGAATAATTTGTACTCAGAAATAATTGCTGTTCATATCCTGCTGTATATTTCAACTGTTTCCTATTCATAAACTTACTGTTCATAAACTTACTGGAAACAGTAGACATGTTTTTTTTTGTTTTTTTTTTTTGTGGTATGCGGGCCTCCCTCTGTTGTGGCCTCTCCCGTTGCGGAGCACAGGCTCCGGACGCGCAGGCCCAGCGGCCATGGCTCACGGGCCCAGCCGCTCCGCGGCATGTGGGATCCTCCCGGACCGGGGCGCGAACCCGGTTCCCCTGCATCAGCAGGCGGACGCGCAACCACTGCGCCACCAGGCAAGCCCAGTAGACATGTTTTGAGCTTAAAATTTTAAACCTTCCTTACCCTGGAAGATGAGTCAGCATGCCAGCAGTGTTAGTATTCATTTTCCTAAGATGTTTTATACAACATGTTGTGAGAGCCAGTTAAGAGCAGTACAACACAGATTGGTTATTGTTATTTTTCTACCTGGACTAATGAGCTGAGAACTGTCGCAAGAAGCAGTCTTCACATGCATGTCAATAGAAGACACTAGAAAACTTTCTTCTGGGCCACCTTACAAGATGTAAAAGATGAGTTTACACATTATGCAAGTGGCAGAATAAGCCAATGAAACCTGAATATTTCTTTTAATGTAACTTTATTTTTATCTGCAAACTGAGGGGTAAGCATTCATGTATAACCATCTGCATATATGTTCGCTCTATAGTTACTACTTTAAAACAAATTTTTTTTTTACCATTTTTCCTGCCAATATACTATCATATTGTTACATTTTTAATGCTTGTGTAGAATTTCATTATCACTACACCTTTTTAAGAACTTTTTTTATAAAACAGTCTGTGCGAATTCACCAATTGCAAAGGTAGAGCAATTTAGGAACTTAAAGTGACTAAAACTGTGCCTAATTTCTCTTTAAGTGTAATTCAACAGGGCTAGAGATTGGAGTTCTATTGAACATATTTTGCATTCTAAATTGAACCTGCTAGGATACTATTTAAATATCACCCTATTTAACCTTTTGAAATAGAAGATTTGCCTTTTAATGGGAAGTTGGCATTCCATCATAAAATAAAACCAAATGTACTTTGACATAATTACTGCCAGCAGTAGTACATTTTATTTGTGCATTATGGGTTGCATATAATAAAGATATAGATTCAGCCTAATTTATTTTACCCAGGAAAGATGGGGAAAAAAATTCAAGGAAAAACAGCCTTTACTTCAGGTTTAATAATGAAGCAATACACATAACTTATGATAAATATTTCATCCATTCCTTAGAATAAATGCTATACAAGTAAAGTTTACAAAAGTGATATCACAAACCTTCCAAGGGATAAAGCAAGCTAATTATTTTTTTTAATGTATGAAAAATTAAATAGAGCAATATTCATATGATGCTGTAATTATTTATTTGAAGGTCAGGATCTTAATAGACTGAAGGTAAGTGTCTAGGTTTTATCTTTGTATATGATGAATAGAGACAGTGTCTGACAGTCAGGAGTGCTCAATAAACATATGTGGAAAGGGGGAGGGAAAGAAAAAAGAAGAGAAAGGATGGGAGAGAGGAGAGAAGGAAGATAAAGGCAAACCTGGGAGAAGTAACTGAAGGAGAAAGGAAGAAAAGATCTATAAAGTGCTGCATTTTGGGTGTAACCTCTCTCTCTCTCTTTTTTTTTAACTGAATCAAATTATAAAGATTTCCAGATGACTATCTGAAGCAGCGCATAGTTCATAGTTTCACTTTTGAAGCAAAAAACTAAGGTTAATTATTTGTTTATTTTAGTAATGCTAAATTTGCTGATAACAGAAGATAGTTAAAATTGTATGGCTTATCAATCATTGACAGATAAAGTAAAGATAATTGTTCCTTTATCTTAGTTCTTATGGTATTGAAATTGTTTTTATGGAAGTTTCTATTACTAACCTGGGTTTACTTTGAGGTTATTTGTAAGTGGTTACATGACAAAATGGAAAATAAAAACATGTCTAATGTATGGATTACTCTATTGTATTAAAAAAATAATTATAAGGACTTTTTTCTTGGTTGAAGCTTATCCTTATTCTTTCAAGTTATAACATTTTGTTCAATACACCAGTTAGTAATAAGTAAGAACAACTGAACAGGACACTTTTTATCCAATGTTTTTCTTTACTCCAACTTTGAAATAGGAATATTAAATTGTATAAATTATTCTGAAAATATTAAAATTTTTATGCCAGATAAAGCTTTAGAAAGTGACACATCTTATGTTTGAATGCCCTCTATAACCAAACATATTCTCCCCTATTCTAAACCATGGCTGACTTCCTTAATAGCAGGAAATTCACTATGTCCAAAGTCAGCCATTGTAATTTTTAGATATATATCATGATTTTAGATGCTTCTTTTCAATATAACCTAAATTTCTCCTTCTATCTTCCACAGCTTGAAAGTTGTTCTTACTGGTAACCAGGTCTCCTCCTGGAATTTGGGACAGGGTTTAGAACACAAGGTAGCTTGTTGCAAAATTTTCCATCTGAAGAGAAAAATGGTTAGTTCCAGCTCAGGTCTCAAAGCACAAATGCTGCAGATCTAAAAGAATCAAACACATGTTTGTGTTTGTTGGTTTGTTTTTAAGCTAGCTTATCATGGTTGATATGAACAGACTGACTCAGGATCTGGAAAGAAACTGTAGAAGATAAAAAGAGATGCAGATTAATTGGTTAAAATTTTTAATTGTCTTGCAGGGTCTACTACCTAACTAATTTGTCTTATCATACCATACATGTTCTTGTCTTGCTATGCCTAGGATGTTTTATTAAACAGCCAAAACTCTACTGATACATTTTTAACAGTTTTGAGTGAACTCAGAATTTTATAAACAATGTTTTTTAAGTTTTGGACTTTCTGTTTCCAATACTCATTTTATACTTTTTCTTTGAAGAGAATCATTAGCTTTAGTAAAAAGAAACCTTTTTAAACAATTTTTTTTTTCTAGATCCGCTGAGTGATCTAAGAAATTCCTTTTGCTCTGTGATACAAGAAACTTCCTTAGCTTGTCTTTATTTGTGAAAGGGCTTGGCTTCCATTAAAATGAAAAGCAACTTGAATATCACTGTGCACAATTGTTTGCAACATCAAAGAATCCTACTTTTGGCAACACTTGACAGTTTCGTTGGTAGTGTCCAGCTCTCGCTTTGCACTGAAATTTATAGGGAATCAGAAAATAACAGGGAATTAAGAGAAAATTTTTACCAGGTCTCTCTCACTTAGGGTCCTGTTATTTTTGTTTAACTATGATTAAATAATTAAAGTTTGATCTAGCCCTGAGAAGTGAAATAGACCTAAGTTTGGCTTACCCCTAATAAATAAAAATAAAAGGAATTACATTTTTCTATCAAGATGTTGGAGATTTGACACAAAATTTTCATTCAAAATGCATAGTAATTTTAGAAAAATGTAAAAATAGAAAATCACCATCACCTAATGAAAATAAAAAATATGATGAAACCTTTTAATATACACACACACAGTTATGAATGCGTGTAAGCCATGGCATTTGGGCTTCCATATCTCAAAGGCATCAGTAATGGTCAACAGGTTGCCTTTCACAAAATAACAGGGACTACAATTCCTCCACATTAGTAATGTCTTAGAACAAGTGTCACTACTTAAAACTAGAGTCTGGTGTTGGGCTCCCTTGATTAAAAGGTTGAGGGCAGAGGCAGAAAACTGCCAAAATCTAAAACTTTAAGACCTGAGCCATACATACAGTACTCAGTGAGTGTACGTGAATAGCACCACTATCCTGAAAAGGAACTTTGAAATACATTATCAGACCTAGTGTTCTACTAAGTTTGGGGGTTGTTAATATGGGTAATTTTAAACCAATTTGACAAAGAGCGATGGCCACAGAGTGAGAAAGAAGAAAACACTAAAACATACACCTGCACGCACACACAAACATAAACTGTTCTTATTCAAAATGAGCATGTACATGTAAATTCTCCCAGGTGAAAACAGTTGAAATAATAACCACAAAATCAACAAGGAGATGGTAAAGTATACAGGTTAAAATTATTTTTATGAAATTACATAAAAAAACAAACATTTAGACTGCTCAAGAAAATGGAGACATTAATTAAAATTATAAACAAAAAAATTTATGAAATACATCCATATGAAATAATAAAATGTGAAATTTAAAAATCAACTAAATTGTTAAATTTTATCAATTTAATTTTAAAATTATTCAATACATTAGGACATATTCTTAATTTCATAAATTCCAAAATTTGTATAGCACCACAAAAGACCCTAAACAGTCAAAGAAATCATGAGAAAGAACAAAGCAAGAGGCATCACACTTCCTGATTTCAAGCTGTACTACAAATCTATGGTAGTTAAAAATATGCTACTGGCATAAAAACAGGCAGACAGACCAATGGAGTAGAATCAAGAGCTCAGAATTAACCCCCACATATACATTCCACTAATATTTGACAAGGAGCCAAATGGGAAAAAGATAACTTCTGCAACAAATGGTTCTAGGAAAACTGGATAAATACATGAAGAAAAATGAAATTGGACCCCATCTTACACCACTTACAAAAATTAACTTGCAATGGATCAAAGACTTAAACGTAAAACCTGACACCTAAAAATTCCTAGAAGAAAACTTAAGTAAGAAGTTCTTTGACGTTGGTCTCAGCAATGATTCTTTTAGATATGATACAAAAAGTACAAACAACAAAAGCAGAAATCAATGTGTGACTATATCAAACTAAAAAGCTTCTACACAGCAAAGAAATAATCAACAAAATAAAAAGGCAACCTAGAGAATGGGAGAAAATATCTGTAAACAACATACTGGGTAAGAGGTTATCATCCAAAATATATAAAGGATTCAAACAACTCAATAATGAAAGAAACAAACAATCCAATTTAAAAATAGGCAGAGAAACCAAATAGACATTTTTCCAAAGAAGACATCTAGTTGGCCAACAGGCGCATGAAAAGATTCTCAATATCATTAATCATCAGGGAAATGCAAGTCACTATGGAAAACAGTATGGAGATTATTTTAAAAGTTAAAATAGAACTAACATATGACCCAGAAACTCCACTTCTTTTTATATATCCAAAGGAAATAAAAACAGGATTTCAAAGAGGTATATACAATCATATGTTAATTGTAGAATTATTCACAATAGCCAAGATACAGAAACAACCTACGTGCCAGTCAACAAATGAATGGATAAAGAAAAATATTATTCAATCATGAGAATGGAAGAAATTCTGCCATTTGTGACAACATGGATGAAACTTGAGGACATTATGCTAAATGAGATAAGTCAGAAGGAGAAAGACAAATACTGTGTAATATCACTTACATGTGGAATCTAAAAAAAGCTAGGCTCCTATAACCAGAGAGTAAAATGGAGGTTACAAGGGACTAAGGGGTGGGGGAATAGAAGAGATGTTTAACAGTACAAACTTGCAACTAGTAGATAGATCAGCCCTAGAGACCTAATGCACAGTATAGTGATTATAGACAACTATATTGTATTATAATGTCAAATGTGCTAAGAAATTAATTTCCATTATTCTAACCACAAAAAAGAAATGGTAATTATGTGACATGAGAGAGGTGCTAGCTAATGCTACAATGGAAATCATGCAGCAGAGTATCAAAGCAACATGTACAGCTTAAACTTACACAATGTTGAATATAAAATATATTGTATATTTATTTATATATTATATAATTGAAAAATAGCTATAATTTTAATGATTTTATATTTGGGAAAAAATAATTCCTGATAAGTTAAAGGTGTACATATGAAAAATCAAGCTTTATAAACATTTAAAATATAGAATAGAATGCTGTATGAATTCAGGGTAGGAAAATATGCCTTTAAAAACACTCAAGAAAAAAACTAACAAGAAAATTTAATAAATTGTACAAGTTTATCATTAAAATCTTTGGTCCACAAATTACCCAACAAACAAAGTGATAAAAGTGATAGAGAGAAAATATTTGTCCTGTAACTATGATTATATTCCTACAGTTCTGTTTAGCAACTATTCTATTTTTCCAACCAGATAAGTAATGGTAATTACTTTCCTTGCCTACTGCCTACTTAGAACTTGTGTGGTCATTGATTTGCTTTGATCAATGAACTCTGCAAAGTGACATGTGCCACAGTGTCATTTCTGGGTCAGACTTTAACAGCCATTTCTCGATTTGCTTCCTTCCTCTTTCTCTTGTCTCTGGGAAACAGAAGTATCTTAGACCACACAGTGGTTGCTCAACAATGGATCCCAGAGGGAGGATGATGGAAAGCAAAGGTCCAGCTGACTCACAGTGAATTTGTGTCGTGAGTAACATCTAAACATTTGTTTTTTTCTGGTTTTATTTTTTTATCATAACATAATTTAGTAATATGCTATATCAAAATTTAGCATAATGCAGTTACTTCTAATTAGAATCAAACTGTAATAACACAAAAAACATTTTTTAAACCCCAACATATTAAAAGAAAAATTGAAACCAATCTGAATAGGCTATTCACAGAAGAGAAATCTCAAGTGGTTTAAAACTATATGAAACTACATGAAACCTATAATGCTTTCCTGGTAGACATCACTTGGTTTTAATGCCCAATGTCATAGAACTTATGCAACTCAACATCAAAAAACCAAACAACCTGATTAAAAGATGGACAGAGGACCTGAATAGACATTTTTCCAAAGAAGATATACAGATAGGCAACAGGCACATGAAAAGATGCTCAACATCACTAATCATCAGAGAAATGCAAATCACAACCACAATTGCCTCACACCTGTCAGAATGGCTATTATCAAAAAGAAAACAAATAACAAATGTTGGCAAGGATGTGGAGAAAAGGATACTCTTGTATACTGCTGGTGGGAATGTAAATTGATGCAGCCACTGTGCAAACATATGGAAGTTCCTCAAAAAATTAAAAATACAACTACCACACAATCCAGTAATTCCACTCTTGGTTATTTACCCAAAGAAAATGAAAACACTTATTTGAAAAGATAATAGGCATCCCAATGATATAGCAGCATTATTTACAATAGTCAAAATATGAAAGGAACCTAAGAGTCCATTGATAAATGAATGGATAAAGAAGATCTGGTAAATATACAAAATAGAATATTACTCAGCCATTTAAAAAAGAAATCTTGCCATTTGCAACAACATGGATGGACCTAGAGAGTATTATGCTAAATGAAATAAGTCAGACAGAGAAAGGTAAATACTGAATGACTTCACCTCTATGTGGAATCGTAAAAACAAAACAAATGAGCAAACATAACAAAACAGAAACAGAGCCATGGACACAGAGAACAAACTGGTGGTTTCCAGAGGAGGAGGAATGGGTTAGGGGGATGAGAGAAATAGGTGAGGGAGATTAAGAGGTACAAACTTCCAGTTACAAAATGCATGAGTCACAGCTATGTACAGTATGGGGAATATAGTCAATAATAATGTAATATCTTTGTATGATGATGGATGGTAACTAAACTTAACATGGTGATCGTTTTGAAATGTATAGAAATACAAAATCACTATTTTGTACACCAGGAACCAACATAGTGTTCTGGGTCAAGTATACTTCAAAAACAACAAACAAACTCATAAAAGGAGATCAGATTTGTGGTTAACAGAGGAGGGGGAGTGGGAGAGGGGCAATTGGATAAATGTAGTCAAAAGGTGCAAACTTCCAGTTAAAAGGTATAAAAGTACTAGGGATGGAATGTACAACATGGTAAATATAATTAACACTGTTGTATGTTATATATAAACTTTGTTAAGATAGTAAATCCCAAGAGTTCTCATCACAAGGAAAAATTTTTTCTTCTATTTTGTATCTATATGAGATGATGGATATTCACCAAACTTATTGTGATGATCATTTCATGATGTTTGTAAGTCAAATCTTTACGCTGTACACCTTAAAGTTATACAGTGCTCCATGTCAATTATATCTCAATGAAACTGGATGGAAAAGTATGTATTTTTTTATAGATAACAGTGTGTGATAGAGACTATACCATCTAACTGCATAATTTTCCTTACTAATTTTGAGAGATTTAATCTGCCTTGGACTGAAAAGTGTGTTTCCAGTTCTCCTTTCACATTCGGCAGTCTCTATGGAAGTTGTTCTTACACTCTCAGGTGCATACATATAATAACTATTATAATGGAAAGGGTTTAACTGTAGACTTTAGCATTGCAAAATTCCTTCTGTAACTATTTGTTGACTTTTGATCTCAAATTTATCTTATCATATATTAAGAGGTAGAGTCTTGGCCCTATCATCTCTTCTAGACCAATGGCTCTACAGCTTCCTCTAGCACTTTTTTCTCTTTCCATATCTTAATATGAAATTTTCTTTCTGCATTGTCCCTACTGTCCTCAGCAGTGATGGTCTTTTCCCAGATGGGTGCTTAGGTTGGTTAGTTTTGAGTGATTTACAGTAATCAAATCAACCTAATGCCATTACATTTTTACCAAAGTCTCCTTGCAATTATGTGGGAATTGAAGCCTGGAAAAATTCTTTCCAATCTTAGTTGTTCTTAGATTTTTCTGCCAAGATTTCCAGTGAGTTCATTTGACGATATTGGGGTATTCTGATTCTCACTGTAGAATGTGTAAATCAAATACAGGTGTTGGCAAAAGCACATCGTATGTCAGTAAAAGACAACTTTATCTCAGATATTACACTCAAAGAAACTGGTGAACAGTAAACAATGATTCTAATCTTTTGCAATGCACTATAACATTATAACTATAACAGCATGTTAAATGTATAGGTGTACTAGGGATGTTATTTGTGTGTTTGCAGTGGTATGTATACCTTAAATTTTTTTTCCTTTTTGAAATAATAAGTAGGATATTGGCTTGCATTTTTTCCTGATATTTAGCAATGCTTTACTATGATAAAGCAGGGAATTTAAATGCACTAGTGATCAATAAAATATACATTTAAAAAAATTGTAAAAAAACATCATATTAGCAAAGACTAAAGTCTAGTGTAACCAATTATTGGTGGGAATGTGGATGCATGGCGACACTCATACATTGTTTGAGGAATTTGTACAAGTATATATTTGTACAAATATTTTGGAGAATACCTTGATAATATCTAGCCAATTGTAAGACACATGTAACTTGTCATAAAAAAAAATCCCACTACTAAGTTAATAACGTATAGAATCTTGAATATATACTAAAGAGAAAGATGTTCCAAGAGTTTTATTGGACAATTATTCTACAGTGTATAATTCAAAGCAACTTATGCTTCTCTACACTCCATTTTTTAAAAAATGTATTTATTTATTTTTTGGCCGTGCTGCATGGCTTGCGGGATCTCAGTTCCCTAACCAGGGATTGGATCCTGGACATGGCAGTGAAAGCCCGGACTCCTAACCGCTAGGCCACCAGGGAACTGTCTTTCTACTTTAATAGAAAGACAAATTATATCATGCTCTAATACAATAAAATGGTTGAAATGAATGATACAGCAATAAAAGCATCAACCAAAATAAATCTAAAACAGAGACAATGTTGAGTGAAAAAAAAGATCAACATGTAAAGAGATATATACAACATGATTCCATGTGATATCAATATCAACCTATTTCTGTACAACCTATAACTAAAAAATTTAGTGGCTTGAAAGAACAAAATGTTTGTATCATTTCTCACAGTTTCTGTGGGTCAGGAACATGGGAGTGACGTTTCTGTGCTGTTCTGGCTCAGGGTCTGAATGAGATTGTAGACAGATACTGGTTCAGGCTACCATCATCTATTGGCTTTTAGTGATAGATCACCCTCTTCCAAGGTGGCTTGTTCACATAGCTAGCAAGGTGCCATTGTTTGTTGGTAGGAGGCCTCAGTTCCTCCTTACATGGGCTTCTCCAAATGGCAATCTGTGTGTCCTCAGGACATGGTAGAAGGTTCACTTGAAAAAGATATATACAAGAGGCCAAGACAGAGCTGTAAGTGTTCTATAATCTCACCTCAGGTGTCACAACTGTCACCTCCCCCAGAGTCTACTGTTTACACAGACTAGTCATTACTTACACATGACTATTCAGTAATGGAAGAAACTACACAAGGGCAGGTTTACTAGTAGGCAAAGATAACTAGAGTCCATCTTTGAGGCTGGCTATCAAATATTGCTATATAAAATGTCATGAAAATTAAAAACAACACCATATATTTGTTATATATAAACACATATGTAGTCAAGTGAAATAGAAAATTCTGCAGGTGATGAACAACTTCTTTGGATAGTGGTTATGTCTGATGGGAACAGATGAAGATGGGATTAGAGATTGGTCTATGGGGCCTTCAACAGTGTCCACTTAATTATGAAAGAGCATGAGGATTTGATAGATCTGGGTGTTAAACATAGAGTTGCTTATCATCCTTTCTCCTGTAAGTTTCCATAGAGGAAAATTACTTCATAATTAATAAATAATACAGATGAGCAGCTTTTATAATTGCATGAGAGGTAAATAAATCACTGCTCTCAGATGTTGTCCCCTTGACAGATGTCATCAAACCAGCAAACACTGGCTGTCCAGCAAGAGAATAGCTCTTGGACACCTAAGACATTGTCTTGTCCTCAACGTTTACTTTGTTAAGACATCCCCTTTAAAGAGGGCCTCAGTTGACACAAATAATCCCTAAAGGGAAATATTCCATGTGGTCCTGGTTTTCCAGAAAATTCTTGATAAGGTGAAAGGGGATATTCCACCCACAACTGTCTACATCTTGCAGGGGCATCTCATCAGTCAATCTGACAACATGAGGCATTCTCTACCTTAGGATATATCTCGAAATCTCAAGTCAGTATTAGCAGCTGACATTTCTATAGTAACTACTATGTGCCAAGCATTAGGCTAAGTCCTTTGCATGTACGATTTCATCTTAAAAACAACATTATGGCATGCCCTGCATATTCTAAAAGGTGCATTTTCTTAAGGCACAGGGCAGTTAAGTATCTTGTTATGCAAATTAGTGGCAGATCAAAAATTTTACTTAGGAAACCTGGCTATTATGTTATCACCTTTCTACTGATTCTTGTTACTCTGGTTCTCTGATTACCACCTTAGACTCACCTTTAAAAAACTCTTCACAGATCTGTGTACCCAGATCTCCACTATAAATACGGCAATAGTAAGTCATAATCTTTCTAATGAGAGTTTGAAGGGCTATGACTTTCCCCCTCATGTCTAACACTGGGAAGATGGTATATCCAGACCAACTACAAATTTCTGGAGCTCTGAGTTTGTCAAGACATGGGAAGCATGGGAAGGTCACCACAAGCCTCTGTTAGGACCCATGTTAAAGGCCAAATGGCATAGCAGGGTGGGTATGACTCATCCTGTAATGCCCTTGATTTGGAAACCCACTATGGTGATTGAGCTTCCTGATATTTCACATAGGATCATTTAGTCACTGTCTTAGCCAGCCCAGGATGTCATATGTACACCACAACCTGGGTATCCTAAGCAATAGAAATTTATTTCTTATAGTTCAGGAGACTGTGAAGTCCAAGGTCAGAGTGCCAGCATGATAGGATTCTGATGAGAACCCTCTTCCTGGCTTACAAATAGCTGCCTTCTTTCCATGTCTTCATGTGGCAGAAAAAGATAGAGAACAAGCTCTCTTGTGTCTCTTCTGATAAGGACACTAATTCTTTCAAGAGGGCCCCACCCTCATGAGCTCATCTAAATGGAATTAATTCCCAAAGGTCCCATCTCCAAAACCTATCACATTGAGGACTGGGGCTTCAACACATGAGTTTTGGGGGTCATAATTCAGTTGACAGCAGTCAGTAAGCCTGATGCATCGTCGGGTGCTCATGGTTGGCCACTCAACCTCAGCCAGGGAGGGTTGTTCACCTTCACCAACTTTTTATCCAGGAAGATCTGAGTTGCTTACACAGGGTTCTCAGAAGCCACCTCTCAGGGACTGCAACCACAAATTCAGGGTGATAACATAGGTCAGTTTCTAACACAGTGGAGACACATACTAGGCCTTAAAGTAATCATCTTCCACTACTCTCCTAGTCCACACTCAGAAGGCAGTTTTCTTTTTGGTGACTTAATACCTGTAATTCAGGTATTTGCTCTAACTTGTATTCCTTTGAGGCTAAGATATGTAGCCACATGGACTAAATTTTCCTCTCAAGAGTGTCAGATGTTCTGGTACCTAACACGTTCAATCCTTCATTTTAAACAAATCTTAATAGTTTGTGAAATATCCTTCTGATCTGAGGGTACGCAATAGAAATTCATTTTTGTGTGTGTGTGTGGTACGCGGACCTCTCACTGTTGTGGCCTCTCCCATTGAGGAGCACAGGCTCCGGACGCGCAGGCTCAGCAGCCATGGCTCACGGGCCCAGCCGCTCCGCGGCATGTGGGATCTTCCCGGACCGGGGCACGAACCCGTGTCCCCTGCATCGGCAGGCGGACTCTCAACCACTGCACCACCAGGGAAGCCCCCATTTTTGAACAGTATTAAATAAGAAGGCAATACTACCTTTTATTCTACTTCTGTTCATAAGGTTTGACTTTATTACTGAGTTTGAAGCCCCTGGGCTTTATCCTATTGCTAGATCTTGGCCTTTGCTCTATAAATCAGCATATAATTTGGTAGTAGAAAGGCTCTGTCTATCTTGTTTTGTCTTTTAGTAGTTTAGGAGATCTAAAGTGCACAGGACAAAGACTTTGTAACTGCTAACTCCTTTCTCTGTTACAAAAAGTCATGCAGACTTTCTCCCCACATGCTTCTCATCTTGTTTGACCTGCCTTCTCAGGCTGTCCAAATAATAAGAATCATAGAGCCTCAGATCCAGAGTGCCAGTAGTTTAATATGGAATTTATCTCAAATATGTTCTCTCTTAGCCTAGACTTTGTCATATATTTTGTAGAATGTAAAAGTTTTCCTCTGTGGGTTTCCAGGAGTCACAGAAATTGTTGTTACAATTAAGCCATTATAACAAGATAATAGTGTTCCTGTTGAGTGTATACCAACCACGACGTGAAAACCTCTTACTACAATATTTTGGGCGATCTAAATAAATCATTAGAAAAGATCTACTTGTAGGTGGCTTGCCTATGTACAGATGGTGTGTTTTGAAAGGACAGGTTTATTGTATTTTAATTTTGCAGGCAGCAAACGATGATAATAAATAATGTTTCTCAGGACTGACTATAGGCCATTTGGCATGTATTGCCTTATTTAATCCTATGAGATTGGTACAATTATGTTCCATATTCTACAGCTGTGGAAACTAATTCTTATAGTTTAAGGAACTTGCTGAAATTAGATGGTTAGTAAGAGGTGGAACTGGGATTTAAATGCTGATATTCTGACTGCAGAGACCAAACTCTTAGTCACTGGCCTCTATTATCTATCAGTAGACCCATGTGGGGTAAAATGTTAAACACACAAATTCTTGATTATGCTCCTTGAATATTGCAGAATTTGATAATCTATAGTTTTAAAAGCTTATCATGTAATGCTGCTGACCACAAGGCATTAAACCTCTGATTTATGAGATTTAAGTTGTTCTGTTGCAGTTCCTTGAGAGGCATGTGTTTTCAGGTTAATGAGCGCTCAGTCTCATTAAAACTTACCATTTTTCACCATTCTCAATCATATTTTAATATTATAAATCTATTTCAGATATTACATGAAAACAAGCCCTGTTCCCAAGTAATGACAGGGACTCTTCTTTTAAAACCTGGTAAATATTTGTATTAGTGACACATTCATCATCAAAAGGTCACAGATCCAAAGGGTGAGAAGGAGGAGTTAACCTGGGGAGCTTTAGCAGAAATACTGCTCTCTAGTTAATGGATGCAGAGCTGTCACTGTTAGAACAGTCAAAGTGCTGTTATTCTGTGACTCCTGTGGTGACTGCAAATGCTAGAATGGACATTTTCTCACACATTAAACACTTTCTCAAAAAAAAAAATATCAACTTTGGCCTTGAGAATCTAGTAGGAATACATGAGCCAAAGAGATTTAAAATGTAAGGTTGAGAAGGTTGGCATGTTTATTAGGAAACATAAAATGCAGTGGTGGCACAGCTATCTTTAGGAGTAAGGTGGCAATTACCACATTATGTCCTGAACCTAACACATGGTTAAGTAGAAGAGAGTGACAGTGATGCTGTGATTTCCTGGTGATAAATTTCTGCATCTATTATCTGATGACAAATTTATCTTTTTCCCATTTCTGAATTTATGTTGCAGAAAAGCAGAAAAATAGCAGCATTGCATTCCCTTCCTTCCTTTTATCTTTAATTTAAGCATGTTTGAGGATAAAGCTGAGATTTGGGGATCAGATGTTTCAAAAATCAGGAAGCCCTAAGAAATAACTTGAAGACAATGAGAAGATAGCCCTACCTACAATGTCACAAAATTTATATACAATAAATTGTATATATTCCAGAGCTTGACACATAGTAGGAAGGGAAAATAGTTGAGAATAACTGAATTACAATCTCTTTATTTGGAAAAATTAATTCTCATTTTCTTATAATTCCACTTCCATTACCCCATTTTCTTTTGTAGTTTTTCCTACAAACTCACTTTTCTTCATTTTGAACATACCCCTTACATAAAACTTTCATTGATATGGGGAACTTCAGATTGGAATAAGGTGATCTTTTCATCAAAAGTCCCAGGTAATGTTTTAGCTACTGTGGTGGTAATGACAAATTTTCCTAAGCAGCCTGTAAGCTGTCAATTGTTAATATCAAGGTGGTAAGCAAAATCTTTTAATAGATAGCTGATTTAGACCTAGGACCTTTCAATATTACTTTTGCCTAAGTTCCAGATGCTCTGTACCCCTTCTTGACTAATAAGGGAGTTCTTTTCTAATCCCTTCAATATCTGAAATTTTCTAAGAGTATCTTATTTTTTTATTGCTTTTATGCTTGGTGAAAATTAAATATTATATCCTCCCTTATCTATCTCTAACTCAACAAATATTTTTGAACCCTACTCTATGCATCACTTTCTGTTACTCAGAGGAAATGTACAGATAAATGGACAGAACTTGCCTGTGCGTATTAAGGTAGACAGAATAATGGTCTCTCAAAAATGATTTACACCCTAATCTCCAGAACCTGAGAATAGGTTACCTCTTGACAAATGAAGCTTTGCAGATGTTATTAATGTTATGAACCTTGAGATGGGAAGATTATCATGGATTATCTAGGTGGGCCCAATTTAAACACCTGAGACTTCAAAACTAGAGGATCTTTCAGGGCTGTGCCTAGAGAGAGCCAGAGTAAGGTAGCGGGAGAAAAAAGAGAGATAAATATGCAAAGCCAATATAAGATGTATTATTGTGGGTGATGCTGAGGGCAGTAGGTTCTCAGTTCTGCTAAGAACTCCTGAGAGGCTTACCTAAAGCCACTGCCAAGTTGAAGGCTGACAAATTTATCCTTCAGTCCTTGCACCTCACTGAAGGCTTTTTCTGGGGTTAATAACAACTTCCCTGCTTTTATGCTCTGCTTGAACGAGGCTGAATGGGCTCCAGCTGTGAGAGGGAGCAGAAAGCAGAGAGATGAGAAGGTATCCTCGTGAAGTGAGTCTCAAGTTACACAGAACTGTCTGCTGCAGGACGAGTGTAATCACAGCAAATGAGGGAAAGTGCTCGGCCACCAGTGGTGTCTGCTGCAAGAAGGCCATGGCCTAATGGGCTCAGGATATTTATATCTTCCTGGGAGGATAGACCTGGTAGAGAAGTCAAAAATGTAATTTTGGAAAGTTTTGTTTTTTGGGTGGGTAAAGAATATATATGTTGTGAAGGCAAATACATAATAAAATTAATCGACTTAATTCTCCCTGTTAAAAATAAAGGAGACAAGGGCTTCCCTGGTGGCGCAGTGGTTGGGAGTCTGCCTGCCGATGCAGGGGACACGGGTTCGTGCCCCGGTCCAGGAGGATCCCGCGTGCCGTGGAGCCGCTGGGCCCGTGAGCCATGGCCGCTGAGTCTGTGCGTCCGGAGCCTGTGCTCCGCAACGGAAGAGGCCACAACAGTGAGAGGCCCGCGTACCGCAAATAAATAAACAAAATAAAGGAGACACCCCTCCCTTTTCTTAGAGCATTTACTTTAGAAAATGTGTAATTATGTTATCTCTCTCTTTGAAATGTAAGTCAGAAAATGTGTAATTATGTTATCTCTCTCTTTGAAATGTAAGTCAATTCTTTTAAAAATTTATTTATTTTATTTTTGGCTGCGTTGGGTCTTTGTTGCTGCACGCGGGCTTTCTCTAGTTGCAGCGAGCAGGGTTACTCTTCCTTGCAGTGCACGGGCTTCTCAATGCGATGGCTTCTCTTGTTGTGGAGCATGGGCTCTAGGCGTGCAGGCCTCAGTAGCTATGGCATGCGGGCTCAGTAGTTGTGGCTCGCGGGCTCTAGAGCGCAGGCTCAGTAGTTGTGGTCCACAGGCTTAGTCACGCCACAGCGTGTGGGATCTTCCCGGATCAGGGATTGAACCGGTGTTCCCTGCATTGGGAGGCGGATTCTTAACCACTGCACCACCAAGGAAGTCCCTGAAATGTAAGTCAAATTTTTAAAGGATAAATAAGCCTCTTGACAGCTTAAAAATCCAGGAATGTGTTTCTTAAATCCTTGGAAGCCATTCCTTTGAAATGTAAACATCAAGACATATGTTGCCTCCGCCCCCCCCAGCATCTGTGGAAGGGGAGGAGTCTAACTCCTGGGGTGCTTAGTTCCAAACTGTAAAACTATGAGAAGTTTATTTTTCCATTAGAGAAAGCCATTAGCTAACACAGATGGTCACCCCAATTAACAAGTTAATGTTAGGTGAATTTTATGCAACAAATATAGCTGTCAAGTCCTCTAGTCCTCTACTTGAGGATCAGCTGTAGTTTGTATCTTGAGAACATAGACAAGATAGATTTTATCTTCTTGGCCATCTAATGAGGTGAGATTTCTTTCTGAATTTGCAGTCTCTTTGGTGGATTGCTTGTGATACACATCACATTCTGGTTTAATGATTATTCACTAATAAAATTGTTTCTCTTCTAAGTTTGTGGAGAGGTTTTCTAGTTTGGCAGGAAATTTTGTTTTCAATTATATTTCTGCAACCACATACAATCTGTTATTAAATGCTTGATTGCAAAGTAATTATCCCCGAGGTACTCAGAATCAACATTTTTTTTTTCCTCTCATGGGTAGATTGATAATCACAATGGTAAGGGGGTACTGGTTAGAGTTTAAACATGTATACAGAGGTGGATCCAGTTAGATCACTTCCACTTTCAGAGAAAAGTCAGGGTTGATGTTGCAAAGTAGCACTAGAAAACCCGTGATACCAAAGCCACTGCATTTTTTTGGTGTCTTGAGCCTCCAGGAAATAAATGTGTCTCCAGATTAGTGGTTAATTTCTTTTTTTTTTTTTTTTTTTTTTTTTTGTGGTATGTGGGCCTCCCTCTGTTGTGGCCTCTCCCGTTGCGGGGCACAGGCTCCGGACGCGCAGGCTCAGCGGCCATGGCTCGCGGGCCCAGCCGCTCCGCGGCATGTGGGATCCTCCCAGACCGGGGCGCGAACCCGGTTCCCCTGCATCGGCAGGCGGACGCGCAACCACTGCGCCACCAGGGAAGCCCTTATTTTTATATGTTTTGTGGTGTGGTTTCCCCTCCTTATTTGTCAATTGCAAGAAAGTGAAACCAAGCTCCTGGGCCTAAGAGCCTATCTTTTCAGCCTCCATGACATTCCCTGAGTTCTTAAGGGCAGATTTAAACAGTTGCTAATCAGGGAATGGAGGGAATGCAGAGACAGGGAGGAACAGCCAAGAGACAATGGTGCAGCCTTGGAGCAGGGTCCTGGTTCAGCCCCAAGGGATACACATAATGATATCTTTAAGCTCCTTATAGAACCAAAACCCCCAAAGAATGGAAGATGTCAGCATTCTTCATTCCAGAGAAGACCACCTGAGGCCAGATTAAAGGAACCAGAGAAGCTCATCAAAAGATTACCTGAGACCAGATTAAAGGAGTGCATGTCCTACATACACCCAAATTCTATCAGCAACTCCACCATTGAAACATTGCTATAAAATTCCTCACCAAACTCTCCTGGGTTGGGACACATAGTTTTTTGAAGGGCAGGAAGCTTCTGTGTCCTGCTTTTCCTGGCAAAGCAATAAAGCTATTCTTTTCTCCTTCACCCAAAACTCTTTCTTCAAGATTCGATTCAGCACCAGTGCACAGAAGAAGAGATTTTGGCATCAAAAGGAGGGTGTAATGAATTGAAACTGAGTCCCCCATCAATGAAAAATTAATCAGTCCATCTGAGAAAGAAATGGAAACTTTTATTCAAGCCAAATTTGAAGATTGTAACATGGGAAGAACATCTCAGAAAGCTGAGAACTGTTCCACCTGTTGGAAGTCAAGGCACAGTTATATAATTTTTTGAGACAGAGGGCTGTACATTAAGTGATATATTATTGACCGTTTAAATAATCCAGATCTACATGCCATGTGACACTTTATCTAGAAGGAATGTTATCTGTAAGGAGTTGTCCTGTTGATGCTAGGAGAATGTTGCTCTTTATAGTTGAGCAGGTATTCCTGCTGGTGGGAGAGGATTTGGTTAATGCATAAATGCAAGTACACAATGCATAGTGAGGGCTAGAGGGAAGCCAAAGGGCAGAGAAGAATTTTTATGATTAAATTTTTCTTGCCTTGCCATAAAATATAAATTTTATTTCACACCCTAAAACTGAGTTCCCATGCTGAGTTTGTGGTTAATCTCTCTATCCAAAACTTTATTCCCTTTCTCGTCCCACCTTTGTTCCCTTTAAGACTGAGGAGTATCAAAGAAAAGGCGCGAGGGCTGAAACCAAGTAGGACCCTACAGAGCTCTCCTGGGTATGGAAGCCCCTCTGTGTCTCCTGTTTCTTGCTTGTAGAAAAAAGGCTTTAGTGTCCTAGGCCTTTGTGGAGTTCTGCAGAGCAGACTCAAACAGTTAATGATTAGAATAGTAGAGTCACAGGACTCCTAGTTCCCCCTGAAGAGACATAGATAACAATCTGATGCATATCTTTGAGTTGTTCTGCAGAAACTAAAACCCCTCACCCAGCAGAGGATGGTGACTATATGCTGAACTCAAGCACGGAGACCCCAAACTGGTTGGACACAGTAGGTTGGTGATTGAGATTCCAGAAACATTACCCTGCTACTTCACCACCAACTAATCAGAAGAAGGTTCACGAGATGATTAGGCTTCCTATGACTCTCTCCCTTAACATTGTCTTTAAAGACCCTTGCCTAAAAGCCTTGGGGATTTCAGGTCTTTTGAGAATGAGCTACCCACTGTTCTTGCTTAGTGCCCTGCAAATAAACTCTATACTTTCCTTCACCATAAACCCAGTGTCAGTAGATTGGCTTTGCTGTGCGTCTAGCCAGTGAACTAGAGTTTCCTTCAGTAACAGGATCATCTCCAGGATATGGTGTAGATATTCACAAACATTAAGTTTAGGTTGGAAAAGGAGGCAGGTAGATGCTTTGAATAGTCCTTAGTGGCAGTATTGCCCCCAGCAAGCACTGTTGACCATAAAAAGCCATGAATGGGATCAGAGCTGATCAGAGTTGGAGAAATGAAGCAGTCAGTGTAATACCATCCTAAGTTGGTAGACAAATAGTTTTTCATAGTTTCCTCAGCTTGGCCTGTACAGCAACAAAAAGAGAAAGCAAAACCTGTTTCCATTTTCATTGTACCGTAGGCTTTAATACTTGACTACATACAGAATTTGTTACTTAGGCTTTATCAACCAGTAAATGTTTCAATAAAAGAAAAAGAAGAATTTTTCATCTCCCAGTATTCTCTCTCCAATAATTTATTTCAATCCTAAAATTTTTTTGTTAACCCCCAAAATGAACTAGGGGAATATAGAGAATTAAGGAATCAATTCAGTTTGAAAGATGTTAGGGACTCTTCAGAGAGGAGAGGACTGTACACTGGGATAGGGGATGTGCAGATATTTACAATTCATGTTGAAACATTTTTGTGTGGTTTGCATGCCATACTATGATTTCCACTGCACAAATCTTTTTTTTTTTTATGTCCAATTCCCACACCCTTTTGAATTACAATGAAAGCATATAATGTTGTTGTGGAACACAGAGAACAAAATAGTTAATAAACCAAGAGTTTTAAAAACTGTGGCCGGGGCTTCCCTGGTGGCGCAGTGGTTGCGCGTCCGCCTGCCGATGCAGGGGAACCGGGTTCGCGCCCCGGTCTGGGAGGACCCCACATGTCGCGGAGCGGCTGGGCCCGTGAGCCATGGCCGCTGAGCCTGCGCGTCCGGAGCCTGTGCTCCGAAACGGGAGAGGCCACAACAGAGGGAGGCCCGCATACCACAAAAAAAAAAATAAAATAAAATAAAAATAAAAACTGTGGCTGGATTTTTCCCCAGTGATTTTCTTAGCTATGAGAGATAGCTACCTATATTTGGCTCAACTCATTTATTTTTTAAAAATTGCTGGATGTTTTTGTGATTTAAATTCTACTTTGGATACTTCTCCCTTCTCCTTTCTTTCATCCCTACTTTTTTCTTAAAATCTTTTTTCTTCATAAGCTTTCCATGAAAATACAAATGCCTCTGTTTGAGAGCTGTAGTTAAGGTAAAGCAACAACATAATCTCATGTGAAGCTGCATTTATTCAAACAGCTAATGATCACATTTCTTAGTAAGAAATTAAATATTTTACAAGGGCTGATCCTGATCATTTCCTCTGTTCTAATTTGTAAACTTAACATACAGTTTTGCCAATAAATTCTCCTGTCTTGTATTCCTTGAGACATCCTCCCTTCTCAAGGAGCCTAATATTTTTCCTCCCAACTGTGTAAGTACTTAAGAAAAAACTGACCAAGATGTCTCTTGTATTTTTTCTCACATTTCCTTTATAGCCCAACAATGCAACTGTGCAATTTTTCCTACACTCATGATTCCTGTCTTTGATATATTCATTCATCCTGGCACACACAGTAAGTTCTCCCCAGTTGTTTGGTGTCCTGTACAGCAGCATCTCGATACTCATAACTCCCAACTTCCCTAATTCTCAGTGTGCTTCCTGAAGCTAACATTTTATAATGACATCCTTCTTCTATGCTGTGAAACTGTCCAGGCATTTCCCCTACTTCCACAACTTCATTCTGAATCTCCCACAAAGACATCAATGTCTTTAGTGTGTCTCAGTTTAGGAAATGACGCTGATGCCCTCATTCCTCAGTATTGTTTTTTGTTTTGCTTGTTTGACTTTTCCCATACCATTAGTTCCCACAACTCTTATAAATACAAATAAAAATATAAAGAAACAATAGGTACAAGAAGAAAAATTTTGAAGACCTGTAGCATTCCACTACTATCATCCCCTTCACCTTTATTTCTGTAATCCCAGGAAATCTGAATCAATCTTTCCACTTCATAGGAGACTTGGTCCCTCTCTTGAGGTCTTATTTCTACATTCCAAGACATTTCAATATGAGGCTGGTTTTAATGTCAGTGAGAATGGCCCCTCCAACATCTTAGTCTTTTATGTTCTTCACCACCTCACATTTACTGAGCTTCTCCCACATTAACTTCAACCACTCATACCTGCCATTATGTATTTTCCCATTTCATTTCAAGTAACTGTTAGATTACCTAAAGCTTCTTCACTTTAAATCTTCTTCTTCTAATAAGTTGGTTAAACTTCTAAATTTGTTCTTCAGCTTTAATTCAACTTCAAAGTCATTTATACCTCCACTTTCCTCCAAGCTATCAGTCTTTTTGTTCCTTTAGTTGCTTGTTTATTTATTTTTTTCATCATTTCAGTAACACTTCATTTGCCCATATTCTGTATCTAACTTCCCTCAAACACAGCAACAACAACAATAACAAAAAAACTCAGGAAGAACAAGATAGGACATATTTGAACCACCATATATCCATGGATGTAAAATCCACAGAGGACTTCAGCACTGTCTAACAGGTCCCTTCCTAATTCATTCTCTTCAATTTGCTTCCTAACTGCTTCTCTTCAAGTATCAGGAACCCATAAACCCTCACTGCCCCCCGTGCACAGTATATGATATAATCCCCTCTCTGATTCCTTTTTGTAAATATATCTCAGAACCCTCTAATTTGTCACTTCTTCTCTTTTGTAAATGATTAACCTCATCCTCTGGCACGTATACTGATTATTGAAGCCCCCAGTGCAAATCTAAGAGACTATCTCATCTTGGTATATCACTAGCTTCATAGAAGATACAAATTATTTTAGTAGAGTTTTTATGGTCAATCAAATATATAACCTTAATGCATAAAGTTGTGTCGAGGAAAACTGCTTGACTTTTCAAAAAGGCTCACTCATTAAAGATAAAATGAACTTTGTGTTCATTTTAGCTGTAACCTTTAAAATATCAATGACTATATACTCACTGTAATCATTCTTTAAAATTAGAATTGTTGAAAAGTTTTATGATCACTGATGAATGAAAGAAAGAAATATTGATTTGTGATCAGGAGAGACGGTCTCAGGCAGTAAACGGGTGAATTCCCAGAAGAATTTACTTCACTCTACTGCTTTCTGACACTATTGAAGTGGGTCAACTTGAAATAAATTCATCATGTTTTTAAACTTAATCATACATTTCATTATAATGCTTTAGATAGTAATTTAACCTAAGTAACTCCAGGATGAAAAAATGAATTCTATCAATTAAGAGACTACTATAGCACAAGTACCCCAAATTTTTAGAGGCATGTGTTTTTCTATATGTCACTTGTAAGTCTTGCTTTTTATATTATTCTTCATTGTGTTTTCTTCTTTGTTTCGCTAATAAAACTAATTCATATCATTATGTGTATGTAAATGTGGAGGATAAAACCACTCCTCTACAAGTAATCATCATTTAATAGACATTTTTTTTAACTGATAATAATCAGGGTAGACAGGTAAGTGGATCAGGTCATTGGATTAATAGTTCCAATAATTTTAATAATGTTTTAACAGTTATGTGATACCCTGTGGATTGAATAATGAGGAATTATTTCTTATGTAACAAATGATAAAATAATTTAGGAAAGTGAGAACTCATTACTTTTAATTCTGAAAACTTAAAAAATAAGAAAAGAGAGACAAAGATTGTACATTGAGAAGATATATCATCATCTTTAAAAATATTTGTTCTCCATTTCCTAAACTTCTTCTTTATTTTGTTTTATTAATTTATTTTTATTTTATTTGTTTACTTTGTTTTATTTTATTTGTTTATTACTTCCTGCAAAAGATTTTCATTATAAAACAGTAAGCAACCAAACCTAATCTGAGTAGAGTATCTCCATATTGCTGTAATCTCTGGTTACTGTTCTTTATTTCCCATTTCCCCACTCTTGAAGCAGCCCAGCTCCTTGCCTTCTGTCACATTCTACTCTTACTTCTCTCTCTGTGATGACTCATTTTCAGTCTCCTTTGTTATCTCCGTACAAGTGTCAATAAATTTGAATTTCCTATGCATTTAATCTTATGTCTTCTTTTCTTCTTATGCCAACTTTCTCCCTAGGAAAATACATTCTCTCCTATGGCTTTAAATCTCATTATACTTAGAGGCCCCAAAATGTATATCTCCAGAACAGATCTACTTTAGTCATTCCAAACTTACTTTATTGAACCAACTACATTCCCATCTGCTCACAATTATATAACCTAGCTCAGAATGTGGTTCTTTTTTAAACACATTTTTTCCAGAAAGCTGTTTTGGCACTTCACTTCTGTTATTCTGCACATCCAATCTATCATTTAGTCTTGTCAATTTACTCTTATCAATATATAACTGCACCCATTTTATTTTCCCTTATTACAAACAGTAGTTTGAGCCACTGTGGTCAATTTCACCTGAATTATTGCAGTATTTTTTTTAATTAGCTGCCCCGTTTTGCTTTGGACAGTTCAATCCCTGGTAATTCTACCCAATTCACTCTTGAAATTGTAATGAACAAATTTTCAATAACTCTGATCAGTGAATTCTCATGCTTAACATACGTTGAGAACCTTTTCAGTACATTTAGAATAAAATGCAAAACTCTTAACCTGGCCTGTAAGTCTTTACTTGCCATTCCATCTTTATTCTGCTTGCTTCCCCTCAATCTCTATATTCTAACCACCAGGACCTTATGTTCAATTCATCTGAAAGCTAAGCTCTATCTTAATTTAGGGTCCTTACACATGCCATTTTCTCTACCTGGAACTGTTTTTCCTTAGTCTTTGGATGGTGATTTCAGAGTCATTCATCAGTTCTCAGCTGAATTGCCTTTTCCTCAGGAATGTCTTAGAAATACCTCACCTTAAAGCCAAATTACATGACCAACACAAAACGTAACATCACACCCTTATGTTTGCTTATATTACTCGTATGGTATTGCATATTTTATTGTTTATAATTGTTATTCAGTTGCCTGATGATATTCATAAAAGTTCTCTTACTTAATGACAGTAAACTCTATGAAGTCAGGGATGTTATCTATCTTAGTCACCTATCTTCCATATCTAGCATAGTACAAAGACATTCAATACATAGTTTTAGAATTAATAAATGAGGAGCAGGTTTGTATTTTTATTCTTCCTTAACTTTATATCAGAATTAGAAAAGAAAAACAAGGTTTTGAGACAAATGGCACTGTAAATGTAGGTACATTGGGCTTGCAATTTACAAGTCAATGGGCTTGGCATACATAGAGGCAATCCCTTCTGCCATGTTCTTTATAAAGTGTTTCTGATCTATCTATACCTTATTCCCCAAGACTCTACATCATGGGACATATATTCTCAATGGCAGTACCGTTTGATTCTAGGTGTACTGCTTAAATATAAAGTCAAAATTCCTTTGTATGATGCATAAACATTTTAGACTTTTGATTACTATTTAACTTTGCAGTCACATGCTCCTGTTATGCTCACTTAACTGTTACCTAACCAAACTTGGGTCCACTCACCCACGCACAGTAAAGTCAATCTACTGACACCAGGTTGTGGTGAAGGAAAGTGCAGTGCTTATTGTGAGGTGCCATACAAGAAGTCCAGGGCAGCTAATGCTCAAAAAACCTGAACTCTCAATGGGTTTCAGAAAAACATTTTTAAAGGTCAGGTGAGGGAGGGGAGTCGGAGGGTATATGATCAGCTTGTGCACAATTCTCTGATTGGTTGATGGTGAGGTAACAGAGGGGATGTCACAGGGGTTAACCTTATCAGTCCTTAGGCTCTAGTAGGTGTGCTGGCTACGTGCTCAGTCATCAAATAGTTAACTTCCTCCATTTGATGTGGGTTGTAGCATCTGCCAAACAATTCACGAAACATGTATCAGATACTGTCACCTAGGGCTTCCCTGGTGGCGCAGTGGTTGAGAGTCCGCCTGCCGATGCAGGGGACGCGGGTTCGTGCCCCGGTGTGGGAAGACCCCACATGCCGCGGAGATGCTAGGCCCGTGAGCCATGGCCGCTGAGCCTGCGCGTCCCGAGCCTGTGCTCCGCAACGGGAGAGACCACGAGACCACAACAGTGAGAGGCCGGCATACCACAAAAAAAAAAAAAAAAAAAAAAAAAAAGAATACTTTGTCTTTCTTAAACCCAACTGATTTAGAAACTTAATTATTTAATTATTTCTTGTAAAACTGAAAGCAAAAAAGTAGATAATTTCAGTATTATAGTTGAAATTTCAACACTCTTCTTTCAAAAATTGATGCATCAAGCCAACAATAAAATCATTAGTTGACCTGAACAGCACTATAATTGAACTTGATCTCACTAACATTTATAGAATACTCCATCCAACAACAGCAGAATACCTATTTGTCAAAATCCACAGAGCTTTACAACACAAATAGTAAATCTTTATATATGCAATGAAGAATATCAATTAGGAGTTTATGAGATCCCAGGATAGAATGTAGAATGTTAAAAACTCTTCACCTATATTACAAACAAACATATAAAATAACTTCACTGAAGGGAGTGGAGAGAAAGGGTGCTGATCAAGGTGACTCTGAAAATAAATGGAGTCTCTAAGACTAAAAGCAAAAAATCTGTACACATGTATTTTACTTTAATTGATAAAGATGTTTCTCTGCGATTTACAGTTTATCAATTATTTTACCTCTATACACATATAATGGAATTGAACATTTAAATAATAGATGTCAGATGGTGGAAGTCAGGCTTTTCATTGTTGGAGTGGGAGTTTACAGGTAGGGGGAGAAGGCTAGAGTGATCATGTATCAATAGATTAGAGTTGGAGACATAAGTAAGAACTCATGTAGATCTTAATATAGACACAGATGGTTGCATATAGAACTATTTATAGATAAGTATATACATGGGAAAGAATACTTACATACATATGTACATATATTTCTTTGCTTGTCAGATGAGAAGTCCTTAAAGAAATTACACCACCTTAGCTTGAAACACACCTAGCATTTAGATATGGATTTTTTATAAAGAAACCTGGGCTCTTTGGAAAAAAGGCCAATCCAAGAATGGGGAAAAGAAATACACGGGATGAACATGGAGCACCTTGTAGTGCCAGAAAGTAAGGAAGTGCTCAAAATATTTGAATTTACATATTATTCCAATTTGGGAAGGAGTGCATTGACAATTAAAAAGTTTTTATGTGTATTCTGTTACTTCTGTTATGGCTCTTCTTCATGCTCTCAATGGTTTCAGAAATGCATTATCATCAATGTATCTTACAGTATATAAGACATCAGTATATAAACTGCAAATGGTACTCTACATGAGAAGCTGAATTATGAAAAAGTGCATCTATTATGAGAGTCTCACACCTAGGTCAGGACACATAGTTTGGCAGTGGCAGCAGAGAGAGCAAAGCCTAGTGGCCTTGGATGCCATTGTTTAACTCTTATCTATCTGGGAAATAAAGAATGAGATAAGACTCAACTACATAGTTTAGACATTTAAAGTAATTACATTTATTTAGAAATAAAATCAATTTAGAGATGGAAGATCATGTTGGAAATACTTTAATTGAGAATTTTACATTTATAGATTCAAAAGAAAATCATCTTCTGAATAGTGTTACTAATAAAAGAATTTTGTCTTGATCTACCTAGTCTGAGCAGAAAACTTCTAGACTCTGTCTAGCAAGAACTTACAAAATAAGATTCACAAATCTCAATAAGCCATTTTTTATGTCAGTGTCATTTTAGAATAAATTGATGGCTGCTAAAACTTAATTTAGTTTGAGTTTCTTCTGATCATGTTTATAGTTTTACAGACAGCCATGTTCAATTCAATTATATCTTATAAGAAATATGCCAAGTTTAAAGTAAGAATCTATTTTAAATGCTCTGATATTCAGGAATTTCTATCAAATTGTGCTAAGCTAAGGATTTTAAACAAAACCTTTTACTTAATAAAACATTTGATGCCAATAGTAAATTTGTCGATATTAATCTCCACATTTTATTTTTACGTTTTCTAAAGCACATCTGTCAGAGACATTATAGACTCCTGCATGTAATCTGTTATTAGATGAAAAGTTTAAACACAAATGACATAATATTAATATACAGAAGAATGAATTGATTTTTATGTTATTCTTGAAAAGAGTCTATCTTTTATAAAGTAAATTAAATTTAAATCTTGAAAGTGGTATTTTGAATCATTTTAGACAGTGAACTTTCAGTTTCTGATGTTAATCATGGCATAATCATTTGTTGAATAACTTTTAAGTGATCATATAATGAGATAATTAGGGGATTCAGTAACTAGAGGAAGGAAAAGAAGAAATATTATTATGATATCACATACACAACATGTTATGTCACTTACTATATCATAGACTTTAATGTATTTTGTCAATTACTTTATTTAGGGACATTAGGACAACTTGACCTAGACTACTTTATTTATTTACTTTTGCAATAATATTTTATTTGTTCTGTTTTGTCCATTGTTAGTGTAAAATTATTTAGAGTTACATTGACTAAAATTAATAAAATATTGTAGTTTCCAGCTGTTCACAGGATTTGTTTTGCCTTAATTTACTAACTAATCTCTTGGCAGAGCTAAAACAATAAAGCTATTAAAGATATGTAGGTAAGTGCCAATGAGGAAAGAGACAAGTGTATTTACATGTCACTTTCCATTACGAGCAATGGGAAAAAGTAAGACAAAATTAATTATTTCTTAATTAGTTGTATTCCTTAAAATATAAAATAGTGAATATTTCTACCCTCAACATTATCCACTGCAGTTATAGAATTTTTGATTATTTTGTGTGTGTCAATTACATAGCTATCTCTAAAACTCAATTCAGATAAAAAGAAAAATTTTTGTAATTTTATATATATATATATTTTGCCTAAAGTAGTGGATTAATAGCCCGTAGAACCCACATTAGAATCTAATCTGTATCTTCTACATTTTGTCAACCTAGTATTCAATTTATTTGTGACACCAAGTTTGATAACTGGTACAAATACGTATACCCTAAATGTGATTTGGATTAAATAACTTTAATTTTAAAAATCCCCAATACTCTATTTTATTATGGTCTCTATTTCTAATGATGCCTCCATGTTTAAATTAGCCTGAGTACCTAAATCTTCTTGTTATGCTGATATTTTGGAACATCAGTCTATATCTTAACACAATTAAAGTGACACAATTAGTCATTAAATTCATTATTGCTTCATTAAAAAAAATCAGAATATTTTGAGGGTCCTGGAGGTTAAAAGCTAAAATCTGTTCCTGATTTACTGTGAAAAAAGAATGGTAAATAAACTAAAATCTAAGTCCAAACTTTCAAAGCTAAAATGCTGACCCAAAGCAGATAAGAATTCTCATTCAAAGGAAAAGAAGGGGAGAAGCAAGGGGACAGGAATCATAGCATCTGGCATTTCATTCGATTCCCAAAGTTCACCCCAAAACAAGTGTGTTTTTCAGAGAAATGGCATAGTTGAGACATGTGAAGTAAATCACAGAAAAATACAAACCTGTATGGAAAATTCTCTTCCTACTTGATATGTTACTGTTAGAAGCATTTAGAGGAATGCTTATGAACTGGTTTGATTGAAAGGAGGAAACTGATATGGACTTTCTCTAATACAAAATGCATATAAGCTTCTAGAAAATTTTCATGGATATTATATGTCGTTTATTATGTAGTAAAAAATACCTGCTTTACACATTTTAATCGAAAGATTTCAAGAGGTTTCACTTGGATATCTTGGTTTCTTTAATTTCGTTGTATTATAATTGAAGCTGACATTCATTTCTGAAATTGATGCCATGTCCAGATAGTGAAGTAGACCAGATGGCTTTTGCATGTTGCAACATAAAAGCACAGCTTTGAAACTAGGTTTATTTGTGATCAAGTCCTTTTCTGTCAATTTCTCAATATCATACCCCCAGTTGATAAGCCTTTTTAAGGACTAGCATTCTTATATGTATAATATGAAAAATAATAACTCATTATCAGGTGGTAGGAAGAACAGAGATAATGAAATAATATATCAGAAACACTTAGAACAGTGCCAGACATATAAAATATGTACAAAAATTATATTACTTTTACCGCCTGTAACAAATTACATTTCTTCACTATGATTTGTTACAATGGTATATATATATATATATATATATATATGCAACAAATATTTATTTTGTACTTATCAGGCACTATCCTGGGTACTAGAAGTGCATCAGAAAAGGCTTTTGCTTTCATGCACTATTCATTCCAAATTGTAAGATACTGTGATTTTCAATTAGAAACACTGATTTAGTAACAGATTTACATAAGGAGAAAAGCAAAGCTTAAGAAATATTAAAAGTGTAAAAACAATTTCCTCCCCTAGTTTGAAATAAACATAAGTTCACATATATTTAGTTTCTAGGTTTTCTTTGTTTTTGAATTTAAAGCAAATAAAAATACCTTTTATTGGACAGATTCACAAAAAGTATAGTTTCTTACGTTGGGAAGCTTCCCTCTCGCCCTTTTTATTCGAGAATGCAAGGCCTCAGTGACTATCAAGTCTATTGAAGAATTTATTTAAATATCAGCTAGAATTTCCACACTTTGCATCTTCCATACAGATAAATCATGCCACATAAGGATCAGGAAATATCATCAGAAACCCTCCCAAGAGAATGGCAATGTCTTTTACGACCATTGTCTTTTAGGTCCAGTTATATCCATGTACTTTGGACTTTTCTCATCTAAACTTCCCTCAGATTATATCACACGGCCCAGTAAATGTCTAGTACATTTTCCCTTACCTATTCTCTCTGTAGTTGGATTTCTGTTACTTACCATCCAATGAGATATGACAACTCTGGTGACACCATATTACTACACTTAAAACTGCTCACACTTAATGTAAGTGCATTCACTCTTTCACACACTTCTTTAGCACATCTTTTAATATAAGATCCCTAAGATCAGGGGTTCTGTATATTGCTTACTACTTAATTTCTACAGCCAAAAGCAGAACTTGGCACATAGCAAAGAATCAATATGTATCTGATGGATGATTGAATATCATGGAATGAGAACCATGGAAGGATGGAAATATGAGTGAGGTATTTAGTAAATGGAAGTTGAGTGAGGAAATATTTCTACCCTCTGATTGTATCCCTTCCTTCCATCCCCACTTTTTTTTCCCTCACAATTATAAGGGGGTGGTTTTTCTTCCCTGTTATATCACTTGCTTAGGTCAGCATGACCTTAAAGTTTGGTTTGGCAGTTTTGCGCTAAGGAATGTATTGCATTACAGGAGAAAAGAGAAAAATAGAAATTTAGTAGAAATTAAATTAGCTAATATTTCTAATTTTAAAATGCATATAAATCAATGGGATCTTGTGGAGAAATAGATAAAAGAGGGTAGAGGAAATTACAAAATATTTGCTTTCATGCCACCAAGAAAATTAAGTGAGACTCTGGGGTTAATCACATGGAGTAGAAGGGTTACCAGAGAAGAAGCAGAACTTGATGAAACTTTGGTTAGTTTGAAAATAGTGGTCCCATTTTATGGTCACGATGCAATATGAAAAATGACAAATTTAAATGAAATAAATAGTATATAGAGACAGAAGTGCATTTGGCCTAAATATATCACCTGGAAGAATGCTGGGAGTAATTTGAGAGGAATTGATGCAGCTGTCTGAACTTGAGATTATTAAGGAAGTATTTACATAAAATTTATAGGTAAGTGGATAGAAAGATGATAGATGATAGATAGATAGATAGATAGATAGATAGATAGATAGGTGAGAGAGAAGGGGAGAAAATAGCTTCTTGATACACAATGTAACTTTTCTCACTGGTTGAATCAAAAGTAGAGCCAACAGATCAAGTTCTTGCACAACTACTTTGCCTCCTCTGTACATCATTGTCATTGCCTGGACAGAACTTTGAGCTGAAAATGACATTCACTATCCTATTTTATTTATGTAAGGAGGCTGCTGTTTGTACTTAGAGGATTTACCACCCAAGGAAAAAAGCAGAAGCAGGAATGAAAAATTTGCCTTTATCATGTGCGGGCACTTATTTTCAAGTATTTTGAAAGTTTATGACAATTTCAAATAAAAATATTGTTGCCACACCTAGGGATTCATGGCGATGCTGTGAAATGTTTAAACCCCTACACTAGGCATGCAGCATAGCCTTCTTTCATGCGGTCTTTGAAGATATCTATGATGATGATAAGACAATAACTTGATTCAAGATGAATCAGAAACAGCACAGGAAACAGAACTTTTCATTTCCCTGAATATCGTCTCTAGCATTGACGTTTACAATCATGTACTGCTTTTCCTCAGCCCTTGAGAAATGCTGTATTGATGAGCATGAAATCAGGGAAGCCAAGAACAATGACAAGCTCCTTTGTGAAAGCTCTCCTCTGCTTTTAATTGCCAAGTCCTGCCAGTAATTTCAACACTAAACTATGAAAGGATTTTGAAATCCAGCATGATTAGATGAGAGTGAAGCACTGTCTCTCGAGATTATAATCTAAGGAAACCACAGTATTGAAATACCAGATTTGAGACTATATTTCGGAATGATTTTAGCCTTTGAAATTAGTGTTTCAGCCTATTTAGATTAACATTACACTTTTCTCTTCATGGTCCTTCAGTTGTATTTTTATCATGAAAAGAAAGCAAAAGCACTTCCTTGAAACAGCCCACATCATCTGAAAGATGCCACGTGTAACATTGATTGGCAGGCATTTGAGAATGGTAGACAGACAATAAATCATTTAGAACTGTGTGTCCTTCCATTCAACTTTAAAAATTTACCTTTTCTCCCTTTAAAAAGTGTATTTCAATATCAAACATATATTTTTTTCTATTTAAACTTATACATCACCCTGAATATTGGGACAACCAGTGAAACTAACTGATTTGGCAATAATCCCTTAGAGAATAACTATAAACTTAATGCAGTTTACATTTACGTGACAGATTTGGTTCCCAAACCAGACAATTTGTTAGTTATCAAAGGCATGTTTTAGTCCTGATTTCTGTACAGAGGAATTTATGAAATTGCATAAATAGAAATATTATTTTTTTAATTCCTGGATTTATGATATCTTGGTATTGAGGATTTATAAGAAAGCATTTAAAAAAATTATAAAGCAAACAATTCAGGTTTCACAAGAACTAAAAGGCAAGAACTGTGATTGGACACAGACACCTCTTCAAGGATGGATTTGCCCCAGCTGCTGGGAGCAATATAATAGGAAAGACCTCAGCTGCCAGCTCCTTCAAGGACTGCCTCAGCTGCAAGAGTTATCTGACCCAACATTCAGTCCTTTCTGGAGTACATGATATCCAAACACTGATGGAGACAGTGGTATAAAAGCCTGAGCATTTTGACCCAACCTGGGATGATCCTGACCGTTCCTTCCAGCTCCAGAGAAACCCATGGCTCACATTCTTCCTCTTCCACTCCTGCATCTACAGATGGGGTTCCCATGGGTGATACTTAATAAAACTGCCAAATATCAGATTCTCCCTCAGACTCCATAACACACACTTTATTTTCTTAAATTTTTATTGGGATACAGTTGATTTACAATGTTGTGTTAGCTTCAAGTGTATAGCAAAGTGAATCAGTTATACATATACAAATATCCACTCTTTTTTAGATTCTTTTCCCATATAAGCATTACAGAGTATCGAGTAGAGTCCCCTGTGCTGTATAGTAGGTCCTTATTAGTTATCTATTTTATATATACTAGTATGTATATGTCAGTCCCAATCTCCCAATTTATCCCTCCCCCTAACCCCCTGGTAACCATAAGTTTGTTTTAGAAGTCTGTGAGTCTGTTTCTGTTTTGTAAATAAGTTCATTTGTATCATTTTTTAGATTCCACATAGAAGTGATATCATATGATATTTGTCTTTCTCTGTCTGACTTACTTCAGTCAGTATGACAGTCTCTAGGTCCATCCACATTGCTGCAAATGGCATTATTTCATTCGTCTTTATGGCTGAGTAATATTCCATTGTATATATGTACCTGGAGAAAACCATAATTTGAAAAGATACATGCACCCCAATGTTCATTGCAGCACTATTTACAATAGCCAGGACATGGAAGCAAATTAAATGTCCATAATCAGAGGAATGAATAAAGAAGGTGTGGTACATTTAACATACACTTTAAATACAGAGGCAGCCATGTAAATCCTGTTTCTGGGAATTATTTCAAAAATTCATAAAAAACCTATATAATTATTGTTTGTTTAGGTAAGTATTTAAGGAGAGGGAAACAATGATGGAAAGTAAAAGAAACTATAAGCTTCTGTTAAACAATGTCTTCCCATATTTAGCAAATATACAAATTGCATGTATACTACACTCCTTCTTTTGAGCCCAGTAATTCAATATTATATGTTTGTGTGTGTGTGTGTTTATTGAAATCATTATAGATTTTACTGGATCTCATTATAAGGAGATTCTGAAGAGTATGTCTGGAATTGGGTTGAATAGTAGAGGACTCATATGGACACATGAAGCCTGTTACTTTGGTGTTTCATTAGTTTTATTATTGTAACAGTTAGACATCTCCATGATCTAAATATATTTTTATATTTGCTACCTTTTTAACATTATTTATGTGAAATTAATAACTTTACTTATTACCTTAGAAACAGTTTATAATGATTTATTAGTATGGATTTATTGTCAATAATACATTTTGACTTATTGTATCTTTGTGGAGCCATTTAAAAAATTAAATTGTAATAGAAGGGAATAAATGCATATTTTAAGCTGCTTACTTTGTGTAATGGATCTGTTTAACTACAGGACTATTTTTGCTTTGAAAGAAGGTAAGACCAAATTGTTCTAGTAAACTGAACTGGAGGTGACATTTGTCATTAATCCCCTTTTCTCAAGCCCTTACCAGTCTTTAATTCACCTTAACAAACACTTGTAACTAGCACACTATGTACTTAGATTTTTTGCCTTCTGTTTATCCAAATAGAATTTAAGTTCCATGAGGGGAAGTTTTCTTGTCAGTTAGTTCATTCTTATTAGTACATCCCCTGTGTCTAGTATATCTCAAGTACTTAAACATTATTTGTTGAATGACTGGCTCTTAAAGAGAAGCCAAAATTTTAGCCTTAGTGGAGGGAATCCATGCCCACATCTGGCCCTGGATATTATATTGTTTGTATGACTCTTCTGCCAAAATAACTGTTTAATAATAGAGAAAATCATTCGAAGTAACTTTGTGTCTGAAGAATTTTTTCCCTTATATGTGGAATTAAAAAACAGTGATATTAGTTCTGACTTTTATATTAATTAAGTGTTTGACAAAGTTTTCTTATCACAGTATACTATGCACTTGAAAAGTGCTTGTTTATGTGAGTGCTGGCATTAATGAATGTGTAGCTTTCAGGGGTGAGAAGAGAGATAATGAAGAGCTGTCCTCTATATATCTCCTTCCCTGTAATGTAATTTACTATATTGATTTTCCACTCTCTACTCCTCAAATAAAATTTTGCAGTGGGCATTTGGGAAATTCTAGATATAAGGAAGAGAATTTAATATCCTAACTGAGACAAAAGGTGACTTCATTTTGATTTTCCATTTAGAGTTTATAGTCTAATTAAAGAAAATACACATATATCTAGAGATAATCATGGATAATAAACACACACAATTACCATTATAAGTGAATATTATAACACCTGAAGCACAAAAAGAAATGAAAAAGTATTATCAGCATTATGCAAATACATATTCTCTTCAAGAATTCCAGTTACAGTGAAAGTATTAAAATAACTCAACACATTCGGAGCCCATATGTGTTGTGATCGTTTTTAAAAGTATTCAAAAATTTCTGTGCACAAAACATTTTTATAAAGATCTTGTTTAAACGAAAGTATTTAGAAGAGTATGGTATAAAATTACATTGCGGAACACAATTATTTTTCTCTTTAGAACACACATAATAAAACATAATTATCTGTATTTTTCTTTTTCCTAAACATGAGTTTTAGTGGTGTTACTTGATCCTGCATAATAAGAGTAATTTTTTTCTTAATGTAAATGTAGTATAGTAATTCTTTCTAATTCAGAAAGTATAGTTACAGTCTAGGCAGAAAGGATCTGAAGATCACACAGCAAGTGCAGTGAAATATCTCAATTACATCGACTTCTAGAGAAAATTTTGTAAATTCTTATTATCAGTGCATACATGTAACTGATAACTCAAGAGTGAATTCTACAACATCATTTACAAAAGTCTTCTCTTTTGCCCCAGAAGTCTTTCCTAAGAATAACCCTTACAGATTCTCTCTACTCCTCACCCATTTACTGCTTGGGGAGAGGTATTAGTTACAAGACTGGTGAGTGCTCTAGAGGAAAGTCTGGGCCTGTGCTTCTCAATCATTCGCGCTCTTTGTCTTCTTGTTGAGAGCAGTTGCTGTGGTCTGCATTCTACACCACACAGTCAGATTGGGGAGCAAATTCTTGTCGTTTGGTATGGTCTGGCTGCTTCCTAGGAAAGTTTACATCAGGTGATAAATACGAACAACCTGATAGGACCAGCCTTAGAGGTACTTTTTCAAACAATAAGTAATAGAGCTGATATTTTTATCTTAATCTGTTTAATCACTGCTTTTGTAATACTATAGATTGTAACAATGAATGGAGCAGTAAATTCCTATGTTATCAAATATAAACGATAAATACACTATATATCAAATGCATTATTATATCCTTATACTCTTCCAATAATGGTTTTTAAACTTTTTTTTACTGTTATTTATTATTAGTTTGTCTTTATCCTAATATCATTTATATTATCAGACTCTGAATATCTTCAAAACATAAGTAAATAAAAAAATAAATTTTTGTTCCTAAACTTAGAATCTTAGAGAATGGCTCTCCAAAATGGGGTGTTGATAGCCCTGTTGTGTATTGTTATTTAATTTGTACGTTTGGTCACTATTAGGAGACTTGGTCATTTTTTGCCTGCTCTGACACACAAAACATCTACTAACAAGTTGTATGTTATTTCTTCACTGATGTTTATAGTTTTGCTATTTTTCCCTGTTAATATTCCACGTGTGTATAGCATTGCTTGAAGATTTAATTTAAAGTCATTATTGTATTTGCCATTGGAGATTGCTATTGACCTTTCAATATTCATGACCCCATTCTTAGTCACAGAATCCCAGTTTAGCTGAGTGCAATGTACCATTTTCCACCTTCCTTTATGTCTTAATGCAACCACACTAAGGCAAGTTGTTTGTAACTTCTGAGATGGCTCATTAATTGCAGTTGACTTGGAAGGTACATACGCCCTTTTTACTTTTTAAATTAATTTTTTATTGGAGTATAGTTGATTTACAATGATGTGTTAGTTTCTGCTGTACAGCAAAGTAAATCATTTATACATATACATATATGTACTCTTTTTTGGATTCTATTCCCATATAGGTCTTTGCAAAATGTTGAGTAGAGTTGTCGTAGTCAGATATGCCCTATTTTATTTATTTATTTATTTTTAACATCTTTATTGGAGTATAATTGCTTTACAATGGTGTGTTACTTTCTGCTTTATAACAAAGCGAATCAGTTATACATATACAAGATATGCCCTATTTTAAATCTTTGTATACATTTTGCAGCTGGCCTGGAATGCAGATGTAATGGCTAGAAGCATTAGGTAAGCTTTAAGATAGAAGCCATGTGCTGAAATTACTGAAAAAGAAGTACAGTCTCAGGTTCCTTATGACAACATGAAGCTTGCATTCTAGCAATAGACCACCAATTTGCAAACTTCTTATATGTCAGAGTAAAAAGCAAACCTCCATTTTTTTAAAGCTTCTATATTTGGATCTCCAAATGCTATTTCTAACTGATAAACATGCCCACAAATTAAATAGGTATTAGAAATTCACTCGTCAATTTATTTATTTATTTTTATTTATTGAGGCGTAGTTGATTTATATATGTTTCAGGTATACAACATACTGTTTCTCAATTTTTAAAGACTATACTCCATTTACAGTTATTATAAAATATTGGCTATATTCCCTGTGCAATATATCCTTATAGCTTATTTATTTTATACATCGTTTGCCCCTCTTAAACCCTAATCCTGCATTGCCTTTCACCCCTTCCGTGTCCCCACTGGCAACCACTACTTTGTTCTCTATATCTGTGAGTCTGCTTATTTTTGTTATATTCACTAGTTTGTTTTATATTTTTATATTCCATATATAAGTGAAATCATACAGTATTTGTCTTTCTCTGTCTGAATTATTTCACTAAGCATAATACCCTCCAGGTTTGTTGTAGCAAAGGGCAAAATTTCATCATTTATTTTTTATGGTTGAGTAGTATCCCATTGTGTGTGGAGATATATATATATATATATATATATATATATATATATATATATACACACACACACACCACATTTTCTTTTTTTTAAAATTTATTTAATTAATTAATTTATTTTTATACAGCAGGTTCTTATTAGTTGGGAGATTGGGATTGACATATATACACTAATATGTATAACATAGGTTGCTAATACCACATTTTCTTTATCCATTCATCTGTGATGGACACAAGTTGCTTCAATATCTTTGCAATTGTAGATAATGCTGCCCTGAACACTGGGGCACATGTATTTTTTTGAATTAGTGTTTTTGTTTTCTTCGGATGTATTCACCAATATAATACTCATAATTTACTGGAATAGTACTTTAGGAGGTTAATCCATGATAGATAGTCTATCCATGGAAACAGTTATAAATTGCAAATCATTATAACATACTGGATTTACATGGTACCTCATTTATATATATATCACTGAATTACTGTGCTTTATACCTGAAACTAACATGAGATTGTAAATCAACTATACTTAAATAAAATAATAGAAAAAAAAGCAAAAAAAAAAATGAGGTATCATGTAGATCGAGTATCTCATAATATGTATGTTCTTTTTCAGATTCTTCTCCTTTATGGGTTATTACATGATACCTCTTAATTCTTTTTGTCATGACTATAATTTACATGGACACAAACTGTTACAAGAGTTTTGTATGTAAAACTGAATTGTGCCTCCTAGCACTGTATATAGATGAGAGTAACAACAATTTATCTTTTCATGATAAATGTCTGAAATTTTTGTATTACATTTCACAAAACATATCTCTTGAGTTACTTTTATTATCACCAAAGTTTTTGTTAATTTGATTAGCAAAGCAGCACACAATGCAAATAGCAATCCATTACCTCTGCAAGAAAACTTTTGGAATAGGAAAGCCTATTTACGGTGGTCATTCAGGCCTAGACATCTTTGACTTGATAATCTGTTGCAACACTGTATTACATATATGGACGTGTATATTTTTGAGGATATGCATTTCTAAAATATTGAAAAATTTAGTAATAGGTGTTTCTAAAATTATTCTTTAATATAGTTTTTAAAAGGGGATAAGAAGACCTTACTCTAGATGTTAGGTTGAGAACCTCTGCTTTGGTATTTTGAATGTATTGAATGGAAACAAGGTCACCTTATCATGTAGAACTATTTAGGTAGCTGAGTTACACTTCATAGAAGGGGAAATATCAGGACACATCTCTAAGTCATACATCAAGGGAAAAAAATCTTTCAAGATGCTTATAAGAAACACCCAAGTCGAAGGAGTTCTTTAAAGTATTATATAACACTTCATACCTGACAGTTGCAACACAACACATGTATAGATTAAAAGACAGTTACCCATATTGAATTTACCTGCTGATGGAGTGGAGTATTGTGCTGTGCTTTTCTCGACAGCAGGACTGAAAGGTATGTCCTCCTCTAGCACACAACAAAAGGAGTAAGAAAGATATTTCCTAAATTTTAAAGGAGAAATAGAGACACTTAAATAGAGGGTGATATTCATGGTGTTAGAAGGTGAGTGTCACCTCTAAAACCGTTTGCTCATTACATTTTGTGACCTTCTTTGGCACTTTTTGTCATGACTATAATTTACATGGACACAAACTGTTACAAGAGTTTTGTATGTAAAACTGAATTGTGCCTCCTAGCACTGTATATAGATGAGAGTAACAACAATTTATCTTTTCATGATAAATGTCTGAAATTTTTGTATTACATTTCACAAAACATATCTCTTGAGTTACTCTGTTGCTTTATGACAAGATTCATGCCATATCACATCTAAATTTTTTTCCAAAATTTATTATAAATTTTTACAACCTCTTTGGGTCTATGTAAGTTTGTGTAACCTGATCTTGGCTTATAGAAGGCACAAGGTTAAACACCTAATCATCAGAAATTAGCAGAAAGTTTGCTGAAATTTGAGGTGCAGTAACTTTGGGGATTGAACCATAAGTATCCCTTGCTGCCCTGATTCTCATCCAGACCCTCAATGGCTAAAATTTAATCTTAATTCTGCTTGTAATTAAGTATTTGTATTCATCTATCATTCATTTTTGATAAAATGCCTTGAGAGATAAAATGAGGATGTCAAAGAACAATCTCTTATAAAAATGTGTATGGCTTTAATAATAATTGTATGCTCTGTTTATTTGACTGCTTCTAAACTCTAAAGTTTATTTGTAGCAAATTTTTATGCAATGACTTGCCTGTCAGAATTCCTATAATAAGTGTCAGCTATCAGTGGGCTGACAATGTTTTCTTCAGTTATAATGCATTTCCAATTGTTAGTAGTACTAGGACCTTTTAAATAAGAGAAGCATCTGAGGATGATAGCTTTAAGGGAGATAGTCCTTTGACCAAATAAGACAACATGGGACTTACTGTGACATTTAACTACCAATGATATTTGTAAGTAAGACAGAGAAAGACAAATATCATATGATATTACTCATATGTGGAATCTAATTTTTAAAATGATATAAATGAAATTATTTACAAAACAGAAACAGACTCACAGATTTGGAAAACAAACATATGGTTACCAAAGGTGAAATATGGTGGGGGGAAGGGATAAGTTAAGAGTTTGAGATTAACATACTACTATATATAAAATAGATAACAAACAAGAACCTACTGTATAGCACAGGGAACTCTAGTCAATATTCTGTAATAACCTATATGGGAAAAGAATCTAAAAAACGGTGGCTATATGTATATGTATAATTGATTCACATTGCTGTACACCTGAAACTAACACAGCTTGTAAATCAACTCTACTCTATTCAGACTTAGGAAATTACAAGAGTTTGAGGAGCTGTGAGTCAGGAACTGTGAACAAACACCAAATATATATGAGACGTATACTTTGGTCTTCTGAATAATCAAATATATACTTTTCTTATAAATCACAATATCACAGTCTTATAAACCTTTAATGGGCTTTGCTTTTCTCTGAGATGGGAGCCAATGAAGGGTTTTCTGTGAGAGGTGATGTGATTTGACTCGGGCTACTACAGAAGATTCCTTCTGGCTGCTAAATTGAGGACAGTCTGGAAGATGGCAAAGATGGAGGCAGGGCAAGCAAAGAAGCTATTACAATGGTCCAGGGATTTATGTTACATAGAAATTATTTGTTCTGTGGAAGTTCACAGTAAGGCACCCATGAAATCATCTGAGGTTGGAAGACATTTTTGGAGATTTCTATACAGCAAAAGAAGGCATGAAAATAAAAGATAAACACCAATGTGGGAAATTTTGACATCAGAGGGCTGAAAACTCCACACTCAGATCCTGTGAAGCACCTGAATTTTTGAAACTAGAGGCCTGTAGCTTAGTTACACCTGTGCAGAACGGCCCTGTCTTTGCTGCAAACCTCGGATGTCTCAGCGTTTTGGCTTGCTGTGTTTATGACAAAGGGAACCTGGCTCAGATAAATCACCCAGCAAAGAAAAATCCAAGATACCAGTCAGATTTTTACAACAGTTGTCTATGCTGAGTGGCTGACAGGGTCTTGGTGCTTCTGCTGTGTGGCAGGACTGAGCCTCTGAGGTGGAAGAGCTGAGTTCCGGACACTGGTCCACCAGAGACCTCCTGGCCACATGTAATATCAATTGGTGAGAGATCTCCCAGAGATCACTGCCTCAACGCTAAGACCCAGCTCCACTCAATGACCAGCAAGCTCCGGTGCTGGACACTCCATGCCAAACAACTAGCAAGACAGGAGCACAACATCATCCATTAGCAGAGAGGCTGCCTAAAATCATAATAAGTTCACATACACCCAAAAACACACCACTGGACGTAGTCCTGCACACCAGAAAGACAAGATTCAACCTCATCTACCAGAACACAGGCACCAGTCCCCTCCACCAGGAAGGGAACACAAGCCACTGAAACAACCTTACCCACTGGAGGCAGACACCAAGAAAAATGGGAACTACAAACCTGTGCCTAAAAAAAGGAAACATCAAAACAGTAGGTTAAGCAAAATGGGAAGACAGAGAAATATACCCACTGGAGGCAGACACCAAGAAAAATGGGAACTACAAACCTGTGCCTAAAAAAAGGAAACATCAAAACAGTAGGTTAAGCAAAATGGGAAGACAGAGAAATATGCAGCAGATGAAGGAGCAAGGTAAAAACCTACCAGAACAAACAAATGAAGAGGAAATAGGCAGTCTACCGGAAAAAAGAATTCAGAGTAATGATAGTAAACATGATCCAAAATCTTGGAAATAACTGGAGAAAATATAAGAAACTTTTAACAAGGACCTAGAAGAAGTAAAGAGCAAACAGACAGTGATGAACAACACAATAAATGAAATTGAAAATTCATTTTCAGTGAATTTTAGGAAGGAATCAATAGTAGAATAACTGAGGCAGAAGAACGGATAAGTGACCTGGAAGATAAAAGACTGCAAATAATTACCACAGAACACAATAAAGAAAAAAGCATGAAAAGAATTGAGGAAAGTCTCAGAGACTCTGGGACAATTAAACACACCAACATTTGAATTACTGGGGTGCCAGAAGAAGAAGAGAAAATAAAAGGGACTGAGAAAATATTTGAAGTGATTCTAGTGGAAAACTTCTCTAATATGGGAAAGGAAATAGACAATCAAGTCCAGGAAGTGCAGAGAGTCCCATACAGGATAAATCCAAAGAAGAACATGACAGGACACATATTAATCAAACTACCAAAAATTAAATACAAAGACAAACTATTAAAAGCAGCAAGGGAAAAGCAACAAATAGCATACAAGGGAATCCCCCAAATGATAACAGCTGATCTTCAGCAGAAGCACTGCAAGACAGAAGGGAGTGGCAGGACATATTTAAAATGATAAAAGGGAAAACCCTACAACCTAGATTAGTCTACCCAGCAAGGATCTCATTCAGATTCGAGGGAGAAATTAAAACCTTTACAGACAAGCAAAAGCTAAGAGAATTCAGCACCACCAACCTGATTTACAACAAAGGCTAAGGAACTTCTCTAGGAAGGAAACACAAGAGAAGGGAAAGACCTACAATAACAAACCCAAAACAATTAAGAAAATAGTAATAGGAACACACATATCGATAATCACCTTAAATGTAAATGAATTAAATGCTCCAACCAAAAGACATAGACTGGCTGAATGGACACAAAAACAAGACTCATATATATGCTGTCTACAGGAGACCCACTTCAGACCTAGGGACACATACAGACTGAAAGTGAGGGGATGGAAAAAGATACTCTATTGCAAATGGAAATCAGAAGAAAGCTGGAGTAGCAATTCTCATATCAGACAAAATAGACTTTAAAGCCTATTACAAGAGACAAAAAAGGACACTACATAATGATCAAGGGATCAGGTAGGTAGTAAAAAGAAAGAAATGTTGCACAAGTAGAAGAAAAGGGGGAATAGCCCTCTATCGCGTTCATTTTCATCATTTTACACAGTTACCATTGATTTTTCAAATGTACCAAACATTTAATGTGATTCAGATCATGAAATGGTGAACTCATTCATTTCATAATTCGATGATATAATTTTTGAGTGCCAACTCTTTACAAGATACTGCCTAGATGTTGGAAGCCAAAAGTGAACCGTAAATGAGGACCCTGTCCCCTGATTTTACATTCAGAAGGTATAGAAAACTAAAATTAAAGAAAGAAATTTATATTATGTTCAGTAAGAACTCATTTATATATAATTTTGCTAATCCTATAATGTTAAAGACCTCTATGTTATAAGTATGTATATATAAATGTATATATTTTCATGGAAAATATAAAAGAAGACAAAAAATGTATGAATAGTTTGAAGAGAATTCTAATGGGCATTCTGTAGTATCCAAAAGCAGAGTCAACTTGTGTCTTCAGGTGATCCTTAGTAACTTTGATATGAGTTAATATTTCTTAAATATGAGTTAATATTTGTTAAAACATATCCCATGGGTATTTTTAATTAAAAAATAATTTATCAGATAAGACAGTGGGTCTCAAGAGTCAAAAAGCGAATGTTGTGTTTTCATTAGTGAACTTAAAGACACTTGACCAAAATATATTAGTTTTTAAATACAAATCGTTATTCAAATGATTTGTTTATCTACTTCATAAAATATTAGAAAGACACGTAGATTGATAATTTGATGATTCTATCCATCCAGTAAGTTAAATAAATTAGTGATCTCACCAAAAATGTTTCTGAGAACCTATCGTTGTGCAAAAAGATGATGACTAGCATTTAACATTGACATCGTGTAACTTTAATGTAAATCTATATACAGGACTTCTGTAAATTTGCATAGGAGAATTGAATCACTTGTACACTTCCACTTAACAGCAAGAAAAGGAGTTGAATCTCCAGATAACAGCATTTTGAGTCATTACTGAGTCTACCAGATTCATACTTGGCAAGTGTTGGTTGATGCTCTATGAAGGACATATCCACTTCATAACTCCCCTGCTCTAAGCAGCTTTTTGAACTATTTAGGATTTTGTATTAGTTGACCCAATTGCTGGGCAGATCTCCTCTTAAGTAAACTCTTATTTGTATAACATTCAACTTTCTATTTTGATATTTTAAGGAGACCACCAAATTTGGTTATTTCAGAAATGTCATAACCATTTGCCAAATAGACATTGAAGTTCTGTGCCCTCAAATTCTCTGAAACTCTAAACTAAATGATTGGATCTATACTGGTGTTTTTGATAAGACTGCAAGATGAAGGAAACAATGGAACTTGCCCTAACGTAAAGAAAATATCACTATTTCTCCTTTGACACTGGATGATGGGAGAGGTGTATCACCATTTAACTAAAGAGAAATCCCTTCAAGAACCACTCTAAAGTGTTTTAAGAGATAGAGTTGCTGGAGGAAAAAGATTGAAAACAATTGGCTTAGGTGTTCAGAAAGTGGAAAGACTGAAAGAGTAATCTGTCATTCTGTGGGGAGACAAGTTGCCAGAAAATTGGATAAATTGGAAATCACTGGAAGGCATCTATTTCGTCCTTAGGTGCATTAGATATCTTGGGAAAATGTTATTAAATGGTGAACAATTGCTACTCAAAAATTTCTAGCTGTTTGGAATACAGAGTTACAGAAAGTAAAAAGATTCCATTTTTATTCTAATAATAGATCAATCTAAACCTAAAGAAGTGGTCTTTATACAACATATTAATTTTTATTTTTACTAGAGTGATATTTTAAATAATATGGGATTTGCCTGTGCTTACTAAAGTAATCAAAAACTTCTTTTCTCCTCTTCATTGTTAATTTAATCCAGTAGAAATTAAGAATATTGGGCCCTATTCCAGCTGTACTAAATCTGCATTTTAATAAGATCAGATCTATGAAATTTCTTAAATGCTAAATTCCTTGCTTTGTATATTATTTTTACTTATTTGCACTGTGAATGAAAAATTTTCTATTGAAATGCTTAAAAGAAACCAAAATATTGCAGCTCTATTTTATTTTGAAAATAGTTACAAAAAACAAGCAGCTGTTGTAAACACAAAAGAATATATTAAGATATTGCTTGGAAGCCAAAACCCAGGAAAGCTCTGTCATATCTAACAGTAAATGCAATCCATCTAATTTTCCTTTAAGAGGTGGAAATCAAAATTTAACAAGGAAGAGATTATTCTTAAACTCTATGATGTACACTGCTGAAAAATCAAAGGTTAGTTGAAGATACACTGGGATATATTTTAGAGAAAAGAAAACGAAAAAGAAGCAGAGCTGATAATGTGTGAAGCAGAGCTCATAGCAATATTGTATTAAGCATGCATCAATGTATAGATAAAAGCCTGAGAGGATGCTGTGATGAATTAATTATTACTGACATATTAATGATAAAATATTAAATATATAAATTAGGAAATTTTTAATAAAGAAGAGAAACTGGCAGGCAAGAATTGAAACAAAATGCAAAACTTTCAATAGCAGAATCCTAAGTTGCTCATGCTTTTCTAGTGACCTATTTAGCTATGATGTGCAGGAAAGTGTGTCTGGATTTTAGTTATGGATAAACACAGATATTGAATCAGATCCCACAGTGACCAGTTGGGTGGAAATAGGCCATAGACCAGGTAGTCCATTCTCTGGCTGATAAAATTCTAGTCCCCTTGGAAATATGACCACCATTAAAAGTAATAAAAATATTATCTTAAGCAAAAAGTAAACTCACCATGTGAAACTAAATAAATGTCATTCACCAAATTAATAAAAGAATACAAATTAATATGATCATGTACCTATATGAGGAAAAATACTTGACTAAATTCATCTACATAAGAATTCTCAGCAAAGTAGGAATAGAAAATAACTTAATCTGGTAAAAAGCATCTGTAAAAACTTACAATTAACGTTGTAGACCATGAAATGTTAAATACTCCTTAAGATCAAGGATAAGGCAAAAATTATTTCTCATTACTCTATTATTCTACTTCTCATTATTTCTATTCAGCATTGTAATGGAGGTACTATCCAGTGATAGGCCAGTGGGGAATAATTCATTTGGCATGCACCATCAGAAGCAGGACTTGACTAATTTTGACCAATAACCAGAAATAACAAAAACAACAAAACATGAAGTCAAGGAAAAGAGAAATAAAGACGCAGTAATGGTATATTCTATTTCTTTTTTTCTAGGGACAAAATTAAAGGTATTCTTGTGCTTAGATGTCAGTGGTCAATGAAATCCACTCTTGAACAGCATACCTTAATTGGTTCAGGCTGGTGATTCCATCTGGTCATCTGGGTGGAAAAAGCTACACAATAAAGTATAATTTTAAGATAATCTCACTCAAATGTAAGTAAGTTTATGTGTCAAAGATTTATCAATTCATTAGTGGGTGAAAGAGTAAGATGGTGGTATGGTTTGAATTGTGTAACCCCAAAATTCATACACTAAAGTCCTAACATTCAGTTGTCATGAATTTGACAGTTTTTGGAAATAGAGTCTTTGCAGATCTAATCAGGATAAGATGATATCATAGGATGGGACCTAATACAACATGACTGTTGTTTTAACAAAAGGAGAAGAGACACAGATATACAGAGGAGAAATCCACATGAAGATGCAAACAAGGAGATGGCCATGTGAAAATAGAAACAGAGAGATTAGAGGGATGCATTTACCAACCAAGGAACACCAAGGCTTGCTGGCAACACCAACCAAGAGAACAAGACATGGAAATGATTTCCCTAAGAGCCTTCAGAGAGAGCAATGCCCTGAGAATACCTTGTCTCAGACTTCTGTTTATTTATTCCTCTAAGTCCATTTCAGCCAATTTATCTAAACTCCAGAAAAATAAGCCCCAGAAAACACTATTTTGTAATAACATAAAAGGTAAAATTTTACTTAAGGGGAACCAAAACATTTATGATTTTGAGTCTTTTCCGAGAATATGATATTTCTTTCCATATATTCAAGTCTAAATTTGCTATTCAGGAGACTTTTTAAACTTTCTTCATTATATTATATTGACATAATATTTACATACAATATTTTAATATTATATTATATAAAATGTCAGATATGAGTGTGTGTACACCATTGCTATTTAATTTTCATTGGATATGAAATATTGTTCCTTAGGTTCAATCAAATATGAGCTTATTCAATCATATATTAGTCAAAAGTACAACATTTTTGTAATTCTGAGAAATATATTTACTTTAGAATGTGTTATTACCTCACTTCAAATGAATAAATCAAAATTTCTGGCAGACAAGTGCACTCCAGTCTGAATTTAAAACATGCAATGGTGAGCTTAACAGAAGGCAAATTGCTCACATATGAAATCAACATGGAACTATATCAATATTTGTAAAAAAAAAAATTATATATTGCTTTTAATTCCCTGGAGAGAAGTACAAAATTCAAGCAACACTTTCTTTTTTATTTTCCGATTTGTAACTAAGAACCTCTAGCAATTCGTTTTTATTTTTCTCCGTCTAAGCAGTTTTACCTGAAGCTTTGTAGAAGCCTGTGAAGAATATGTAATAATGGTCATTTTGCTTACTTCCACACCAACAAATGAAATTTATACTTTTATGCCCTGAAGAATTGATTCTTTTCTGTAAATGACATATGGTGGTGAATCCTTTTTGAAAATAAATACTCCTGCTTTCTTTCTGAACATCTTTTTCATTTAAATTCATGACATGTAAAAAACTTTGCCATAAAAATACAGAACAATCAATTGAAGTAATATAGGACTTGAGTAATAAAGGATTTAAACAATTTAATACTTCTTCCATTCATTTTAAATTGAAATTTTAGAAAAGATATCTTGGAATATGCTGACAGTGTATGCACACACATGCACACACACACACACATCCAGCTTAAGAAAATTGTCTCAGCTACAATGATTTCATTAAAGATCAGAAATTAAAGTTTCTTTTCAACTTTCATCTGAAGCTCATAGCAAATAAAGGTAGTATGATCTTTGCTGGATATTATTAATCAACCGTACACAAAAACGTTAGACTATCTGTATTTACGTAGCTTAACTGTCAGAAATGAAACCTGAGGCCATCTGTGTCAATATGATTTAAAAATTTATTTCAGAAAATTATTTTTCACGAAGGTATGGCTGTAAATCCATAAATAACATCATTGTTTGCTTTGGGAAATTCCTGCAAACCAATTTGTGTGAGCAAACAACTCTCCTCTCAGACAATAGATTGCTCACCTGGGCAGAGTGCTGTTTATTAAACAGCAGTTTATTTATGAAGACTCATTTCAAGGCTCTCTACTCACTGTCCCTCCATCCAAAATGTTTATGTCATGAACTTCATCTCTTCTAATCTGTTACTGGCCTTGAAAGGCCCACCTTAACCACTTGAGCCCAGATTTCAATAGCTATAAATATCATTTCATTATCTACTCATCTAAAAACACCTTGTCAAAGAGGTATTCTCCATTATAGCCATACTTCTATTTCACTTAGCTTTGCTTAGCCAACATGTGTTAGTTGTTCTGTTGGGGAGACAATAGACAATATCTGGAGGTTCCACAAGAACCAGCCAAGATACCCTTCCCATTATGGTTCAAGATCTTGGAGTTTCCCTGAGGCTCCTTGAACCATTCACTTGGGGGCTTCCCTGGTCACAGTAATGAAATGCATTTTGTGTTGAATCTGAAATCTAAATTATTTTCATTAGATTCTCAGATTCTCTATTTACTTTGATTTCTAGAAATGAGGAATGCTTTTTAGGAATACTTTGATCATTTGATCACATTTTATCCATTATAAAATCCTGCCATAGTACTTTCTGACTTTCTGTATTTTCTTATCATATTTTTATGATCTTATAAAATGAAGTTCATAGAACAGAGAACAAGCTTAAGTCTAATAAATTTGTTTTGCCATTTGACTCAAGGACTAATGAGTTCAGAAGATCTCAGAGATCAACATACTTATAGAACACATTTTGCTTTGGGTCACCTATCAGAATTTTATGAAAGCTTATCTTAGTCTTGTCATGTTTTACCTGTGAGAGTCTATTCCTGAAAGAGATCTTAACTCCAAATGTTCTGCTTGCTTGGGATTTCAGATTTATTGGCCCTCAATTAAAGAGATCCAAATGATGCAACCTACAAGGGATTAAACTCCAAAATTTATAAACAGTTCATGTAGTTCAATATTTAAAAAAAACAAACAACCCTATCAAAAAATGGGCAGACGATCTAAATAGATATTTCTCCAAAGAAGACATACAGATGCCAAGAGGCACATGGAAAGATGCTCAACATCACTAATTATTAGAGAAATGCAAATCAAAACTACAATGAGGTACCACCTCACATCTGTCAGAATGGCCGTTATCAGAAAATCTACAAAGAATAAATGCTGGAGAGGATGTGGAGAAAAGGGAACCCTCTTGCACTGTTGGTGGGAATGTAAATTGGTACAGCCACTATGGAGAACAGTATGGACATTCCTTAAGAAATTAAAAATAGAGCTACCTTATGATCCAGCAACCCCGCTCCTGGGCATATATCTGGAGAAAAACATGGTTTGAAAGGATACATGCACCCCAATGTTCAGGTTTCAGTTTTTCACCATGGAGAACAATGTTGGCTGTGGGTTTGTCATATATGGTCTTTATTATGTTGAGGTAAGTTCCCTCTATGCTTACTTTCTAGATGGTTTCTATCATAAATGGGTGTTGAATTTTGTCAAAAGCTTTTTCTGCATCTATTGAGATTATCATATAGTTTTATCCTTCAATTTGTTAATATGGTGTATCACGTTGATTGATTTGCATATATTGAACAATCCTTGCATTCCTGGGATGAACGCCACTTGATCATGGTGTATGATCCTTTTAATGTGCTTTTGGATTCTGTTTGCTAGTATTTTGTTGAGTTTTTTTGCATCTATGTACATCAGTGATATTGGCCTGTAGTTTTCTCTTTTTTGTGACATCTTTGTCTGGTTTTGGTATCATGGTGATGGTGGTCTCGAAGAATGTGTCTGGGAGTGTTACTCCCTCTGCTATATTCTGGAAGAGTTTGAAAAGGATAGGTGTTAGCTCTTCTCTAAGTGTTTGATAGAATTCGCCTGTGAAGCCATCTAGTCCTGGGCTTTTGTTTGTTGAAAGATTTTAATCACAGTTTCAATTTCAGTGCTTCTGATTGGTCTGTTTATATTTTCTATTTCTTCCTGGTTCAGTCTCGTAAAGTTGTGCTTTTCTACGACTTTGTCCATTTTTTCCAGGTTGTCCACTTTATTGGCATATATTTGCTTGTAGTAATCTCTCATGATCCTTTGTATTTCTGCATCAGTTGTTACTTTTCCTTTTTTATTTCTAATTCTATTGATTTGAGTCTTTTCCCTTTTTTCCTGATGAGTATGGATAACAGTTTATCAATTTTGTTTATCTTCTCAAAGAACCAGCCTTTAGTTTTATTTATCTTTGCTATTGTTTCCCTGATTTCTGTGCTTCTGATTGGTCTGTTTATATTTTCTATTTCTTCCTGGTTCAGTCTCGTAAAGTTGTGCTTTTCTACGACTTTGTCCATTTTTTCCAGGTTGTCCACTTTATTGGCATATATTTGCTTGTAGTAATCTCTCATGATCCTTTGTATTTCTGCATCAGTTGTTACTTTTCCTTTTTTATTTCTAATTCTATTGATTTGAGTCTTTTCCCTTTTTTCCTGATGAGTATGGATAACAGGCCTGTAGTTTTCTCTTTTTTGTGACATCTTTGTCTGGTTTTGGTATCATGGTGATGGTGGTCTCGAAGAATGTGTCTGGGAGTGTTACTCCCTCTGCTATATTCTGGAAGAGTTTGAAAAGGATAGGTGTTAGCTCTTCTCTAAGTGTTTGATAGAATTCGCCTGTGAAGCCATCTAGTCCTGGGCTTTTGTTTGTTGAAAGATTTTAATCACAGTTTCAATTTCAGTGCTTCTGATTGGTCTGTTTATATTTTCTATTTCTTCCTGGTTCAGTCTCGTAAAGTTGTGCTTTTCTACGACTTTGTCCATTTTTTCCAGGTTGTCCACTTTATTGGCATATATTTGCTTGTAGTAATCTCTCATGATCCTTTGTATTTCTGCATCAGTTGTTACTTTTCCTTTTTTATTTCTAATTCTATTGATTTGAGTCTTTTCCCTTTTTTCCTGATGAGTATGGATAACAGTTTATCAATTTTGTTTATCTTCTCAAAGAACCAGCCTTTAGTTTTATTTATCTTTGCTATTGTTTCCCTGATTTCTGTTTCATTTATTTCTAATCTGATCTTTATGATTTCTTTCCTTCTGCTAACTTTGGGGTTTTATTGATATTCTCTCTCTAATTGCTTTAGGTGTAAGGTTAGATTGTTTATTAGAGATTTTTCTTGTTTCTTGAGGTAGGATTGTACTGCTTTAAACTTGCCTCCTAGAACTGCTTTTGCTGCATCCCATAGGTTTTGGGTCATCGTGTTTTCATTGTCATTTGTTTCTAGGTATTTTTTTATTTCCTCTTTGATTTCTTCAGTGATCTCTTAGTTATTTAGTAGTGTATTGTTTAGCCTCCATGTGTTTGTATTTTTTGCAGTTTTTTTTCCTGTAATTGGTATCTAGTCTCATAGTGTTTTGCCTGCAAATGATACTTGATAGGATTTCATTTTTCTTAAATTTGCCAGTACTTGATCTGTGACCCAAGATATAATGTATCTTGGAGAATGTTCCTTAAGCACTCGAGAAGAAAGTGTATTTTGTTGTTTTTGGTTGGAATGTCCTATAAATATCATTTAAGCCCATCTTGTTTAATGTGTCAATTAAAGTTTGTGTTTCCTTATTTATTCTCATTTTGGATGATATGTCCATTGGTGAACGTGGTGTGTTAAAGACCCCTACTATGATTGTGTTACTGTCAAGTTCCCCTTTCATGGTTGTTAGCATTTGCCTTATGTATTGAGGTGTTCCTATGTTGGATGCATAAATATTTACAATTTTTATATCTTCTTCTTTATTGATCCCTTGATCATTATGTAGTGTCCTTCTCTGTCTCTTGTAATAGTCTTTATTTTAAAATCTATTCTGTCTGATATCTGAATGGCTACTCCAGCTTTCTTTTGATTTTCATTTGAATGGAATATCTTTTTCCATCCCCTCACTTTCATTCTGTACGTGTCCCTAGGTCTGAAGTGGGTCTCTTGTAGACAGCATATTTATGGGTCTTGTCTTTGTATTCATTCAGCCAGTCTATGTCTTTTGGTTGGAGCATTTAATCCACTTACATTTTAGGTACTTATCAATATGTATGTTCCTATTACCATTTACTTAATTGTTTCAGGTTTGTTCTTGTAGGTCTTTTCCTTGTCT
>NC_041221.1:33787757-33821540 GCF_002837175.3 Physeter macrocephalus | reverse complement strand
GATCTTGTTTTTGTATCCATTCAGCCAGTCTATGTCTTTTGGTTGGAGCATTTAATCCATTTACATTTAAGGTAATTATTGATATACATGTTCCTATTCCCATTTTCTTAATTGTTTTGGGTTTGTTATTGTAGGTCTTTTCATTCTCTTGTGTTTCCTGCCTAGAGAAGTTCCTTTAACATTTGTTGTAAAGCTGGTTTGTTGGTGCTGGATTCTCTTAGTTTTGGCTTGTCTGTAAAGGTTTTAATTTCTCTGTCAAATCTGAATGAGATTCTTGCTGGTTAGCGTAATCTTGGTTGTAGGTTTTTCCCTATCAGCACTTTAAATATGTTCTGCCACACCCTTCTGTCTTGCAGAGTTTCTGCTGAAATATCAGCTGTTAACCTTATGGGGATTCACTTGTATATTATTTGTTGTTTTTCCCTTGTTGCTTTTAATATTTTTTCTTTGTATTTAACTTTTGATACTTTGATTAATATGTGTCTTTGTGTGTTTCTCCTTGGATTTATCCTGTACGGGACTCTCTGCACTTCCTGGACTTGATTGACTATTTCCTTTCCCATATTAGGGAAGTTTTCAACTATAATCTCTTCAAATATTTTCTCAGTCCCTTCCTTTTTCTCTTCTTCTTCTGGGACCCCTATAATTTGAATGTTGGTGTCTTTAATGTTGTCCCAGAGGTCTCTGAAACTGTCCTTAATTCTTTTCATTCTTTTTTCTTTATTCTGCTCTGCAGTAGTTATTTCCACTATTTTATCTTCCAGGTCACTTATCCGTCCTTCTGCCTCAGTTATTCTGCTACTGAGCCCATCTAGAGTATTTTTCATTTCATTTATTGTGTTGCTCATCGTTGCTTGCTTCCTCTTTATTTCTTCTAGGTCCTTGTTAACTGTTTCTTGCAATTTGTCTATTCTATTTCCAAGATTTTGAATCATCTTTACTATCATTATTCTGAATTCTTTTTCAGGTAGACTGCCTATTTCCTCTTCATTTGTTAGGTCTGGTGTGATTTTATCTTGCTCCTTCATCTGCTGTGTGTTTTTCTGTCTTCTCATTTTGCTTATCTTACTGTGTTTGGGGTCTCCTTTTTGCAGGCTGCAGGTTCATATTTCCCGTTGCTTTTGATGTCTGCTCTTTTCATTCTTCTTTCTTTATTGTGCTCTGAGGTAATCTCTACTATTTTAACTTCCAGGTCACTTCTCCAGGTTCTTCTCCCTCAGTTATTCTGCTATTGATTCCTTCTAGAGAATTTTAAATTTCATTTATTGTGTTGTTCATCACTGTTTGTTTGCTCTTTAGTTCTTCTAAGTCTTTATTCAACGTTTCTTGTATTTTCTCCATTCTATTTTGAAGACTTGGGTCATATTTATTATCATTACTCTGAATCCTGTTTTGGGAAGACTGCCTGTTTCCCCTTCATTTGTTTGGTCTGGTGGGTTTTTACCTTGCTCCTTCATGTGCTGTGTATGTGTCTGTCTTCTCATTTTGCTTAACTTATTGTGTTTGGGGTCTCCTGTTCGCAGGCTGCAGGTTCGTATTTCCCATTGTTTTTCGTGTCTGCTCCCAGTGTGTAAGGTTGGCTCAGTGGGTTGTGTAGGTTTCCTGGTGGAGGGGACTGGTTGCTGTGTTCTGGTGGATTAGGCTGGATCTTGTCTTTCTAGTGGGCAGGACTGTGTCCGATGGTGTGTTTTGGGGTGTATTTTACCTTAATATGATTTTAGGCAGCCTCTCTGCTAGTGATTGGGGTTGTGTTCCTGTCTTGCTAGTTGTTTGGCATGGGGTGTCCAGCACTGTAGCCTGCTGGTTGCTGAGTGGAGCTGGGTTTTAGCGTTGAGATGGAGATCTCTGGGAGAGCTCTCTCTGATTGTTATTACAAGGGGCTGGGAGGTCTCTGGTGGACCAGTGTCCTGAACTCGTCTCTCTCACCTCGGAGGCTCAGGAGCGACACCTGGCCGGAGCACCAAAACCCTGTCAGCCACACAGCTGTTTCATCCTGGAGAAGATGGACTGAAGCCAGGAGAAAGCTAGAGGATGGGAGACCTGTCAGAAGGTTTGTTTGATGAAATCAAGCAAAGAATGGTGACATTCTGTACCCAGGATCTACTCGCAAAGGGGAAAGTGGTGCCTAGGGAAGCCGAGCGCGTGATTCTACCCACTCTGTTTTTAAGAAAGATATACTCTATTGTTAATTATTGAAATAAGATGTACTGATTTAGTCTCTGAAATGTTTGCACCAACAAATCAATTTGAAAATATTTCTTTCCTTAAAAATTATTGGTAGACAAAAAATATTTAAAAGTTAAATAATATGAAATGAAAATTTTAGTTACTGAAACAAAATAAAAATAGTTTTAACTACAGTATCTCTATTACAATACCTGTTTTGAAAATATGAATTTTTTCCAACAGGGTGGATATATTTGGGAACAGTTAAGACATAATGTGAAAATGGGTCTTTATGTGAGATTTTGATCTAACGAAATGCTAGGTGAATGTAGGAAAATGCACCCAGATGAGTTGTGTACTTAGAAACACACAAAATGTAAACATGGACACACCTCAGGTATCTACCAGCTACCTCAGTTAACTATGTACTTGCCGTGAGCCATGTTTATCCACCTCAGGTCTTACAGTTTTCCTTCTAATTATAGAGAACCCTCCTTTTACTACTTCATAATAACTCATAGGCTGTAACCCCTCCAATACCTACTTCCGCAAGCAAATTTCAAATAAGTTTGAAGGTAAATTGCCATATTCAATGTAATATTTATGCATGAACCTTTTACTATGTGTAAAACTGTACTACCATATTTTTTATGGCCTTATATTTTTTTCAGTGTCACTGACCAAGTTTCTGTGTGTGTCATTCTTCCCATGAGTTCTGTGTTTTTTATTGCACAATTTTGCACGGCAGAATTATTTTTAGCAGCATATATATTGCATTGGAGGATGACTGATTGTATGTAGATTTTATAGTAAACTTGTGACCAAAATAAATGAACTATCAAGACAATTTCTGCGGAGTTTTAATAATTGAATTACTATACATAATTTGATTTTATATAATTTTTGAAAGCAATCAAAATGAAAGTTAGTAAAGATAGTAATTAGAAATTGCACATAGGTCAATAATAAGTATTTATATAAATATTCATACTATATTAGAATTAATTTCCATAAAACACATTATTTAGGTATATGAATTACAAATTAAATATGGTCTTGGTAAATGGTAGGATGTATTTATTACTGTTGTTAATTCATTAAAATCTTTTAATTTAAAATTTGAGTACTAATTGTGGGAGGATTTATAAAATGTGCTGTGTTACCTTTAAAAATGAAAATAATCTTCAAAAAGAAGGAATTAATAGCTTGTGTACATTTATATTTTACATATAAGTAATTTTTATTTTAAGATCAAAATAGTGATTTAAATATACTTATTTATATCTACTGAAATATATTCAGGTGTGTGGCAAGACGTAAGTTTAAAGTTTCATGCAAAAAGTATGAAAATTCACATTATTATTATTATTATTATTTTTAAAGAAGATGTTGGGGGTAGGAGTTTTATTAATTAATTTATTTATTTTTGCTGTGTTGGGTCTTCATTTCTGTGCGAGGGCTTTCTCCAGTTGTGGCAAGCGGGGGCCACTCTTCATCGTGGTGCGCGGGCCTCTCACTATCGCGGACTCTCTTGTTGCGGAGCACAGGCTCCAGACGCGCAGGCTCAGTAGTTGCAGCTCATGGGCTCAGTTGCTCCGCGGCATGTGGGATCCTCCCAGACCAGGGCTCGAACCCGTGTCCCCTGCATTAGCAGGCAGATTCTCAACCACTGTGCCACCAGGGAAGCCCTGAAAATTCACATTATTTATCTTATAACTGAAAGTTCTTGAAAGAGTTAGTTAACCCCTATCGACCTCACATTTTTCACAAAAAATACAAAACATAAGATTTTACTGTAGATTTAATGAGAAAATTTATATGAAATAGAGTTTACTACCATACCTACCATAAAATATATGTACAACTACGCTATTTTCCCTCATATCTCCTTTCTTATTTTAACTATCACACATTAATAGAGAAAATCATTGAGTAAGAGCCTAACAAAAGTTTTTTCATGAGTTTTTATGAAAAGAGCCAGAAAAGAGCCTGGCAGTAGATAAAACACCTAGATAGAAAATGAAAATATCAACTGAATGTTTAAATATCATACTAAATATATGCAGCTATAATATAGTTTATACTTGGATCTTAGTATATAAAGAATAATTTAATTTATTTTTATGGTTTTTGGTAGTTGTCTAACACCTTATTGAAGTCTTTATATACCCTCCTGAGGTATAGGTCCTCAAGAATGATGGTACCAGCTTTCTCTGTTTAGAAATATCTGGGTGTTTCATTGTCAAAATGACTGGAAGGCACTAATGGCATTTCACACATGGCGGCCAGCAATGCCAGATGTCCTGTAAGCCTACACTGCAAAAAGTGCTCCCCATCAAATGCTACAGTGAATAGCCACATGGGTGACAATCTGTAATTATCCAGTCAAGATACTAAATATTTTACATGTAAACACTCTGAGATTTTGATACAAAGTAAAATTTTCAAGAATGCAATTACTGTGTAAATTAAAGGAACGATGTACCTTTTTTAATCTAAAAACTGCCAAGAGTTTTCAACATTTACAAAAATTATATAGCAAAAGCCGTATTACTGAAGTTATTCAAGTCACCAATAGAACACTGTAGCAAGCTGAATTGTCACATCTGTGTCTTGTCACATCCAGGATAATTGTAATATTTAAATATATAATTATTTAGTCCTCATCTTAAAATATTAGATAAAGAGCTTCCCTGGTGGCATAGTGGTTGAAAGTCCGCCTGCCGATGCAGGGGATACGGGTTCGTGCCCCGGTCCGGGAAGATCCCACATGCCGCGGAGCGGCTGGGCCCGTGAGCCATGGCCGCTGAGCCTGCGCGTCCGGAGCCTGTCCTCCACAATGGGAGAGGCCACAACAGTGAGAGGCCCGCGTACCACAAAAAAAAAAAAAAAAAAAAAAAAAAAATCAGATAAAGAGAAAAGGCGTCAATACATTTCATTTGAATATTTCAAATTGGTCATTACAACATAATGAGGAATGTACTGATACAATGTGGCCACCAATTTTTGTTTTAATTGAAATAATAAAACTCAGGATGTAGAGCTCACTTAATAAAGCATATATATATAAATTTTATGTTTATATATGTGCATATGTTTATATACCTATATAATGCAATTAATATAATATATAATGTAATTAATATACATTATATATTAATGTAATATATTAAAATATATTCAATTTTTAGAAATCATAAGCATAGTTTAAAAACCAAATACTGCCACTAGAGTGTTTACAACATATTTTAATATCATCATGGGAAGAGTTGCACTAGACATTTTATTTCCTCTTTGTGATAAAAGTACAAAAAGTTAAGTCTCATTTGTGTCAAGAGAAGCAAGTAATACAATTTTAATTTGGATGATATTAACTTGGAGCCTAGAAACCTCATTAATCTTAATAGGGTTTATGAAAAGTCTTCTAGAATGCATGTGTCTTACTAAGGTCTCCAGCACTGTAGCCACTTGGACCAGAAAACCCTGAATTGGAGAAAGACTCCCTCCTTGACCAAAGTTTAGACAGGCCTCTCTGGGCCTTCTTTTCAAATCCAGTTTTAGCAACAAGTCTTGGTAAGCCAATTTATCTAGAATTCCCTCACCCTTGATATCTGATCTTGGCCTGACTTTAGCAAAAATCCATTTTAACAAGAATGCCTCTACCCTTGATATCTAATTAATTTTCTTCCACCGAGCCCCTCACTCTGTTCTGCACTTTGGCTGTACATCCCCAGCTGTCTTTGCTGTACCTAGAGTCGAATTCTACTTCTCTCTCCTATTGCAATAGTCTTTCCCATATTGCAACAGACCTGAATAAAGTCTTTCTTGCTGTTTCTAACAAGTGCCTAGTGTAAAATTTCTCTTTCACAAAACATGTGTCTTTACGTGAAGAGAAGAAGAATGTCAACAAAATGTTAAGTCATTCAAACCATAAAAACCCTGGATTCTGATATGTGAGGCATGGGAAAGATGAAGAGCTTCCTCCAGAGGGGGTTACACTCAAGGCACAACCAAGGTGATGGTGGAAGCATTTGTGTGGTAGAAAGGGATTGCATGGCAGGCACCTCTCTTGACTGATTGATCAATTTGGAGGCATGCAGGCAGTATTTTGTCTTGTTTGGCTGAGTACAATGAAAATGTTCTCTTTCCTTCCAGATTTCCTGCAATATAGTTAAGGTTAAATATATATTTTTACTTATTTCCGAAAGCATACTGGGCAAGCTTTAATGGTATTAATTTGGTAGAGAAAATAACCAATGTAATAAACCCACATTTTCAGCCTATTCTTTTAATACTTTCAGAATGATTCCAGAAGAACCTTAAATAAATGGGATATTTATATTCATTTTATGCCTTTTTATTGTGACTTTATAATAAATGAGAAGTTTTTTTGGTAAATATTGGAAGTTAACATTCTTAGTTTGGACAAACAATTTTGAACATCTAACTAGCAAACCCGTATAAAACTAAGTAACACCTCAGAATACAGCAAAAGAATAATTTAATGAACTTAGAAGACTAACTAGACCTTTGTGCCTAGCTTATCAGGGAAGGTACAATTTCAATACCAATGAAATAAACTCTCACAAATTGATTTTTCTTTGTGTGCACTCATCAGTGTAAACACAATTAAATTGTAAAGCTTGTACTTGTTCAGGAAAGATGTTTTCTATTCATATTCATGCTACATGGGTGCTTTGGTTTCTGATACTTTGTTATACGGAAACCTTACAAAGTGAAAAAAAATACAACTACAAGTTTATGAGCCTTTATCACAGAGGATTAAAACATATGCCTTTGGACTTGAGGATATGGGGAGGGGGAAGGATAAGCTGTGACAAAGTGAGAGAGTGGTAGTATATATATGGACATATAAACATTACCAAATGTAAAATAGATAGCTAGTGGGAAGCAGCCGCATAGCACAGGGAGATCTGGCACGTGCTTTGTGACCACCTAGAGGGGTGGGATAGGGAGGATGAGAGGGAGGGAGACGCAAGAGGGAAGAGATATGGGAACATATGTATATGTATAACTGATTCACTTTGTTGTAAAGCAGAAACTAACACACCATTGCAGAGCAATCGTACTCCAATAAAGATGTTAAAAAAAAAAAGTTGCAAGAGTTATCATGATTTTCTACATTAATCACCCATATATACATTTTCAATAGATATTAGTAACTTTTTAAAAATTCTTCTCGTATCCTGTGTTTATTATGATTATATTGTTGGAATGTGTTTTGAATCTTAATAATAAAAACTGGATTAATGAAACAACAACAACAACAAAAAACCATATGCCTTTCCTTTAAATAAATACTATTATTATTGCTTTTCATCAAATTTTAATATTAAGAATGCCTTTTTGAATTAAATTCTAATTATTATGAGGCCTGAAACTTTTAAATTAGCAAGTGCTATAATTCAAATGAAATGATAGCTAATTTGTTCCCATTAAATTAATACAAAAAAAAAGAAAATCAAAAGTTGTGTCTTTAAGTTTTTTATTTCAGAAAGTAAAATCACACATAAGTACTATTTTTTAAGGGCTGAAGAGCTTCCCGGCAAGTTTATAAAATGCTTAATTCAATAATATAAACTTCACAAAAATACCCAAAATTACTACTGTGATCTCTGATTTTCTAATGAGGAAACCATGACTCAAAGATTATCATCTTGCCCCAAATCATGCTGTTAGTAAGATACGGTTTGAAATTCCACTTTTACTGACACCAAAAGTTGTACAGTTAACCAAATAATCAGTTATGTTCAGCTCTGTGTAACTAAATACCAAATAGACATTTTCCCAGCAGTAAATCAATGTCTTATAGTGTCTGTCTCAGCATACCACATATTTCATGCGCTGCTTGCAGGTATGTATTCTATATAAGATTTTATTCTTGGGTTACATTAGTATAAATTAGCTATCTCAGGAAAATGGAATGTCCATCATTGTGTGTGGGAAGACTACTTTTTACATTGACACAACTAAGAAAATTTCCCTTTTACAATAGTTTCAATCAGGAATCTGGACTGAATGATATTTTTGGAACACGATTTTCCAGCAATTACTTTATCACCATAAGATAGAAAAAAATCTAAAATTAAAAGAAATTTCTATTTAAAACTTGAGTTGTTTAAATCATTAGACGTGTGACTTTATTACAACATCAAGATTTCAGACACTAAGGATTCAAGAAATTAACCTGGGTAAGCAATTAAAATATGACCTCAAACACCCTAGTATATTGATCAAGAGTTTGCCATTTTTAGAGCTACATTTATGAAAAACAATAACAAAAGCCAGAAAGCTAAAGCTTAATGCATATTTTAAGGCCAAAAGCAATATAGGAAAATTCACCTCCTCTTGAGAGGCGTTTTAAAAATTGTTTAATCTACGATCCAATTTGAATCTCATTGTTCTGAGAACTCCAATATGTCTCCACAAGAGGTCATCCCTGTCACCTCAAAATTAGCTGTTAAACGCTACACTCTATTGTTTTGCCCTGCTTGGGATACACATAAAATTATCCCAAAGATTTATCTAAATAAAGAAGGCTTTAAAAAATACATGCCCTGATTTAAAAATAATAAGCAATGTAATTCTGTATCTTCACAAGTGATTTGATAAACCAGGCTAAGTGATAGTTACTAGGCAGGGGTGTTGTAAACTAGTGCTCCAAATAACAAAGCATTGATGTATAGTCTTTGCTGATTTCCAATACTCCCACCATGGCTGATTTCAAGATATTAACATGATACCCCTGAATATGGAGTTGGGAATGTTGTCAGCAGAATGAATATGTGGGTGCAATCTTTAAATAAAAGGAAGTAGCAGTACAAAGCCTCTGAGGCAGGAGTAAGCCTGGGAATTTTGTTGAGCAAAAAGGTCATTGGGCTAAAAGAACAAGAAAAATCAGCTAATGAAACAATTTCATTCAATAAGAAGAAGAATGGGGATATGCAAATATCTCTTTGAGATCTTGCTTCAAATTCTTTTGGCTACATACCCTTGCTTTCACTTCTATTTGAACCTGTTTTCATAGGTTCTGTAGGTGGATAATTAGAACATTGATCTGCAATATTTTTACTCTTTCAATATGAGCATTTGATCTTAAAATTCTTATGTGATTATAGATTTAGCTTCAGCCCATGCATTTCTACATGTTGTGGTTTAACATTTATTTAATTCACAACAATTTCAAATGTCCTGCTGGATTTCTTCTTGAACCTATGCATTACTGTATTTTAAAGTTCTTTATTTAATTTCCAAATATTTGAATATTTTCTCAGTATTTGTCTTATTTTTTTCTATTTTGATACCACTATGGTGAGGGAATACTCTTTGTATGATTTTAAATATTTCTATTTATTTATTTATCTTAGGTTTGTTTTATGGCTCAGAATGTGAGCCATAAAATTAGAATTATCAGAATTATCTTGGAAAAACTTTTATGTGAACTTTAAAATAATATGTACTCTGCTGTTAGCTGGAATACTGTATAAATCTTGATTAGATAAATTATTTGAGAATATTGTCCAAATTTAATTACAGATATTCATTCTACATTTTTGTCAATTACTGAGAGAAGTGTTTGGAATTTTTCTATTATAATTGTGAATTTTTCTATGTCTTTTTTCATGTCTAACAGGTTTTTCTTATTGCATTTTATGGATTATTGTTAGATGCATATACATTTAGAATCCAGGTATATTTCCAATGAATTGACCACTTTATAATTATGAAATATATCCTTTTATCCCTATTGGTAATTTTCCTTATTCTGAAATCTATTTCATCTTTTATTAACATAACCCCCAGCTTGAGGACAGATGTATCTGTCCTTCCATCTAACCTGATTTGTACAATGGGAGGAGATGTGTGTAGGCGGAAAGGCAAGCTGTACGTTTCTGTGTTTATGTTCAGAGTTCTTAGAATGGACCTTTCTCTTCCTACCTCCACTCCACTGGGATCTGCATGTGGCCCTTCTGCCTTGATCACCTCTCCCTGGCCCTGTCCTGCTTCAGCTCTTACTCCCTTCATTACATTTCGGCTAAAGCCTTTTCTGATCTCCACCCCTAGACTGGGTCAGATCCCTTACTGTATATAATTTACCTGCCTACCATGCTTCAAAATAACCATGAATTTAACAACTGACACAACCCAGACATGGGTTGGTGTCTCCCTGCCCCCTTCCCAGGGATTTGTTTCAATGTGGATGGATCCCCAGAACAATGAGCTATGATAACCCAAAGTTCTCACCTTGATTTCTGAGAATTCTAGAGACCACTTCCTCCTGTTTCTCTCTGCTTCTGCACAGACCCACCACTTGTTCTGTTCTGCATTCGTCCTGCACAAATCGGTCCCTCCTCTGGCGACACACTCCCAGCATCTCATGCTAGCTACTGGTGGGAGTTAGGGAAGAAGTGGGGATGCCCAGGCGAGGTCCGTGTATCATCACTTGTGCTAATGGTAATAAGTAAACTCATCTCACCATCCCCCTCTCTCTTCCCCCTCCTCTTCTCTTGGCACAAAGAGAAATTCTTCCCTTGCCAGAAGGGCAGGTCATTCCACTCTCAGGTCCTTTCTACTCCAAAGAAGAGTCATCAAGGAAATTTTCTGAGTAAATATAGAGCTCACTAATTTCTTGTAAGTCAAAGAAAGCTCCTTTTAGAGTTTGCTTTGCCCTGGGGTGACTGGTTGCTAGTTTTATTTTGATTAGTGTTTCCATCTTTTATTACATTCTATTCTTTTATTTGCCATATATTTTTAAATTATGTTTCTTATACAAAACATATAGTTGGTTCTTTCTTTTAATACGACATGACAATTTCTGTCTTTGAAATGCTCTGCTTATTAGAATTTAATGTATTTATAGATATGAATGGAGTAAAATCTATCATCTTGTTATTTTCTTTTTACCCCATCCAATTTTTCTTCTATTATTCTTTTTCTCTCATCATTTGTAGTAATTATCTTTATAATACTATTTAATATCCACTACTGTCTTATTATTCATAGCTGGGTTTTGTTTTGTTTTGTGTTTTTTTTTTTTTTTACAAATCTGTATTTTATGTAGGAATTACAATATGCATCGTAATGAATTTAATTTATGGTAGTGAATGAAACTTACCTCAGTACATTATACAATTCATTGTAAGTAGAGAACTTTCAGTTTAAAGAAAGGCTGGGTTTATAATTTTGAATGCTAGATCATTGATATAAATACTATGTATAAATCCCTCACATGTCTCTCAATCTTGATTTTTCAAAATATTTCTTCTTCTTTCTAACATTTATCTATAAAAACCAAGCAGATAAATCTGTTTAAAAAAGAGGAACACACACTTTTGCAGAAAAGTGGCATACTGACATGGAAAACTAGATTTTAATTATAAGGCTTATAGCTGGATGAAACCTTGAAACAAAGTGAAATGGAAAACATAGTATATTTTAATCAATAAGTTACTAACCAAATTCTTCAATTTGATAATTTTCATTAAAAACATAAAGAATACATATGCATTTGTATGAATACTCCTTTTATTTAAAACATAGTTTCCCTTAGTTTCCTTTTTAACTGTCAGAGTAGTGGTTTCTGTCATTAGATGTTACTATTTCTTAGTTGCTATGTAGTTGATTTGTTTTGAGTTATTCGTGTCCTACTACTCTTCTGTTTTGTCAGTTTTGCATGCTTAGCAAATGGCTAGAAAGAGTAGAGAATAATTTAATCACAAAATATAGGGAAATTGATTTTTTATAAACAGTACCCTTTTTAGACTAATGGATTTTTTTGAAAAATTCTTGCTAGAAAGAAAAATAAGGTAATCTCTTAAAGTTTGTGCCTTTGTTTTCCATTATATTTAAAGAGTGTATATTTTTCCTTGCTTATTCTTGTTGCTTGGGGAAAATATTTTTATTGAAATAGACTGTGTTCTATGAAGCTTATCATATTACCTAAAAATAAATGCCAGACTTTTGTCTTCATTTTAATTTAAATGCAGAAAAAGTAAAATCCCTCGTTTAATCTGTTTCCATTGCACTATTAGTATGAAAAACATACCTAAGCAATTTTAAATAGACCAAATTTAAAGAGAATAGAAAAATAAACTAAAACTTAAAAAATTTTGCTTACAAATCTTATATACTGACTTCAATGACAGGAAATTTGATTTCCTGTTAGAAAATAGATTGTAAATTAAAATATCTCTTTCAAATGAAAGATTCCTATTCCTGTACTTGAAACTGAACTATTATCAATTTAAACAAAGCTCAAGAAAAGTATCATTTTAGAGCCTAAAAAACTGAAAATGCCTCAGAAGTGATTCTTAATAAATCTGCAAAGACAGAGGGTTTTGTTTTGTTTTGTTTTGTTTTTGTCCCTATTGCTTCAGCTTTCACTAGTATTCTTTCCCCTCATTTAAAAAACTAACCCTCCTGCAGTGTGCCCACTCTGGACCTAAACCTGCTTTTTTCAGGTACTATTTTGAAAATCATTTCCCTATTGTGCATTAACCCAGTTTTTCTTAAATATGTACTAAAGATTTCTATTGTTGAAAGGCTAATCCCACATTAATAATCCTTAAAGAACTAACAGGAATTCAATCACACACAACCTCTACATCAGCAGGATGTTTCAAGGTGGAAGGGAGTACTGGTGTTGGGTTTGTCCTCACTTAATAACATTATTAATGATGTGGATGAGTGAACAAATATTATGAGAAGGAAATTCATAGATATTAAATATGTAGAGTATGCAGAAACAAATAGGCTAGCGGCTAATGCTTGTGAAATGACCTAGAGAGGTTAAGAAAAGTTAACAGTTGTTCAATATTCTTCTAGGTTTCAATAAACTAGGTCATTTAGTGGATAAAATAATATAATCAGTAAAGAAAAATGTGCAAGGATAAACTGAAAGGTAAAGAGAGAACAGAAATTATATAATGTTGTACTGCTACATAGTACAGTGTTTCATGAAAATTTCTTAAGCTTTAATTCATACACAAAACCAAAAGCAGTAGTTCACTGTTCTTCACTGAGAGAATACATTATTTATGTGGGAGAATATTTAAGTTCACATAAATAACGTAAGTAATCTTTTCATTGTGAAGATATTCATAACATTCAAATAACTTGATAATATATGAACTCTGGATCTTCAGTATTTTTGATCAATAATTGAAAATCAAGATTCAGTTTGCAATAATTCATGATCTAATGCTAAGAATGGGAAATAGGTTTCTTCTTTAACTTTCATATTGGCTTTACTCTATTCAATAGATTGTGAGTTGAAATTCGTTCTCGGTCTTTACAAGTTATTTTGAAACGTTTTCAGATGAAAGTCATCCAACTATTTTATAATTCCTAACTTTTGGAAAACTTTTTATCTATTACATCTCAGATCCTTAGCTTAAGTCCTCTGATGATCCAGTGTAAATAAATGGTTCCATTTTCTTGCTATACTAAAAATTCACTATATATATAGGCACACAAAAATAAACAAATTGGAATTCTTTTAACTCAGATAATATAGTATCCATGGCACTTCTACTTTTACCATGACTCAAGTTAATACCTTTTCATTGTCATTCATTAGATTTTACCTGTAAAAGGAAACACATCACGTGTTTTATTATGAAAATGGGAATGAAACTAAATACAGTGTTTTATGAGGTAACCAAGTTTTATTTTATCTTAAGGGATATTTAATAAAATCTCTCTCCCTTACTACTTGACTCACAATCTAGCAAAACTGAATTGAATCCACAGGCTTTTTAACAAGGTTACTACTGGATTTTATGGTTCATTGCAATCAGATATATATTGAGGCCGCTGTCTATATTCTAGGCTTCTATAAACAATGTGTATACATTTTCAAAATGATGACACCTTCTTGTCTAGCCAAATCATCACAGAAAATGTCCATTATTTCCTCAGTATTAATAACAAAACAGTATAGAATTCACCCTCTATATATTCACAGAATTCACTCTTTATACATTCAATTTCTCTGTTACCAATTATATTTCTGGTATAATTAGGTTTTGAAAACAATCTCAGTTATAAACCTTATTTTTAATAATTTCATTTAAAATGCGATAAAGGAAATAAACAAAGCACTACCAAAAAACCTCTGCCCTTTATTATTTTATATAAGTCATAAATTCTGTCTGTCCTTGATTTTTCACCATTTAGTTCATCACTAAAATTTTGACTAATTATTAAGCATTTCTCTTCCTCTACATTAAAAAATAGCAATTATTAACCCCCCATTTAATATTCTGTGAATTGTTTTAGTGTGATGTTTTATTTCTTTTAGTGATATGTACCGATGATAACGAAAGTAGCGTGCAGCATTTGTGTTCCATCTATTTCCATACAGATTAAAATTCTTTCAATTTGGGAATCTAACAGTTCTAATGCCCATGATTATTTTTAAAGAAATACCACTAACTCCCTGCATGATTATTTAGAATACATATTTTTTTAAAAAAATCCTCTTCATTTTTAATGGAGCTATCAATAGCTTTAGCAAAGTTTCTGATTTACTATTCATTTAACAATATATTTCTTGAAATTGTAAGATTTAGTCTGATATGCTCCCTTAAGGAGTACCACAGGCTACTTTCATAGCTCCCCTGAGAACTCCCCTCACTGTGCAGGCTCCAAGAAGAGAGTTGCAAGTACTTCCTAACTTCGAGAGTAGTTCCCCATGTTTACATTATTTTGAGGTAAGAGATATCAATTTAAAGGGAAGCCAACAGAGTAGTACTTAGACTGTGGAGCTCTCATAAGAACCCATATAAGTTATGCCATCCCCCATAACCAAGTCCCTATTGAACACTTCCTCCAGACAGGAGAAGAACTGGCAGGTATATTGCCTGCATACTTGGGAGCTGTCACATAAACAATATTTAATTGCCTTCACTTACCTTTTCAAATGACCCACCAATAGTTGTGGTAAAGTATATCCAACTTTTCCTAAAACATAAAAACTGTCAGATTGGTGGACAAAATTCTATTCAGTGATCTCTCCCTCAAGTCTTACACCCCTAATTCTCAACTCTAAGACATTGTGGACCCTTTTCCTTAGCATTTTGCATGCTACTAGTATGTACCTATTATAGCTGGAATGGAAATGTTGGAGGTAGTAAAAAACAGCATTTATAACCCAGGAGTTAAGGGAGCAGTTCAACATAATAGGGTGGTTTTCATAACTGCCTGACCATAATCTCATCAGTCTTCAAGACTCAGTTCAAAAAGCACTTTTCTCAAGTTTTCTTTGGCCCTCAGCATTCCTGATCTCTGCCATAATCCTAGAACTAACAAGAACCTCTTAGTCAGTGTTTGTTTGCTTGTTTTACTGTTGTCCTCCAAATTCAGAACCTATTGCTGATAGGGCTTATATGTGTTTTCAAGATTAAGTTAGGTTCCAATTAGACTTTTAATATATTTTCATGAATGTATAGGTAATTACATGCTACCCATAGATTTCAAAGGGTCAAAGTCTTGATGCTCTGGAATCTAAGGGAAGGAATTCAGAAAGAAAGAAGTGGGTCATTGTAGAAGATGATGTACAGAGAATGAAATGTGAAGTCAGAAAGACTGAATATCATATCAAACATGTTTTCTCAAAGCAATTAAACTGGCCTTTTAATGATATTACTTAGACTTTCCAGACAAAATGTTTAACAACTAATTCTTATAAAATGACTTTGAAATCCCCAAACTCAAACATAATCTCACAGTCATTATTTGTGATAAAACATTAATGTGTTTTATACCTTGATTGTGAAAAATACCATAAGTGAGAGAAGAAAATAGATTTATTGCGAGTTACAAAATTTGAAACCGAAATTGATCATTTTTATTCTTTCAAGAAATTTTTCCCCAGGGCTAATTTAGCAGCAAAATCAAAGTCAGAACCTAGGCTCCTCTAAACAAAGGAGTTAAATTCTATCTTACTCTCCCTCTCTTCTCTGTCTCTTAAGTTTCTCAGTAGTATCTAAGGGGTAAGAACCATCCCCCATGGAGGGTAGAGATCCTTGGAATTCTGATGATGGTAATGATCTTTGTGAAACTGTGAGGTGAACATTGAACACAAAATTGCTTTATGATGGGGTGTCTGGGGAAAATTGGACTCCTTCTCCTGGGTCTCCTGAAACTAGCCAATATTACCTTTGTTTGGGGTAGATGCTCTGTCCTCTGAATATAATCATGGGGCTGTTGGAAACATCTTTTCTCTGGGCTTCATGTCATTCTTTTTTCTCTCTTTTCTTTCTTTTTTTAAAAGATGTTGATGCATCTATTTCCATAGGATTTGTGACAACACTACAGCCCTCAGGTTTTGCAAATTATAGACTTCTTATCAAAGTTGAGGTAATTTTTTATTAAAATCACTTTAAACTCATTACTGCCAAAGGTTTATTTCTATTTTTTTTTAAAAAAGCATTATTAAACAGCAAAATAAATAAATAATTTTAGATTTATATCATGCCAGAAATGACGGGTCCTTTGCAGCAAAATACATTTAGGCTACACTGTATACAGTCTAGAGCAAGACTGTTCAGCCACAGTTATTTCATATAGTTCTTATACAACTAAATGCTAATTTCCAAACTTCTCGCTGGATGGGTCACTGGATGAAGTCAAGGGCTAGAGATTTTACAATCACATGTGAGAAAATTATGCATCTGGACACACTTTAGGGCATATAGAACAGGTTGGGACATTATAATAGGAACTGATATGTTATTTTATAAGTGCTAAAATTCTCCAGGTTAATATAGCTCTGCTTATATTTTATACAACTCATTGGTTTGGGTTTGCTAATTCATAATGTAAAAATAATCCAGGCATGGAATCAAAAACTCATTCAACTGGAAATGAGCCTCCTATCTCAGTACTGTCATTTTTTCCTCAGATGAACTGTAGTTTTTGTCATGAGTAAAATAGAATAGAGATCTTACAGAAAAAAATTGTCAATTTTTGGCCATGCAGCTATGGCCAATATCCTAAGTATCGAAGGACCAAGGATGAAAATATATATTTTTAGGAGAACAGCCATATAAGAGTATACTTCTTACCAGTTGACTACCTAAGTAAAGAGAAATTAACAATTTTATATAAGCTACTGCATTTTAGTGTATTTTCTTATAGCAATGTACAAGTCTCTCACATTACTCAACTCCAAGAGGGCACTGTTTTTATAAAATTCATTCCCTATGGTGTGCCCAAAAGTACACTCCTAGTAACAAGTGATGTATAACATATAAAACAGGATAGAAACACTTAGGAAGAATTGGGAAATTATCATCTAGATCTCTGTTATTTGTGCATCACCCTTTAGCTTTAACAAACAAACAGAAAAGAACAAGTTGTAATTATAGGCTCATAATTTACATGAATGATATTTAATGAAATTATAGAATACTGATAAATAGTAGTCTATATTGGGAAAGTGAACTCTAGCCACTGCACAACACGGTAAGCATGGTAAACAATGACTAGGGGAAGATGGCAAATAGAAAGGGAAAAAAATATAATTAATACTGACTCATTTAATAAATCTTGATAAAATAATATGATTAATTTTTAAATGGGAAATAAAATATTAATCAGATGTAGATATTTTGTAGGTTCTATAATTTTTGCTAGATAATTGAACATTTTATAGTATTTCTTTGTATATGAGAACACCTAATATAAGATAAAATTGATATAGAGAGAGATGGGTAAGGATAGTAAACACAGGTAGGGAGATGGATTATAGAAAGTATCTTATAGGTCCTAAGGACCTGTTACCATCTCTTCTTCATATTCATGTAAGCATACTTTATTAGAAGACTACATCTGAGTTTTTCTGGATATGTTTGTAATCACTTCCCCCCGCCCCCAATTCCACCCCCATTTTGAAGATCATTGGTCCAAGAAACCTACAAGTATATGGGACATTGTAATAGGCAAAGTCACATATGTTAATAATGACAACAAAAACTGTATTGTGAGACCCTTTACACAATATAATATAGAGAATAAGGTCTATATTGTCTCCCACTAGGTCTACATTCCACAAAGCTGGATTTGAAAAGCTGAGGCAGAGGTTCATAGCTCTTCACTAAAATTCTTTCTCCTGGGTACATAGCTTGACTACATTCCCATATGACTGAGTCCAAATTAATACGCACCACTTCCAGGGCTGGACCATATAAATCTCTCCCTGATCCTCCAGTTCTTTTCACATTTGTCTTTTGAAAATAGAGAGATCCAAGACACTACAGATCACTGGAGCTATAAGAAAGGAGACCTTGAGTTCCTGAACTGCCATGTGAAGAAAGCCACCCACTGACCGGGAATATCTTCATTTCAATGCTGTCAAGAAATCAAATTTAACCTTTAATCTTATTTAACCTTGAGGATCATGTGTTAAAGCAACTAATGTTACCCAAGCTTTTACAGGAGACTAACAAATAACTCTACATTTTCCTCTATTCAAATTCAGAATGAAAGAAAGAGGCATGGGAGTGGAACAGGTGGTGATAAAATATGACCTTATTAATGTATAAAGTTATTCTAAGGGGTGCAATGTAGCATTCAGAGTTGATCTCATGAGTTCCAAAGACATCGGGCTAAGTGACCCTTATTCTAGTTTCAAAGTTCTGTTCTAGCTCTAAGTACACATATAAACTTCAGGGATAATTACTTATCCCACAGGGGCTGAGGATGATTAATAAAACCCTCTGTTACACCTAAAAGCACTGACCTATACTGTACCCTTTAGACAAATTGCATAATCATGATAGATGAAGTGTACCAGGCCTAGATAAGCTAGTCTCTGGCATATGTCCAGACGAGACTAAAAGAAGAATCGTTCAAACCATGAGTGGAAAGATGCACTTTGATTGGGGTATGGAGCTTCCTGAGGTATGAGGAATCCCTCCCTTCCTGAGAAATTACAATCTGCCTTGGGGGCTCCCCTGACAAGGATACTAGTATCCAGGTCCTTGAAACATTCATCGTTTTGCCATGAACATGTATGTGCTTCTTTTCTTCTGTAAATTTGAATAACTAAGCATTATTTGTTTTGCCCAGGTGGTATCAGTGTCTGGTCTCTCCACAAATTTGGACATCCTGTTGACATTGGTAAGTACAGAGGACACACAGAGGCAGAGACAGACCACCACGCCTTGCATTAAAAGCAAATAAAATTTAAAGTCCTTTCACAAACAACGTTTCAAGTTTAACTTTTTTTTGGTTTGGTTTTTAATGATTCCTGGGAATGCTGTGACAATTATAGAGGTGAACTGTAAGTTTCTGGTACTTTTAAAGTTGCCCAAGCAAAATAATTTTGCAGAACAGTCATCTAAGTAATGTTGATAGTGAATAATAAGACAAACAATGAGATCATTGCTGCTTTCAAGGGTTTTAGAACTGTGAGAAGGGCATCATCTGCTTTTAGAAACATAGTTGAATAGCTTTATTTTCTACTTCTTAATTTACAGCTCTATTATTCACCTCTAAATGCCTTTATCCATTTCTTAGTAGCTTGCTCTTAAACAACATACTTCTACCATTCTCACAAGCAATTTGATTTCTCTTTTAGTTTAAATAGAAGCTGGTTGACATTAGATGCAAAATATCTACTATGTCAATTGTCTAATATTTTTCCTTGAAGTGGAAAGAGTAAGATTAACGCGCGCACACAAACACACACACACACACACACACACACTCGGAGCTCTAAACAGCAACAACAACAACAACAAAATAGGTATAGATATAGGTACAGATACCATCAGAAATCTATTAGGATTTGCTGTGAGATAAAACTCTAAATGACACTGCATCCAAACTTTCTGCCTAGGTCTGCAGATTTTTATGCATTATTCAATTCATTTAAAAAAACATCTTAGAATAAAAAGCAAACACAATAGAAACTAAATAAGATAGTCACAGAGAACATCAAAAATAGTAATTTAATCTCCCGTACAATATTAAGCTTGTTCAGAGACTATTCTTTTGTTGTTCTTTGGATTCTCTTTCGAATCTAATTCAGTTTATATATGGATATGTTTATAGGGAGTGGAGGGTAGAATTAATTATCCCAAACATTGTGCATCCACCCCTCTAATATTTTTCATGTTAACACACGAATCTGTGATCTTCATTACTATTATACTGCACTCAGATTACAGCACAATTAGAGATCATTAACCCTCTCCTTTATAATCAGCAATTTTCACGGGCCACAGATATGCATGCACCTCTAATATATTCCTATGTATCTTACACTTTCATTTACCAAAGTGTCAAAACAACTTTTTTTTTACATCATTGCTATGTGTTTTAGTTTCTGCAAGCTGGCTGTTAGAAGACAATTATTTCTCCTAAATGGCTTTCCCTTCGATCTGGCTATTTTTTTAAAGAAAGAATAAAACACTGTAAAAATCAGAAACTTTGGTCCCACGCCTTTTATTTTATGCACAAAGAAGCTTATTTATGTATGCCAACATCACACTGCAGAGAAAGACACACTGGCTCTTTATTATTTATTTTGTACTTTATACAGGAAATGTGTGGAGAACAGGTCTTTCCTGAGGTATTATACTCATGTGCTTTAAAGATTAAGAACACTCAGTATGCCAAAAAAGTGCCGTATACGAAAACATGTTTTATTGATTAATTTACCGAAATTCAGTTAAAGTTTCTTTCAATTTAATGTGCTTGTATATATAAAATTGTATATTCATATTTTGTAGTGATGTGATTATCTGGTGCTACAATTCTAACGTCTAATAGGTTTTATTCTATTTCAGTTTATTTATTTTATGCTTTGCCAGAATGTGCTTACGGAAGGCATTCTCAAGCATGAAAATAAATTATAAGCAGCTGGCACATAGCTATTCTTTAAATTATAAACTTCCTGATTTTTAGGGACCTATATTCTTTTTCTCTTTCACTCCTCCACGTATCAAAACCCAGGGAAAAAAAAAAAGAAAAAAAAAAAACCCAGGGAATATTCGGTTGTTTTGTATGAAAATGTAGTTAAGGGAAGTACACCCGCTTCTTCTGTCTCATGCAAAGACTGAGCTCTTTAACTGGTCTCTCCTTTGCACTCACTTTCCTCTCCAATCTATTTTGCACAAGGCAGCCAGGGTGATCCTTCATAAACATACATTTGACCATGTCAACTCCCTGCTTACAAGAGTGTAATTACTTTCTATTGTCACTAGCACATTGCTTTGAACAGAATATATAATCAAAAATACCTGCTGAATATTGCATGCCCCCAGGATAAAGTCCAAACTCTAATCTGTCTTCACTTACAGTGTTTGGTGACCTTTCAGCTTCATTACTGATCAATCACCCAGTGTCACTTAGGTGACATGAGGCCACTTCCATAATATCTAGTATCAGAAGACAGAGAAGAGATGAAATAATTCCTTCAGCATTTAAATATCTAAGCTCAGAAGTGACATCTGTCACTTCTAATATGTCATTTCCCCAGAGTCACATGATTCTTCCTAAGTGCAAGAAATTGGTGGTGTCGGAAGTAGTCTCCATGTGCCTCGAAGAGAAAAGAGCCAAATATCAGAGAACACAGTACTGTGGGCCACAGTGCCTGATCCATAACAGGAATTTCATAAACTCTTAACAAGTAATAATCAAGATTCATTAGACTGCAAAAGATGACAGAGAAACACTTTGGCAAACAAGGAAATTAACTAGTTCTTGTGCAATATTTCAAGAAAGGCAGGGGGTACTGCTTGACTTTATGTTTCAGAAACATAGACTTTTCCATTTTTATATACTCCTACTGATTTCCCATCTCTACCCTCGCCTGGTTCTCAGCCTTAATTCTCAGACTGGTCTCTGGCACAGCTGTAGAGGTGGAATTGTTGTCAAGTCCAAGTTGTACATTCCCTATTTTCCCAATTGAGTCTTGCTCTCTCTTTGTTTTAAGTTCAAATACGTTATTGAAGAACTCTGGTTCCCGGTTTAGCCTCCTCGGAGTTGGAATAATATGTTCCATTCAGCTTGAATTTGAATGAAAAATGCTTCTTTAGGCCAATCACCACATCCAGAAAGCAGAGGTTAAGCACTGTACAACTTACTAAATCCTTATTACCTGGAACCCTGAAGTAGTTTCTGCCCTTATACTGTAACAGTGACTATATGAATGGACAATGGCCATCTCATGTGTAAAAATAGAACACTGACACAAAACCTCTGCAGCAATCAGTTTAAACCACAACCTCTGCAGCATTTGGCCCCAAATAGTAAGGAACTAGTTGATAACTGACAGCTTCCCTGAACTTTGCCCTCCAGCTCCAACTTAGGCCCAACCACAAAAAGCCAACTATGAGCCCTAAACAGTCACACAGGATGCCCCACTCTGGTTAGCCCACCCCCAGATTCCCTGTGCCAACATCTCCAATCAGGTCACATTGAAGCTTTCTTTTCTTTCCACTATAAACCTTTTCCACTCCCTGCCTGCCGTGTAGTCTCTGCGAAATGCAAGTGTTTGTGGCTATTCTCTTGCTATATCAAACTCTGATAAGTATCTTTTACTTGTTCTCATTTGGGAGGTTTTGTTTATTTTCACCGCCATTAAGGAGACTTTGCAACAACCCTTAAACTAAATGCACCTAATTATGCGAAGCCTTTATTTTCTACCTAAATAAAAATTCTTTTGAACCATGTTACCGAAGAATGCCCCCTTTGTGTTGAAAACTTGTGGTCTCTACTAAATTAGTAGAGGCTTCTGCTTTGCTTATTTTTTGTCCTTTTCCATTTTTGTACTATCTTATGGGTTCCCTATATGATAAAAACATTATTTCTCCAAGGTGACAGAGTCTATTTAAACCCATGCTATTACTACTTATGAGGTTGTTTTGTGATTTACATGTCATATTATTAGCAAAGATGCATTAATCTTAACCTGATTTTTTTTTTTCCTCCCTCAAGGTTGAAATACAACCAAACATATATCTGATGGTGATTCAAACTCTCATCTTGTCCAGTCAGATCTGTCTTAAGTGGCACACTTCTAATTAATAGTTTCTACCTTGGAAAAAAGAAAGGTAATCTTGTTTTGGATACGCTATTACTTTGGAACACTCAATCTGCCTGGATTGTTGAGTTAATTCTTATAACTGAAACATGCATCCTAGCCTGAGGCTGAAAGAGAGAGAAACAAAAGAGCTAGAGAGAGCACAACAGAGAGAAAATGGACATTTATAGAGATAGTATTAGAATAGTATTAGAATAGAAGGGACTTTTTTTTAGTACCTACTAACCATATCAAGTGATGGAAGGATTTAATTCCCAAGCATATCACTTTAATGATTTTGCATGGTTTTCCTCTGCTCTGAAGAATGATTGTCCTTATAGTCTTCAAAGTATAGGAAAGATAGAGAAATTAAATCATGTATTAAGACAAAAATTACTTGACCTTTCAGAAGGACTCCATCTCCCTTGGTCTGCAATGCTTCCCTTATGTATTTCTTTTCCCCCATAGGCTTTCCTTTATGAAATTGTTTCTGGGCGACCTGTGAGATAGGACCTAGTTCCACCACTAGTCAAGTCTTCAGTGTTGTGTTCAGTTACTACAATGCAACCCAGAGATTGATGTAACTATCTCTTAATGTGACTATCTACATATCTACCTTAAAATTAGAATTCAGAGTTGAGATGATTGTTATAAGGACACTTCAAAATGCATTAAATTGAGATGATTGCTATAGGGACACTTCAAAAGACATTAAATTGAATTTTAAAATGAATTTGGAGATTTTACTTTACAGAAAATAAAACTGACTTGGTTGGTTGAATGGTTTTATTTGCCATTTAGGCTCCTAATTTCAACCTGAGGTCTGCTAATCCCTGGGATTAAGAGAAAACTTTATGAAGAACATTCTGACCAAGCAAATAATTTTAACCAGTTTTCAGGTGTCAGAACCAAATAACTGTTTCCTAATTCTTGTTATTCCTCTTTCCATTCTTTCCTTTAAAAAAAAAAAACACCTTTCTCCCACAAGTTTTCATTTTTCAAAAGAGAAGTGTACTTCTCAACCTTCTTGAACTTGACTCTGATGCATTGTCTTTGGGCGTTGAAATCTCCAGGATGCAAGACAAAGGGGACAAATCAAAACATTCATCTCTATTTTAAAAAGTAGATGACTCCAATAACTAGGTAACAAAACCTTTGACAAATAAATTTTTAACGTTTTTATACTGAATTTTTTCAAAAACTTGAAGAAATATCTAATTGAGTTGTCAGTGGACACATGATTATAAATCAGTTTTTATGATAAATTACTCTGCAATTTTTGTCATAGTTCTTTGAAGGAATTCATAGAATTGAGTGACTTATAAAAAAGCCTCTTCTCTCATCTCCTTATTTCTGAGAATAAGATTTCTCAGAGCTTAAATCTCTAAAAATGAGAATATATAAATATAGAATCTGATGGTCACCTCCTAACAGTAAGCAAGATTTAGCTATGGATACATGAATTTAGAATAAAAAATTTATTAAGAGATGCATTTTCCCAAGAATGCTTTTAAAAATAATTGCATTTCAAAATCTACCAAATTATTACTTGTTAAAAATTAAACCAAAACATAAATTTAGTTTTATTTTTAACAAATAATAATTTTAAAAACACATAAAACTATACACAACTGAAAATTAGAATTATTATTATTTTTGTCCATGTGATCAATATGTGGCTTTCAAGCACTGAATCAGTAAATACGATTGGTAACCATTCTGCAGGGAAAGCAGTGCCATGAACTCTGGAGCCGTTTGATCTAAGTGGCCCAGGAAGGCTTGTGTGGTGGCCATCTCAAAGATGGCAGCACTATATCAGAAACAAGAGTCTCTTCCATTTCTCTGAATTCCAAACCTCTAGGGTTTTATAATTACTGAAGAAAGGTAGAGGGACCTTAAAAATAACAGATACTTAATTTTTCCACAAAATAATTCAGGCAGGAACAGAGCCACATTTAATGTTTATTTAGGAAAGTAAGTGAAGTGAAAGTGGCGTTTTTGCCCTTGAGCATTGTGAAGAAACTTCATAACTCTTAATACCCAAGTTGCCAGCTTTCCTATATCCTGAGGATAGTGACAGACTTCCTCAGTGTTGATGGTTTCATGTGCATTCACCTCACCCTTATCAGTAATGAAGTACTGTGAAAATTCTGAGATGGCAAGAACCACCACTTGTAGATGCAGAGGGTAAGAATCCAAGTGTCATCAATGCAGATATCATCTTCTAGATATCTTTTTTTGGGGGTCCTTCTCTTTGAAACTTCACTTGCTTCCATAAATGGTTAACTGGGCAGTGGTTCTATTTTAAAATGTCCTCTTTCCATCTTTCCAACGGAAAGATTTTGAAGGTTGTCTGAAGCCGACATTGTAGCCTTCGCATTTTAATAGAGATGCCTTCTTCCATGAGATTTTGAGTGTCTTTTTAAACCAAAATTGGAAAGCATTGTCTGTAGTTCTATATTTCTAGTAGTTATTTCATTGACTAGAGCATCTAATGTGTCATACTATTCCTGTGTCCATTTTTATTTAATATAGCTGTGTGGCAGGATCGACTGTTGTTTTTAAGGCCGTGAAACATTGGATATTGATGTGTACCACTGTTATATCAATGCACTTGTTTTCAATTAGCAATAATCACACCTCAGGTAAACCTTATTGGCTACGCTTATACTGCCCCTGTACAAAGCTTCAGTGTATTAGACTGTAGAGAAAGAAAGCTATGTGGCATAGAGCTAAGAGCAAGGATTGTGAATATAAATAGCTCTAGGTTTGAATCCTGGTTCTGTCACCTTCTTTAACCATTTTCTGTAGATATTTGGTTAATTGTGATGTAATTGACACTTTATAATTTTAAAAGAAATATTAAACATTGTTAATTTGTGAAGATTAGATCAATGATATTTATTCAGATATTCTGGCTCTAGTCATTCAAAGTGGTAGGAATCAATATTAAACTGTGATAGTTTTGAAATGTTGTTATTTTATGAGACTAGATTGATAGATAATAAATCATTCCACATTATAAGAAACAGTGTAACAGACAAGAGCTTGGAAAATTCCTACCAGTCTTTGTCTCCTTCCCTTGTGCATTTCCCTGTTGTATAACTGAGTTGGATTTCTTCAGATTTTTTTTGAAGCTAACATTTTGATATTCCTCATCACAGAAATCAATTTATTCTTAATCTCACAAGATATATTGTCTTTGATGGAGAAGCTAAGGAAACTCTTTATTCGAGTACTAATTCTACTTTACAGTGTAGGTCTCCTTTATCCTAGGAGTCACATTTACAAAACTTTTTCTTTTATGTTTTAAAATTTGCGTAAATTTAATACTCCTAGGTATTAGAGATGAGTAAAATAATACAACAGAAAGAGCACTGTTATATTACACTGAATTTGTTATAATGGTAACCTTTTAAAACAGAAAATTAATTTTATCCCTTATCTTGAATGTGCTGTGGCATTTTTATATTCACCTATTTTGAGTGAGTAGATTATAAAAATAGGTATTAGTTTGGAATGTCAATATCTTTACTGTTCCATGGTAGCAGTGTGTCTTCCTTTGGACAATGGGCACTTTTCAAACAACAAGCATGCATTTGAACTGTATATACCTTGCCAGTGTCCCCGTGGACTGGAAGACTCCTCTCTTCAAGTTGTCAGTGCCTTCGTAGATGTGGCTCTTCCAAACTGAGGAGAGAAATTGATGCACTATTATTAAATTGTGGTCACAGATATTAACTTTTAGTCTGATCAAAGTTACAATTATAAGCATTCATAGTTTTAAAGTTCTAATTTTAAAATAGGTGACACTTTAGATACCTAGGTACACATACAGTGATACCATCTTGCAAAACACATGCTGTCATTTAGTTGTTGTACTTGCTATTACCCAGGGCTGATTATGTTTCAGAAGTTGAAATTGTAAATATTACTTTTATCACTTTACACATTCCTTCTTCAAACACACACACATGTCCACACACACACACACACACACAATTATATTGTTGCTATGGTAAAATATTTTCCCTGAAAAAAATTGTTTGCCTCAATTTGGTAAAATCAAATTTATTATATTCTCAACAAGTTTTGTGCTTTTGAGCAGATGAGTTTTAACTCATGTGGGATTGACTGTTATTCAACGTACATACAAAAGTTCCAGGATAAAGGCCTGTTTGTATTTTAGTATTTCTTCAGCAACAGCCATGAGATCTTTGTTAAATGCAAATAAATCTATTCTATGTTACTAAATCTTATTTTAACACTTGGGGATGTTTATTCTGCATCTTTATAATTTACCACATTATAACAGATTTTATACACTTAACAGATTTTCTCTTACTTGGCTAATGTTCCTTGAGTTCAGATATAAAATTTCATCTATTATTTAAAATTAACATAAAATAAAATCTAAATAGCCTCATTTTCTATGTCTATATATTTTCAAAAATAAAGAATCACATATTTATAAGCAACATATTTATAAGTTCAACATACATAATATGTTTGTGTTCCATGCCCTGAAGAAAATAAAAAAGTAATAAGTAAGAGTCTTGGAGGGGGTACTTAGAAAACTGGGAAGACCTCTCTGAGAAAGTGTCATTTAAGCTGTGATCCCAATATTCGAATTTGTAGGAGTGTTTCATGTAAAGTACATGGTTCCATGTAACGAATCAATGAAAAATTCCTTAGCATAGAATAAGCTTCAAATGTGCCAAGAATACAAGAACACCAACTGTGCCTTGAAAGGCAGTGCCCAAGAAGTGCAGTAGCCTGAGAAAAAAGTCAGACGTTTTGTTTATGTATTTGTTTATATATTTGTGTATATTTCCTCTTTTGAAATGAGAACTTCATGTAAGCAAGGACTTTGTCTTTTTCAATTACTGTTCCTACAGCTAGGACATAGTAGAAATATTCATATTATGAAAATAAATATTGATTGATTGAATAAATGAATTTATTTTAGTTTGGGGGCAGTTAAATTTGCCAAAATTAAAAAAAATTTAGTGTTGATGTTTTTAGATAACTTTGAACACCTAGTCCTTAAGAAAAAAATTTCATCACATTAAACTCTTCATGAAAGTAATTAAAAAATTATAGTAAAATGAATTATAAAAATCAACAATTTTCTATAGTCTTTGCTCTACTATTGGAATAATAAACACAATTGTCTACTATTGAAGAATAGTAATGTAAAAACTAAATAAAGTTTCAGAAAACATGGAAACCCATCCCAATTATCTATCCTGGGAAAGAGTTGAGGTATGTACAATATCTAGAAATGTCTAGTTATTATTTAATATAGTCACACATTTAGCAAACTTAATACTACATTAATGAATGTTTAACACACTTCCACTCAAATAAAACTAAATAGTTAAAGTCCAGAAAAATTTCTAAATTTTACATTATTTCAAAGGGTAGTAAATTTTAATTTAGAGATCATTTGTTATTAAGGCAAAATACAGAAAACATGGGAAAGCAATTTACTTGAATCATGAACAACTCTGAGATTCCCTTTTTGGGTATTAAACATTCTCTTAGTGTCATAAATAAAACACTTTTTTTAGAAAATAAATAATTAAAATTATGCCGTATGTCGTACTTTCCATTTTGAATTATTTAAAATATGTAGACTAGAGTGAGTTAAAATATACTTTCAAAATTAAACTGAAACTACATCTTCTATTAAAATTGGAAAGTAATTTTTATGAATGAAACTTATAGTTTAATGCCATCAATTCATGCTTCTTACCTCTGCTATTCTATTTTAATTTTAATTTAAACCAGCTAAAGTAAGCCTATAGGGGCATATATTGAAAGAGCATGAGTTTATTTCACTTAATCAACCATTTCCTAAGCACTGACTCTCTTGCCTTTAGCTTCCACAAAAATAAGGCCATAACATAACCTAGAATATTGTTTCTAATTTTATTTATCTTTTATAATATCCCTAGAACTTTGTAGTAAATGGCAAATGTTACATTTGTCCAAACATATAGAATCACATGCATGAAAGACCCCTCAAAACTACTGACATCTGGTGTCATTCAATAGTCTTCGTCTAGTGCATTTTCAGAAGCTACTCAGACTCAGATATTCATATTCAATGTCAGACTGTATAAGAAAGTGTAACTATTAGTTTTCTGAATACTAGTATTAAGGAGCAGACAATTAAGAAGGTAATTTCCTGAATGGCAATCTTCAATCCATGCCGAGTTTCCTTTCAAACATAAAGAGCTTTACAATTTGCTTAATCATTTTCAGTCTGTATATAAAGTTATATTTATAGGATTTCATTTTCATGGAATGAATAAGTAAATAAATGTCATACTTGAAAAGAGTATGATAATTGTGTCAAATGTCAAATCTGAAAAGAGCTATTTTTTTCTATAATTTGAAAATTCAAACTTAGACAAAAAAGAAACTGCTCCTCCACATAGGAAAATGAAAAGCAGATTGATTTTATTTGAAATTCCTGAAATTTTCAATTACTTGTATTCAAACAATAATAAACACATGGATTATTTCCAAACTGTATTCCTCAGAACCTCAGTACCTCACAGCTTCAATTTTTTTTACAATGGAGTCCTTATAAAATTTAATTTATTGAAGGTTCAAAAGTAGTATTTATACCTCTGATCATCATTTATATTTTATAGTGATTATCTGTTATTTCCAATAGTAATTGCATGTATTTTATTTATATAAATAGATAACTCAATACTTTAAAGTATTTAGCCTTATAGGTTCCCAAAGCAACTCTCTGAAGTAGGCAAGGACAATATCCTCCAAAGAATTCAACTTTAAGTAGAAGAGGCAGGGAAAATAAGTCAAATTTTAGTCCAAACTTCTTTCTAGTATTCTTTACTGTTTCATTGCTTGAATAGCTCCTGAGACAGTTCAGCTAGATGTCCTCCTAGTCTTCAACGGAACACACAGAGCTGATGTGTATCTCAACATCTGTAGAGACTAGGTAACCAACAGACAGGTAAATCACTCAGAATTTGCTCTTTCTGTTCTTTTCCTTTTTTGCTTTCTCTCCTTTTGGTCTTCTGAAAACTTAACAATAGTTTCAGAAAGATTACAGAGTCAAAATGTAAATAAAAATTCAAAAGAAATGGACTGAATAAGTAGAAATAATGTATAAGAAATTTATAGAAGAAAGGAAAATGGCCTGGATCAAAGGGGTGCTTTTTAAGCTAGGCAGGGTAAGCACGTTTAAACAATGATGAGCAGTTTTTGAAAAGGGAGGAGAAAAGGGAAAAAAGAAGATTTTAAGACAAGTTTTGGGGAAAGTATGGATTCAAGGTAAAAAAGAGATGGACTTCAAAGTTGGTATTAAATTGGTAGACTCACCAAGGTATGAATTTAAGTCTAATCACCACTTGGATAGGTGTTGGGAAAACAGCAACAACAACAACAATTAGACTCTGGATCAAGGAGTTTACATTAATGGAAACAGGAGATGCTGCATTAGAAGGCTCAGGACAGATAGAAGCATGAAAGAATTCAATATTAGTAATAGGTATTCAAGTGCAATATATGGTGCTGTAGAAAGAATAATGACCCCTCAAAGGTGTATGTGTTCTAATCGCAGGAATCTTTGAATACATTAGGTTTTATGGTAAAGGGGAAATAAGGTAGCAGAAGGAAATAAGTTTGCTAATAAACTAACTTTGAGATGCGAAGATTATCCTGGATTATCTGGATGGACACAATGTAATCACAAGTATCCTTGAAAGGAAGAGTGAGGAAAATAATAATAGTCAGAGAGTGATCTGAAGATGGTACACTGCTGGCTTTGAAGATGGAGGAAGGGGCCCCAAGCCAAGGAAATCAGGAAGCCTGTAATATCTGGGAAAAGCAAGAAAATGGATTTTCTCCTAGAGACTCCAGAGGAAACTCAGCCATGTGGACACCCTGATGTTAGCTCAGTAAGACCTATTTTGGACTTCTGACTTGCAAAACCGGAAGACTGTAAATTTGTTTTTAGCCACTAATTTTGTGGTAATTTGTTAAAAGAGTAATAGAAAACTAATAGAAACATGGGTAGCAAAAGTGTGTTTAATATTTTCTCTCCTGTTATATCTTAAACCCTGTGGAGAAAAGAAATTCCACTTTATTGATTACAATGTTGCTTCTTTTATTTAAAAAATAACACTTATATTAGTTTTCTATTGCAAGAAATTGGGTTATACGAATGTCCGGCTAGTCAAGTTTGAAATTTGTAGGACAGGCCTTCAGGAAAGGTCAACTAGAACTCTAGAGCATAGGCTGAAGATACTGTAAACAGACAATATTTCTTAATCAGGGAAGCTCCAGATTTGCTCTTAAGGCCCTTCAACTGGCTGGAACAGGACTATCAGAATTATCTAGCATAATCTTCCTTTTTTAAAGTTAATGATTATGTGCTCATATCTGCAAAATATGCTCACAGGAAAACCCAGATTAGTGTTTGCACAACTGGGTACTGTATCCTAGCCAAATTAATACCTCAAAAGACCAACACATCTAGTAAGGTCAATATTTTGAATATAAGGGAGTGAGATCAAAATCAACTGGGATGAAACAGAGGTGAATGTACTTAGCTACTAGCCAAAACAGCAGGCAGTGTTTCCACTTTAGTTTTATAATCCAGAATGTATGAGATATGCCCATAGAAGGAGAGGGTCCTACACCTCCTAGGTCATTCTCCCAGAAGAAGAGTGGGTGCAGGGAACTGTGGTGACAAAAGGGCTAAGGCTCACATTTTATAAATTTGAATTTGCTTTTTATAATGACTCCTTTGAGAGAAGCCAGAGGCAGAGGCTGCCACATAACCTCTTAAAACATCAAAATCTAAGCACTTGTTTTCTACATTAGTAAACCATAAACCTTTTCTAAGAACTGCTGAGTATTCTCCAGTGACCCTTAATTGAGAAAGATGAAACTTCATGACCTGAAGGAGAAGAGAGAAGTCAGAATAGTCATAAATTGGTGAACTTCAAAAAGACTGCTTAAAGGAATAGTGAAAACCTATATTTGAAGATCATAGATTTTATACAGAAAAAAACCCAATATATGCTACATGAAAGTATTATCCTTCTTTTTACTGAGGATTAAACATTGATGATCTATTCAATTACCACTGCATCCGGAAAAGTGAAATAAAAAGGATCTTTTTGTTGCCTGAGATAGAAAAGTTTAGAATATATAACATGTGATTCTGCTGATTTTAGAGACTGAGTTCCTCTTCAGAATTCTTCTCTCTCAACAATGGAAAGTACTGGTGCATCTTGGATTATTGTGGAGATGGAAAACAAGATCCAGTTTTCCTTTTTGGTCTATAGTCACATCAGTACCACAATTATTAGTATGAAGTCTAATGAACATAGGAGACAGTAGATTAGGTCCTCATTTTCATTGTGATAATTTGATGGAAGGGTCTGGGAATGAGAGCAGTGTCTAAATGAGATCCACCTAAAAGAGAAGGATAGAAGGTAGGGAGGATACTGGGTATGGGGCACATTTCCATGTGACTATTGCCTCCATGGCCTTAAAAAGCACTAACGATTAGAAATAAGATCAAGCGTGTCCACTGATGGCACCACCCAGATCATCACATCCCTAGAGCTTGTCACGCTACACTATGCACTGTTTCTCTGATGTAACCAAACATGTCCTTATAGGATTAGGAAGATAGAAAAGTTTAGAATATATAACATGTGATTCTGCTGATTTTAGAGACTGAGTTCCTCTTCAGAATTCTTCTCTCTCAACAATGGAAAGTACTGGTGCATCTTGGATTATTGTGGAGATGGAAAACAAGATCCAGTTTTCCTTTTTGGTCTATAGTCACATCAGTACCACAATTATTAGTATGAAGTCTAATGAACATAGGAGACAGTAGATTAGGTCCTCATTTTCATTGTGATAATTTGATGGAAGGGTCTGGGAATGAGAGCAGTGTCTAAATGAGATCCACCTAAAAGAGAAGGATAGAAGGTAGGGAGGATACTGGGTATGGGGCACATTTCCATGTGACTATTGCCTCCATGGCCTTAAAAAGCACTAACGATTAGAAATAAGATCAAGCGTGTCCACTGATGGCACCACCCAGATCATCACATCCCTAGAGCTTGTCACGCTACACTATGCACTGTTTCTCTGATGTAACCAAACATGTCCTTATAGGATTAGGATTTTTAAAATCAACTTAGAAATTAGGAGTCTTGTGTGTTTTTGCCAGCATTTAGTGTGAAGGAAAATAATAAAGACGTAAATTATAGTCACTGATGAAAGGTAATGATGATTCAGTCACACTGTGGGTAGATAATATAGTTGAGATTTTCTGATTGATGCATTCCAAGTAAAATCTGATCTAGTGATTGGTATAGATCTGAGGAAGATAGTTTCAGGCATTTTTAAAATCTCAGGTTATAAAAGCAGATGGAGTTAAGGAAGGTCAATTTGTACTCTCTGGAGGCAGAATATTTTGATCAATAATATAGTTAGGGGCTTCCCTGGTGGCGCAGTGGTTGCGAGTCCGCCTGCCGATGCAGGGGGCGCGGGTTCGT
>NC_041221.1:33783000-33787681 GCF_002837175.3 Physeter macrocephalus | reverse complement strand
GCCGGGCCCGTGAGCCATGGCCGCTGAGCCTGCGCGTCCGGAGCCTGTGCTCCGCAACGGGAGAGGCCACAGCAGTGAGAGGCCCGCATACCGCAAAAATAATAATAATAATAATAATAATATAGTTAGCCTAACCCATAATGTAAGTTGTATTTTTCTTTTTTTTTTTGGTCAAGGTATCTATAACTGAACAAGTTTCATTCCAGTTGGGATACAAATAAATCAACTGAACTAGTTTCATACCATTGAAAATGAAAATAAATCCACATTACAGTCACAATTAGAATTTCCTAGGTGAATTTAGGTTTGGAGCTCATGTAGTAGTCATCTGTGTCTTTAAGAGTCAGCCCAACAAATACTTCTCACATTATTGTGAAAATGAGCAAAAGACATAAAAAAGTACTGCTTGTTTTCTTCAAAAGTAGGCTTGACCTAAGTCAGAACCTGCCCTCTTGAGAACTGAATGCAGTGGTAGAGATTTCTTTACTTGAGATTAAGTTGCAGGAGGATGCCACCCAAATAGCCTCAAAATTAGTTATTTTGATATGTAGTTCTGTCTTGCATCTGGATGGAAATTTGTTCAAAAACATTGTGACAAAACATGTATCTGTTATAGTAATTGTTTTATGCCACAATCTGATTTTTTTCTTTTTCTTTCAAAGAACATTGGGGCCATTTTAGAGAAGCGCACACCTTTGTGAAGTGTCACTGAAAGTCTGTGTAGATGCAGATCTGATCTTAGACTACAATATCTAATTCTTTGTAGTTTGATGTGAAAAAGAATTGGGATAGGTCCTTTAACCATACAGTGTGAGGTTAAATATATATATATTCCTCCTCCAATTTCAGCTCTTTTGGGGACTCAACTGAACTCATTCTTCTTTTTCAGGTTGGCACATGCTGATCTCACTAACAGGAACTGAGAGAATAATGGAAACTTTGAAAATACAACAAGTGTCATAGAAAGAGACAATTTCTTATAAGATAAAAATTTAAAGAAAATGTGCTGTCAAACTTAAGAGTAGAGGGTTTTATTTTTTTGTAGAGGTTATAGTATGAGGCTCTGTTAAATTGAGGAACTGTTTTCTCTCTCATCTACTACATGCCCAGGATGTTAATCTTAACCTCATCCTTACATTGAATAGAAAATCTGCTGAAAATGAAACAGAATACTTAACAACCAAGTCTGAGAGCTGTGAAGAAAATAAGGGAAGGTAGTTTAGTTTAAAAAGAATATTAGAATTTGGAGGAGGGGAGAAATGATAAACCATCCAAAGAGGCACAATTTCCCTCCTAATCAAGTGAGGAGTGTTTATAGCCTTTAGAATCTTGAGTCTATTGATGAATTAGGGAATGAATTAATAAAGTTATAGCTGATCCGAAGTTATCTGACTCGTGGGATTTTTGTGTTCAGGAATGTATGAGTTGATTATGTGAAAAAAAGACTTATAAGTATTATTATTTTTTATTTGGATTAAGACAGGATAGAGTTTGCCTTCTAACTCTATCATATTTTGATCTGAGATTTAGCCTCTCTAAGCTAATATTTACATCTGTATTATAAAGGTCATAATTCCTTTCCCTGTGTCTACTTTAATTAATTTAAGATTGTTTCTAAATATAATCACATTTCTAAATATAATCAATCACTTAGATTATAAAATAAAATTCATTTTCCCAAAATGAAGGACTGGATATATGATTTAACTGATTTAAGTAAATTGTCACATTTCAATCCTTCACCTTTATATATGTAGGGATTCTGTTAATTATTTTTACAGCTTTAGTTGTTAAGCTGTACTTCTTTTCCTTTACTTGAAGTGACTTCATTTCATGCTCTTCCAACAATAATCCTTATTCATGGTAGTGTTGCTGGCAGAAAACATCATCTTTAAGGTCTCGGCTATGGTCCTGGGGTGGGAATAAGGGTATAGGTGAGGGTGGAGGGAGAGACCAGCTGTTTAGGACACTGGCAAACGTTCCTACTTTATAACCATCAAGAACTTAATAAAAATGTTTATTTTCTTTCCTCTCTGTATTCATTTTTAAACAGTGCAAAAAAATTCCGTCAAACAAGCAAACAAAAGCAGCCATAAAACCAGGTTAGATTCCGCCATAGAACATGGCATTCAAACTGTGGGCATAACAACTTAGTAAGAAACTCATGGCAGCTAATTCAACCTTTCATCTGAAGATTGAATACTACAGGCACTGTTTCCAGCACCTGTGGCAGATGGTCAGCGAAGAAGAAACTGTCCCAGTCAGCACATGCCCACATACAAAGTCACAGATGGCAGTGGAAGCGTGGCTCAGTGCAGCAAGGGCTCTGAAAACAGACCTCTGTCCACCTGAGACAGGCCATTAAAGACATGCTTGCCTTGTTTCTAAATGAACCAAAATCCAAACGCTGCCTTAGGATAATAACAACACTGAATAATGAAGAGTATACATTCTAAAACTGTACATTTTCAGAGTGAGGAGTTATATGCACAGAGTGTATTTAAATCTCTAGTCAACATATATAAAAATCACCAAGAAGAAGAGAAAAAAACAAGGTGATTTCCTCAATTTCATTTCCTTCTCTTTGGATATAGTAGCAAGAAATCATACACATAAAAAGGGAAATCAAAGCTTTATCATACTGCCCTCCTCCAAACTCCCTTATTATTAATTAGAGTTTACACAGGATGGAATTGTCCTGCAAACATGTTTTATTTGGTTGGCCAGCAATTATCAGAATTTGCTACCAACATTTAAAAGTCATGAAATAGACATCTATGAATCTATTCTGCTTGCTTGCTCTAAAAAATAAAGACCATTCCACATTAACCAGCTGTATTGGCTGGCCTTGACCCCCAATGGAGATGTGTGCCTTCTCTAATTTGCCAAGATGCCAGAATTTGCTGTTGACTTATACCTGGGCTGCATCACTCATGCATGTCAGCTGCCCAGCCCCTAGTTCAGTACATCTGAAACATTTGTTCTCAAAATTTAATGTGAATCAGATCACCTGGAGGACTTGCCGAAACAGATCGCTCTATCCCATCCCGGGAGTTTGTTTCAGTAATGCCTGGGGCTCAAAAATGTACATTTCTAAAAAAGTGTCTAGGTGATGCTAATACTGATGGTCTGGAGATCTCACTTTGAGAACTATGTCTCTGGAACTGAATTTAATCAACTAGTATATACAGTGTGTTCTTAGTCCAATGTCATGTTCTATAGGGCATAGGAAAAGAAAAAGCTTCCTCAAGTAACTTTAACTCCATTGATGGGTTCACTGATTTTCTAGGACTGTCATAAAAATAATGCCACAAAGTAGCTTAAAGAACAGAACTTTATTTTTTCACAGTTTTGGAAACTGGAAGTCGAACATTAAGGAGCTAGCAGGGTTGGGTTCTTTGAGGTCTCTCTCCCTGACTTGTAGATGGCAACCCTCTGGCCTCTTAACATGGTCTTCTCTGTGTGAGCACCTCCCTGGTGTCTTTCTCATACTCTTCTATTAGGACACGTGTCATATTGGAATTGGGGTTCACCTTAATGGCCTCATTTTAACTTAATTATCTCCTTAAAGACCTCATCTCCTAATATGGTTACTGTATTAGTCAGGGCTTCTCCAGAGAATCAGATCAATAAATAAATAAATAAAAATAAATAATAATAAAAATAAATAAAATAAATAAATAATAAATAAATAAAAATCAGAATCAATCAATAAATTTATATATATCAATATATAAATTTATAGAAAGAGATTATGAAGGATTGGCTCATGTGATTATGGAGGCTGAGAAATCCCACGATCTGCCATCTACAAGCCTGACCCAGGAAAGCTAGTGGTGTAATTTAGTCAGAGTCTCAAGTCACAAAAACCAGGAACACTGATGTTGAGCACAGAAGAAAATGGATTTCCCAGCTCATACAGAGAGGAAATTCTCCTTTCCTCTGCCTTTTTGTTCTAGTCAGGCCATCAGTGGATGATCAGATGATGCCCACATGTATTAGTGAGGGTGATATTCTTTCCTCAGCCTACCAAGTCCAGTGCTAATCTCCTTTGAAAACACACACAGAAAAAATCAGAAATAATGTTTACCCACTTTTTGGGCATCCCTTACCCCAGTCAAGTTGACATGTAGTTGACCACCACAGTTACATTTTGAGGTACCAGGGATTGGGACTTCAACATATGAATTTTGGGAAGACACAATTCAGCCCATAACCATGAGGTAAAACAAATCTCAGGAAGTAGAAACTTAAAATGATAAAAACTGACTTTTTATATAAACATAAACCTTGCTTAGCCACATCCTCTAAGGAACTAGAGATTCTATCTAGGTATGTGTCGAGTGTTTGAAAAACATTATCACAAGTTACCAGTCAGTGTTGCTGAATCCTGTGGTTAGATTCCCTCCAAGGGAATCCTTTCCCTCTTTTCTGTCTGGAACCATTCATACCCACCTGGTATATTAGTGGCTATTAAATTGGCCCAGCTGCTCTTAATGTAGTAGTCATCCAAAATTCCATTAAGGCAGATAAATATAAAGTACAAATCGGGAGGAGACTTTCTTTTTTTTTTTTTTTTTTAAACATCTTTATTTGAGTATAACTGTTTTACAATAGTGTGTTAGTTTCTCCTTTACAACAAAGTGAATCAGTTATACATATACATATGTTCCCACATCTC
>NC_041221.1:33778117-33780299 GCF_002837175.3 Physeter macrocephalus | reverse complement strand
GGCAGAAGAGTAAGACTTGGAGATCACCTTCCTCCCCACAAATACATCAGAAATACATCTACATGTGGAACAACTCCTACAGAACACCTACTGAATGCGGGCAGAAGACTTCAGACTTCCCAAGAGGCAAGAAACTCCTTTGCCCTGGGTAGGGCAAAAGGAAAAAGGAAAAACAGAGACAAAAGAATAGGGATGGGACCTGCACCTCTGGGAGGGAGCTGTGAAGGAGGAAAGGTTTCCACACAATAGGAAGCCCCTTCACTGCCAGAGACAGGAGGTGGCGGGGGGAAAGCTTCAGAGCCACGGAGGAGAGCGCAGCTACAAAGGGTTCAGAGGGCAAAGCAGAGAGATTCCCGCATAGAGGATTGCTGCTGACCAGCACTCACCAGCCCGAAAGCCTTGTATGCTTCACCTGCTGGGGCGGGAGGGGGCTGGGGGCTGAGGCTCGGGCTTTGAAGGTCAGATCCCAGGGAGAGGACTGGGGTTGGCTGCGTGAACACAGACTGAAGGGGACTAGTGTGCCACAGCTAGCTGGGAGGGAGTCTGGGAAAAAGTCTGGCCCTGCCTAAGAGGCAAGAGACCATTGTTTCAGGGTGCGAGGAGAGGGGATTCAGAGCACCGCCTAAACAAGCTCAAGAGACGGGCTCGAGCCGCAGCTATCAGAGCAGACCCCAGAGACGGGCGTGAAACACTGCTGCTGCAGCCAGCAAGAAGCCTGTGCGGAAGCACAGGTCACTATCCACACCTCCCCTCCAGAGATCCCAGGGAGAGGACTGGGGTTGGCTGCGTGAACACAGACTGAAGGGGACTAGTGTGCCACAGCTAGCTGGGAGGGAGTCTGGGAAAAAGTCTGGCCCTGCCTAAGAGGCAAGAGACCATTGTTTCAGGGTGCGAGGAGAGGGGATTCAGAGCACCGCCTAAACAAGCTCAAGAGACGGGCTCGAGCCGCAGCTATCAGAGCAGACCCAGAGACGGGCGTGAAACACTGCTGCTGCAGCCAGCAAGAAGCCTGTGCGCAAGCACAGGTCACTATCCACACCTCCCCTCCAGGGAGCCTGTGCAGCCTACCACAGCCAGGGTCCCATGATCCAGGGACAGCTCACCCAGGAGAACACACGGTGTGCCTCAGGCTGTTGCAATGTCACACGGGCCTCTGCTGCCACAGACTCGCCCTGCATTCCATACCTCTCCCTCACCCCAGCCTGAGTGAGCCAGAACCCCCTAATCAGCTGCTCTTTTAACCCTGTCCTGTCTGAGTGAAGAACAGGTGCCCTCAGGTGACCTACACACAGAGGCAGGGCCAAATCCAAAGCTGAACCCCAGGAGCTGTGTGAACAAAGAGAAAGCGAAATTTCTCCCAGAATCCTCAGGAGCAGTGGATTACATCTCCAAAATCAACTTGATGTGCCCTGCATCTCTGGAATAGCTGAAGAGACAATAAATCATACCAATACTGAGGCAGTGGATTTTGGGAGCAACTGTAGACTTGGGGTTTGCTTTCTGCATTGAGGTTTGTTTCTGGTCTTGTTTATCTTAGTTTAGTATTTAGACTTTATTATCAGTAGTAGATTTGTTTACTGATTTGGTTGTTCTCTTCCTTTCTTTTTTAATATAAAGATATATATGTATTTTTTCCTTTTTCTCTTTTTGTGAGTGTGTATGTGTATGCCTCTTTGTGTGATTTTGTCTGTATATCTTTGATTTAACCATTTGTCCTAGGCTTCTGTCTGTCCATTTTTTCCTATTTGTTATTTTTCTTATACTATAGTTTTTAGCACTTGTTATCATTAGTGGATTTGTTTTTTGGTTTTGTTGCTCTCTTCTTTCTTTTTTGAATTATATTTTAATTCTTTTTATTCTTAAAATTCTTTTCTTTTTTATTTTAATAACTTTATTTTTTTTCATTTTTCATTTTTTTTATCACCCTTTTCTTTGGAGCCATGTGGCTAACAGGGTCTTGGTGCTGCAGCTGGGTGTCAGGCCTGAGCCTCTGAGGTGGGAGAGCCGAGTTCAGGACATTGGTCCACCAGGACCTCCCAGCTCCACATAATATCAAACAGCAAAAGCTCTCCCAGAGATCTCTATCTCAACGCTAAGACCGAGCTCCACTAAATGACCAGCAGGCTACAGTGCAGACACTCTATGCCAAACAAGTAGCAAGACAGTAACACAGCCCCATCCA
>NC_041221.1:33775868-33777484 GCF_002837175.3 Physeter macrocephalus | reverse complement strand
GAATCAATAGCAGAATAACTGAGGCAGAAGAATGGATAAGTGACCTGGAAGACAAAATAGGGAAATAACTACCGCTGAGCAGAATAAAGAAAAAAGAATGAAAAGAATTGAAGACAATCTCAGAGACCTCTGAGAAAACATTAAATGCACTAACATTCAAATTATAGGTGTCCCAGAATAAGAAGAAAAAAAGAAAAGGACTGAGAAAATATTTGAAGAGATTATAGATGAAAACTTCCCTAATATGGGAAAGAAAATAGTCAGTCAAGTTCAGGAAGTGCAGAGAGTCCCATACAGGAAAAATCCAAGGAGAAACTCACCAAGACACATATTAATCAAACTATCAAAAATTAAATATCAAGAAAAAATATTAAAAGCAACAAGGGAAAAGCAACAAATGACATACAGAGGAATCCCCATAAGGTTAACAGCTGACCTTTCAGCAGAAACTCTGCAAGCCAGAAGGGGGTGGCAGGACATATTTAAAGTGATGAAAGGGAAAAACCTACAACCAAGATTATTCTACCCAGCAAGGATAACATTCAGATTCGATCACATTCAGATTCACATTTAATTTAAAGGAAATTAAAACCTTTACAGACAACCACAAGCTACAAGAATTTAGCACCACCAAACCACCTTTACAACAAATGCTAAGGGAACTTCTCCAGGCAGGAAACACAAGACAAGGAAAAGACCTATAATAACCAACCCCAAACAATTAAGAAAAAGGTAATAGGAACAAACATATCGATAACTACCTTAAATGTAAATGGATTAAATACTCCCACCAAAAGACATAGACTGGCTGAATGGATACAAAAACAGGAACCACACATATGCTGTCTACAAGAGTCCCACTTCAGACCTAGGGACACATACAGACTGAAAGTAAGGGGATGGAAAAAGATATTCCATGCAAATGGAAATCAAAGAAAGCTGGAGTAGCAATTCTCATGTCAGAAAAAATAGACTTTAAAATAAAGACTATTACAAGAGACAAAGAAGGACACTACATAATGATCAAGGGATCAATCCAAGAAGAAGATATAAAATTTTAAATATTTATGCACCCGATGTAGGAGCACCTCAATACATAAGGCAAATCCTAGCAGCCATAAAAGCGGAAATCAACAGTAACACAATTATAGTAGGGAAATTTAACACTCCACTTTCACCAATGGACAGGTCAACCAAAATGAAAATAAATAAGGAAACACAAGCTTTAAAATACACATTAAACAAGATGGACTTCATTGATATTTATAGGACATTCCATCCAAAAACAATAGAAAACACTTTCTTCACAAGTTCTCATGGAACATTCTCCAGAATAGATCATATCTTGGGTCACAAATGAAGCCTTGGTGAATTTAAGAAAATTAAAATCATATCAAGAATCTTTTCTGACCATAACACTATGAGACTAGATATGAATTACAGGAAAAAAACTGTATGTAAAAAATACAAACACATGGAGGCTATACAATACACTACTAAATAACCAAGAGATCACTGAAGAAATCAAAGAGGAAATCAAAAAATACCTAGAAACAAATGACAATGAAAACACGACGACCCAAAACCTATGGGATGCAGCAAAAGCAGTTCTAAGA
>NC_041221.1:33774465-33775668 GCF_002837175.3 Physeter macrocephalus | reverse complement strand
TCAAATCAACAGAATTAGAAATGCAAAAGGAGAAGTAACAACTGACACTGCCGAAATACAAAGGATCATGAGAGATTACTACAAGCAACTATACGCAAATAAAATGGACAACCTGGAAGAAGTGGACACATTCTTAGAAAACCACAACCTGCCAAGACTGAAGCAGGAAGAAATAGAAAATACGAACAGACCAATCACAAGCACTGAAATGGAGACTGTGATTAAAAATCTTCCAACAAACAAAAGCCCAGGACCAGATGGCTTCACAGACGAATTATATCAAACATTTAGAGATGAAGTAACACCTATCCTTCTCAAACTCTTCCAAAATATAGCAGAGAGAGGAACACTCCCGAACTCATTCTACAAGGCCACCATCACCCTGATACCAAGACCAGAAAAAGATATCACAAAGAAAGAAAACTACAGGCCAATACCACTGATGAACATATGCAAAAGTCTTCAACAAAATACTAGCAAATAGAATCCAACAGCACATTAAAAGGATCATACACCATGATCAAGTGGGGTTTATCTCAGGAATGCAAGGATTCTTCAATAGATGCAAATCAAACAATGTGATAAACCATATTAACAAACTGAAGGAGAAAAACCTTATGATCATCTCAATAGATGCAGAAAAATCTTTTGACAAAATTCAACACCCATTTATGATAAAAACCCTCCAGAAAGTCGGCATAGAGGGAACTTACCTCAACATAATAAAGGCCATATATGACAAACCCACAACCAACATCATTCTCAATGGTGAAAAATTGAAATCATTTCCTAACAAGACAAGGTTGCCCACTCTATTCAACATAGTTTTGGAAGTTTTAGCCACAGCAATCAGAGAAGAAAAAGAAATAAAAGGAATCCAAATCGTAAAAGAAGTAAAGCTATCATTGTTTGCAGATGACATGATACTATACACAGGGAATCCAAAAGTTGCTATCAGAAAACTACTAAACCTAATCAATGAACTTGGTAAAGTAGCAGGATACAATATTAATGCACAGAAACTCTTGCATTCCTCTACATTAATGATGAAAAATCTGAAAGATAAATTAAGGAAGCACTCCCATAGACCTTTGCAAGAAAAAGAATAAAATACCTAGGAGTAAACCTACCTAAGGAGACAAAAGACCTCTATGCAGAAAACTATAAGACACTGATTAAAGAAATTAAAGATGATACAAACAG
>NC_041221.1:33767981-33773613 GCF_002837175.3 Physeter macrocephalus | reverse complement strand
TTTTTTGCGGGCCTCTCACTGTTGTGGCCTCTCCCATTGTGGAGCACAGGCTCCGGACACACAGGCTCAGCGGCCATGGCTCACGGGCCCAGCCGCTCCACGGCATGTGGGATCTTCCCAGACCGGGGCATGAACCCGTGTCCCCTGCATCAGCAGGCAGATTCTCAACCACGGCACCACCAGGGAAGCCTGGTCACCTTATTTTTGATAAAGGGGGCAAGAATATAAAATGGAGAAAAGACAGCCTCTTCAGTAAGTGGTGCTGGGAAAACTGGACAGCTACATGTAAAAGAATGAAATTAGAACACTCCCTAATACCATACACAAAAAGACACTCAAAGTGGATTAAAGATCTAAATGTAAGGGCAGACACGATTAAACTCTAAGAGGGAAACATAGGCAGAACACACTATGACATAAATCACAGCAAGATCCTTTTTGACCCACCTCCTAGAGGAATGGAAATAAAACAAAACAAAAAAAACAAATTGGACCTAATGATACTTAAAAGCTTTTGTACGGCAAAGGAAACCATAAACAAGATGAAAAGACAACCCTCAGAATGGGAGAAAATATTTGCCAACGAAGCAACAGACTAAAGGTTTAATCTCCAAAATATACAACATCTCATGCAGCTCAATATCCAAAAAACAAACAACCCAGTCCAAAAAAAGGGCAGAAGACCTAAATAGATATTTCTCCAAAGAAGATATACAGATTGCCAACAAACACATGAAAGAATGCTCAACATCACTAATCATTAGAGAAATGCAAATCAAAACTGCAATGAGGTTATCACCCCACACCAGTCAGAATGGCCAACATCAAAAAATGTACAAGCAGTAAATGTTACAGAGGGTGTAGAGAAAAGGGAACCCTCTTGCACTGCTGATGGGAATGTAAATTGATACAGCCACTACGGAGAACAGTATGGAGGTTCCTTAAAAAACTAAAAATAGAACTACCATAAGACACAGCAATTCCTCTGCTGGACATATACCCTGAGAAAACCATAATTCAAAAAGTGTCATGTACCACAATGTTCATCGTAGCTCTATTTACAATAGCCAGGACATGGAAGCAACCTAAGTGTCTACTGACAGATGAATAGATGAAGAAGATGTGGCACGTATACACATGGAATATTACTCAGCCATAAAAAGAAATGAAATTGAGTTATTTGTAGTGAAGTGGATGACCCTAGAGTCTGTCATACAGAGTGAAGTAAGTCAGAAAAAGAAACACAAATACCGTACTCTAACACATATATATGGAATCTAAAAAAAAAAAATGGTTCTGAAGAACCTAGGGGCAGGACAGGCATAAAGACGTAGACATAGAGAATGGACTTGAGGACACTTGGAGGGGTAGGGTACGCAGGGACGAAGTGAGAGAGTGGCATGGACATATATACACTACCAAATGTAAAATAGATAGCTAGTGGGAAGCAGCTGCATCACACAGGGTGATCAGCCCGGTGCTTTGTGACCACTTAGAAGGGGGGGATAGGGAGAGTGGGAGGGAGACGCAAGCAGGAGGAGATATGGGTATATATATATATATATATGTATTGCTGATTCACTGTTATAAATCAGAAATTAACACACCATTGTAAAGCAATTATACTCCAATAAAGAAGTTAAAGAATAAATAAATAAAGTACATATCAGGATAAAGTCTGCCATCCATATGTCTCTAAATAGGGAAGAGAAAATACATTTACAGTACATATATGTATGTATTGAAAAAAATTTGCATCTAAGTTGGCCCATGCACTTCAATCCTGTGTTGTTCATGGTTCAACAGTATTTCAAAAAATATTCTGAAATTGCCAGAGATGTTTATAATTTTATTGGAGACTGGGATTTATATTTTGTTATGAACTTCTTATATAATGCTTATAAAATGATAGAAACACATGGAAAGTAATATTATTAAAATTGCATAAGAAATCTGAAAAAAAATGGAAAAGCAAACATAAATTGTTTTAGGGTTCCATTAAATATAACTTATATGCTTTAAAAAAAAGCCCGAATAGAAAGACAAAAATGTTAACAGTGGTTGTCTTCTGCTAGAGGAAATATTCATATTGTTTTGCATTTCTAAAATTCCTATAATTATCATGGGAAAATACATGTGACAAAGTCATAAGTTACAGATGCTTTTCTTCTCCCCTAGTTTTTGTTTTATATTCCAATTAATAGGCTCCTGGAAATGCAGATCTACTCGTGATATACGTTACTAAGACACGAGGAGGTTTTTCTGTTTTGTTGCTTGTTTTCTGTTTTATTTTATGGATAACAGTAACAAGCTATTGATGAAGAATGGCTTGCCTTTAGCTTCTGTGAGATACTCCAAGCTCAGCATTTGGAATACCCTTTTGTTTAATTTTCAGTGTGTGCCACTTTTATTTCTTCACCTAAACTTTATGCTCCTTGAAGGCTGAGAGGAATGGAGGTTAAGAATTTGCTTCAAACCAAACAGTATTAGTAATTGGGAAATGCCAGGACCCTCCCTAGTTCTCCCCAGTTATATCATCTCCTTTTTCGTTCCCCACATTTATTTATTTATTTTTTATTGTGTAGTCTCTGTGGTATTTGCCTTAGGACTAGGTCCCTAATTCACAGACACGCATGCTTTATCCATGCTTAACAATTTGTGAAGGAGGTTTGGACCTCTAAAGAAATCACAGTATCTACCTCAGCTCTCCTTTGGGGGCTGGAAACAATTTTATTGATGTCGCTATTATTTTTCTGTGTATGTATTGGAAAATAAAGTGATACATCTCTTCTGGTCATTTGAGATTGTAAATATTCCTTTAAGAGAAGCTATTTCCAAAATGCATATGTGACAGGAAAATACTGGCTTCTATCTGAACCCCAGCCTAATACATGGGTGCAAATTTATATTCCAATCAAGTAAAAATCTAGTGAAGTATGTGCCAAAATGCCAAATCGAATCATTTGGTTAATAAATACTATATAATCTTTCAAAAGTAAATTGTTACAAATTAGAGATCTTGAGGGTAATCTAAATAAGAAAGCAAAATTTGAAGGATTTGTAAGATCAGGATGAATATGGGTGACTAAAAAATTTATTCCCCATGGAAACCAATTCTGCAAATATTCATCAGGTATTAGAATTTGTGCTTTTATATATATTCTCTTCTAACAACTCTGCAAAGTGGCTATTATTATTCCATCTCATGGAAAGAAACTAAATTTCAGTGGGGTTAAGTGGCTGTCTCCATTCACAGAGGTATTAAGTTTTAGACCTGAATTCAAATACCTTTTGACACAAAAAATATGACATGAGAATTGAGGCTTAGTATCCAAAACATCTGCGCCTGTGACTAAAGTAGTAGTATATAGCTATGAGATATATTAAATTCCTAAATGATGGCAGTAGCAATGGAGAAGAAGATAAAAGTATATTAAATGTGACACCCAATGAAGTGATACTTAACCACACACCAAACTATTTTTTCCCACAGAACTCTGAGTTTCAGCGTAGAGAACCACCATCTATTTGTTTAATCCAAACAGAAAATTAAACAATCACACAAGCGAGAATATTCTTTCTTAATTCTTCTCATTGATAACTCTTCCTCATGCATTCCACCTGCAAGTCTTTAATATTGTATTTCCAAAATATAGGCTTCCCACATTATGAGTCAAAAACATCCTTGACAAAGAGTTGAATAGTTGAATTTTGGATTGTGAGGGCTTATATTCTGTTTAATCATTTTTAAAAGGGAAATAATGATGCAGTGCCAACTTATCCCAAAACCCCAACTGATTTTGCCAGCAAAACACCTGAAAATATACATATAACTATTATTCTATGATAAATATTGAACAAATTTCCTTTCTTTTCTACACAGGGAAACATTGCATTCATGATAGATTGGGATCAGTCCACTCCCATGCTTAGATTTTTAGGTTTAAGCTGTATTTTATTCTGTCAAACTTTCTCCTAATATGTGAGCCTTTCTGTGGCTTTTAGTCTTGCTTTCTTCGCTGACTTTTGAAAGTGCCTAAAAGATTGTTTTACATTTTATTAATGAACAACATATTTTAAGAATCAAGCACAAGACTAATTTCAATGGGTAGGACAGTGGCACTCTGTGTGTAGGGCATCTCCATACTACCCCCAAAGATGTTCGCAGTCCAATGCTTTGATGACCATAGACTGGGTGGCATAACAAGAGAAATTTCTTACAGTTCTGAAGGCTGCTGAGATCAGGGTGCTGGCATGCTTGGTTTCTGGAGAGAGCCCTCTTCCTGGCTTCTAGATGGCCACCTTCTCACTGTATCCTCACATGACATTTCTTCTGTGTACAAGGGGAGAGAGAGCAAGCCCTGGTTTCTCTTCTTCTTCTTATAAGGACTCCAGTGCTTTTAGATTAGGGATCCACCCTCATAACGTCAAGTAACCTTAATACCTCCACAAAGGTCCCATCTCCAAATACAGTCACCTGGGGGTTAAGGATTCAACATATAAACTTTGAGACATGAACATTTTGTCTATAACTTTTTGCCCCTGGCTCAGCAAAACTCGTGTCCTTCTCAGATATAAAATACATTCATTCCATCCCAGCAGACCCAAAAGTCTAACTCATTTCAGCATCAACTTTAAAGTTTAAACTCTGAAGTCTCATCTAAATGTCATCTAAATCAGACATAGGAGAGAGTGTCGAGGTCTGACTCATCCTGAGTCTAAACTCCTGTATAGCTGTGAAACTCTGAACCCAGAAAATTAAGATGCTTCTATAATACAATGGGGGCACGGGAATAGGATAGATATACCCATTTCAAATGGAAGAACTTGGAAAGAAAAAAAGGGTGACATGTCCCCAAAAGGTCCAAAAATGAGTAAGGCAAATTCCACTGGATCTTAAGGTTGGGGAATGATCCTCTTTTGTCTGATGATCTGCCCTCCAGGCAAACCAACTGGGGTGGCAGCCTTACCCTCCCAGCTTGGCCTGGTGGCCCTGCCCCTTCAGCTCTCTGCAAGGGTTTTGCTCATGATGCTGCCTGATTTGTTTCTGTAGCACCAGGAAACAAATACAATGGCAAATTGATTTATCAAAGGAATTCAATGGGGAATGAAGGTCATTTCAACAAATGGTGCTAGAACAAGTGGATATATTTATATATATGTATATTTATATATATTCATATTTATATATTTACATATAAAATTCTCATGCTTACCTTGCACAATAAATAAAATGACTGAAGTGGTTAAGTTAAAGGTAAAGGTAAAGTTACAAAGACTCCAGAAGAAGTAACAGGGCGTAATCTTTGTTACTTTGATGTAAGCAAAGCTTTCTTAGGTAGGATATAAAAAACACACACTATAAAAGGATAAATTTCACTTCACTTCCATGAAATTTAAAACTTCTGCTTTTTTTGTGTTATTTTATTTTAGTTTTTATTGGAGTGTAGTTGCTTTACGCTGTTGTGTTAGTTTCTGCTATACAATAAAGTTAATCAGCTATATGTATACCTATATCCCCTCCCTCTTGGACCTCCCTCCCCCCCATCCCACCCCTCTAGGTGGTCACAAAGCACCGAGCTGATCTCCCTGTGCTATGCGGCTGCTTCCCACTAGCTATCTATTTTACGTT
>NC_041221.1:33763876-33767696 GCF_002837175.3 Physeter macrocephalus | reverse complement strand
CCCCATATCCTCAAGTCCATTCTCTAGTAGGTCTGTGTCTTTATTCCCACCTTGCCCCTAGGTTCTTCATGAGCATTTTTTTTTTTTTAGATTCCATATATATGTGTTAGCATACAGTATTTGTTTTTCTCTTTCTGACTTACTTCATTGTGTATGACAGACTCTAGGTCCATCTACCTCACTACAAATAACTCAACTTCATTTCTTTTTATGGCTGAGTAATATTCCATTGCATATATGTGCCACATCTTCCTTATCCATTCATCTGTTGATGGACACTTAGGTTGCTTCCATAGTGGCTGTATCAATTTACATTCCCACCAACAGTGCAAGAGGGTTCCCTTTTCTCCACACCCTCTCCAGCATTTATTGTTTGTAGATTTTTTGATGATGGCCATTCTGACCAGTGTGAGGTGATACCTCATGGTAGTTTTGCTTTGCATTTCTCTAATGATTAGTGATGTTGAGCATCTTTTCCTGTGTCTCTTGTCCATCTGTATGTCTTCTTTGGTGAAATGTCTATTTAGATCTTCTGTCCATTTTTTGGTTGGGTTGTTTGTTGTTTTGATATTGAGCTGCATGAGCTGTTGTGTATTTTGGAGATTAATCCTTTGCCCATTGCTTCATTTGCAAATATTTTTTTCCCATTCTGAAGGTTGTTTTTCGTCTTCTGCTTTTTGAAGGACACAATTTAGAAAAATGATTAATGACAAAGCAAGATGCCAAATTTGGATAATATTTAAAATCTACATGCCCTACAAAGGATTTGTAACCAGAATACGTTAAAACAGACATACAACTCATAACTCAGTAAGAAGGCAAACAGCACAATTAAAACATCATGAACTTCCAGCTACTGCCTAGAATATAAAAATCTGAAAAGAATCTAGATTCCACACTACGAAAAACTAAAAAGTGTGAGAGCCACCCGTCTACACTGGCAGGATCACCCTGGGGCACTGAAATGGAAGAGGAGACCCCATCACTTGAAATTGAAGGGGAAACAGCATCGGCCTCTGGGCCTGTGGTCCAAGTGGCAGTCCTGCTGATCTCTGAATCAACCTTAGGGTTGGGACTTCAATATATAAATTTGGGGGGAATACAAACATTCAGTCCACACCTGCAAATTCAAATTCATTCTAGTCCTTTTTCAACAGCAATTGTGAATTTGAACTACCATTGTTTCACATTTGTTACAGGGAATATTCAGAGCTTCAGGGTTCAGACAGCCAGGAATACCAATATAGCTACAGTTTATGCACTTCTCTCCATGTCTCTCTTTCATATGGATGAATGCATCATCCTCCAAACTGATCTCTGCAATACTTCAACTTATCAATGACTTCCTATTTAATTAAAAAAGATATTGTGAGTCCTTACATGTAACGTCCTGAATAGGATCGAGCTCCCATGCTCGTTTCTGCAGCCCCACTTTCTGCTTGGCCGCACTCCCCTTCTTCTATTTGATTTACTCCTTCAGTCACAACCTGATTCTGTAACTTTGTCTTTGCATGTTCTTTCCCCTTCACCAGAAGCACCATTTCTTTTACTGTACGTGGCTGACTCTCTCTGTATTCAGTTCTCAGAACGCTTATCCCTGCCCACATATCAAGATTAGCACCCTCCCACCTACTCACGCACATATCTGTATTTCCCACTCCTTCACCCCCCTTCTTTTTGTATCTGTGATTTTGTGCAATTACTTTTTTCTTTTACTTTAAAGTGAAGATACCTACAACACCTGTTTTATTAACTGCTTTATTTCCAGTGCTTCTTACAGAAAAGATGACACATAATACTTATTCAATAAATATTTAATAAATAAAGAAGGAATGAATGGATTAAATATTTAGCAGGTAGGTTGTATAGCACTTGGTTGTTAATTTTATGTCGTGGTGAAACTGAAACAGCTTAGCATAAAAAGATTAGGATTCAAATGAATGTGTCCATTAGTATGGTTGATGAAGATATTTAACAGGCTAAAATTTAAGATGACTGCTGGGAATTTTTAGGAGATGAGTTTGGATAGCACAGTGTAAGCTCTGACAGTTGGGTTTGCTCTTTTTGGTAATGCAAGTGCCTGATATAAGTTTTGATTGCAGAGACATCCACTTCAAAGATGGGTTATCTGAATAAACACCTTGCAGCCACATTAGCAGATAAAGAGCCAGGCCAGCCCTTTCAAGCTCCTTTGTTTTAGAGATCTTGGTTGATTTTTATAACTGACCACTTGGAACACTTGTTTTTTCTCTTCCCTCTTTAAATACCCATGCTTACGCTTTATGTTCACCAAGAAAAATGAGCCCAAGAAACTATAGGCCACCACCCTCACCTCCAACAGAAGCAGAACCCCACAGCCTACTCTCTCTCTCTCTCTCTCTCTCTCTCTCTCTCCCTTGTGACCTCACTGTGTGGCCCTAGATGTGTCACCTCCAACAGAAGCAGAACCCCACAGCCTACTCTCTCTCTCTCTCTCTCCCTTGTGACCTCACTGTGTGGTCCTAGATGTGTCATGTAATTTCCAGGACTTGTAAGTCATAAACTTTTTTCTTTCAAAGCTTCCTGATGGTTATTGCTAAGGGCATCTTGCAATCATAATAAGAACCACAAGGGCCAATCCGGCCATAACACTGGTTATGTTTGAGTTGAGACTGGCACAAAACAAATAGGTAAAGGGGAGTAGGAGGATTTTAAAACATGCCTGAGAGGATTAACCATCATTATCAGCTTTAAAAAAATAATATCTACAAATTATGTGTACTTATTATTATTATCAGGTATTGAGTTAATATATTATGCCATTTTTACAATGATAGTCGTATGTTTGGTTTTATATTTCTTGTATAGACAAAAAAATTGACATGCATAGAGGTAAAGTGACTTTCCCCAGGTCCTAGATCTGGAAAAGGTACCGTTTTCTGAATCTTGGGTCCAAATTTTATACACTTTAGCTCTAAACTATAATTGGCAGGAGTGAGGACTTGAATAATGAAATAAGATTAGACTGGAAGCATTATTTTGAAATACTAATAAAGTAGCCATAACAGATCCAAAGTAAAAAGCATTGTCAAATTGTCTCATTGGCTCTGCAGAGCAGTCCTATTAGAGAAATGGAATAGTGAGTAGGAAAAAGAGCTAAACAGGATTCTGCCTTTTTATTACAATTCTCCCACCTACTACCACCGATGGTTCCAAAGGATGATATATTTTAAATAAAATTGAACTTTACTGGGATTTGGAGCTTTGCCATTCCCTGTTTACCTGAAACGTAGCAATATAAACATGTCAGTATTCAATTGATGGCAAGAGTGGTGCCAGAGTCTTACCTCAGAGCACATCAAAATCACCATGGGGGGCTTCCCTGGTGGCGCAGTGGTTGAGAGTCCGCCTGCCGATGCAGGGGACACGGGTTCGTGTCCCGGTCCGGGAAGATCCCACATGCCGTGGAGCGGCTGGGCCCATGAGCCATGGCCGCTGAGCCTGCACTTCCGGAGCCTCTGGTCCACAACGGGAGAGGCCACAACAGTGAGAGGCCCGCATACCGCAAAACAAATAAACAACAACAACAACAACAACAAAATCACCATGGGAACAAAAAAATAATGAGATCTGTGATCCCTACCCTAAGTAATTCTGTAAAACATTTTGAGGTATAGTAAAACTCAAAATATATTAATAAAAAATAAATATAAGGTTTCTGTTTCAACCAATCTGCAGAGCTAATGACAGATTTGTGACAAGCTTATTTGGCTTATTCTGTGATCCTTTTTTCAGCTCCATATCCTACTTAACATTTGGCATTCTATTTAAGAAAAAAAAA
>NC_041221.1:33758596-33759037 GCF_002837175.3 Physeter macrocephalus | reverse complement strand
ATAGTTTTGATTTGCATTTCTCTAATAATTAGTAATACTGAGCATCTTTTCATGTGCCTCTTGGCCATCTGTATGTCTTCTTTGGAGAAATGTCTACTTAGATATTCTGCCCATTTTTTGATTGGGTTGTTTGGTTTTTGTTTTTGTTTTTTTTTTTTGGATTTTGAACTGCATGAGCTGTTCAACAAAATACTAGCAAATAGAATCCAACAGCACATTAAAAGGATCAAACACCATGATCAATTGAGATTTATCTCAGGGATGCAAAGATTTTTCAATATCTTCAAATCAATCAGTGTGACACACCACATCAACTAATTGAAGAATAAGAACCATATATATAAAATCATCAAAATAGATGCAGAAAAAGCTTTTGACAAAAGTAATAATCTATTTATGATAAACACTCTCCAGAAAGTGGGCATAGAGGGAACCTACCTC
>NC_041221.1:33755860-33758096 GCF_002837175.3 Physeter macrocephalus | reverse complement strand
CACACATTCAGTAGAAACTGTACTTCAAATTTCGAATTTTGATCTTTCCCTGGGCTACTGATATGTGGTACACAAGGCCCTTTCACGATGCTGGGCAATGGTAGTAAGCCACACCTCCCAGTCAGCCTCACCATCCCGAGGGCAAACAACTAATACACTTGATACATTTACAGCCATTCTGTACCCATACACCCATTCTGTTTTCCACTATCCAGTTTAAGCATTCAGTAAATTACATGGGATGTTCGGCACTTTATTATATATAAAGTAGGCTTTGTGTCAGAAGATTTTGCCTAACTGTAGGCTAATGTATGTGTTCCGAGTGTGAGTTTGTCTAGGATAAGCTATGTTTGGTAGGTTAGGTGTATTAAATGCATTTTGACTTACCAATATTTTCAACTTACAATGGGTTTATCAGGATGTAACCCCATTGTAAGTCAAACAAGATCTATATATAATCCCTTCCTTTCTCATATTAGAAATGATGCCCCTAATTATGATGGCTGATTTTGTCTTTGCTGTCTATTTCACCCTTGAATTATATAATTTTGAATGTCATGGAAATAGTAAGTAGACAAGATATTGATATTCTTTTTTATTAATAGATATATGAGAATAGTAAAGATTAAAATTTTATGTATTAATTCAGAAACTATTTGTTGAACACTGCAGTAGATACTGGGAATACAAGGTCAAATAATATGTGATCCATATCATTAAGAGTCAAATTTTATTAAAACAAAATTCCAGGGCTTCCCTGGTGGAATAATATGTGATCCATATCATTAAGAGTCAAATTTTATTAAAACAAAATTCCATTTAAGTGTAGCAGGTTATATCAAAGTACTAACAGTATTCAGTGCAGGTGCTATTGGAGGAAAATTGCAGGATAGAATTCATATCTAAGAACTGAATTGGTAGGGACTTCCCTGGTGGTCCAGTGATTAAGACTCCATGCTCCCAATGCAGGGGGCACGGGTTTGATCCCTGGTCAGGGAACTAAGATCCCGCATGACGCGTGGAGCAGCCAAAAAAAAAGAACTGAATTGGTAGAATTGGTAGGATTAGAAATGCTATCTGAGGCAGAGAAATCATGGGCTTTGACATCAAAGTCATACAGCTAGTTATTGGTACAATAAAAATTAGTAGTCACTTCTTATGAATTTAAATCCAAGATTTCTTATGTATTAATTTTTATGGACTTAGAAGTTTGTTAGAGTGGTTTACATGATAAAGCCGGAGAAAAGTAGTTGAAGTGGCAAAGGAGAAAGAAATCCTCAAAGAATATTCTACAGATAAAAGAGACAAGGCTTTGTGACCTATGGAGAGGACAATGGAGAGGGAAGAGAAAAAAATGAATCTGAAGAATCAAGCCTGATTAATGAAAAAAATCTCTTTTCACACCTGAACTTGGGTGGGAGATTGGTTATTAGTGAGAAATTGTTTCTTGCCTTCAAAATGCCATCATTTAAGTAATCCATCTGTATGTTCAAAGTAGATTGCAAAAACTCAACTGAAAAATTCATTTGTGTTTTAATCATTAACTCAATCTATTGTTGCTACTAACAAAGCACCAATAAAAACATTGTTTCTCCACCCAGGTTTTGAACTAATTGACAGACAAAAGAAGGAGGTTTAGATGGAGATCAAAATATCTATCAGTAAATAAACAGTGCCTAATTAGAGAATGAGAGCCTAAAATCACTTCCTGACCCCGAACCCTAGGATTAGACAGACTCACCCATCCAATGGCAGGATGGCACCTTCTTCCCAAGAGGAAAAGGATAAAGCTCAATTGATATCTATAGTTACTTTTTCCCAAAATGTATCAATTAGATAAGTCACTGCCCTCTCTCAGGAGCAGAGAGAGCCTAGGGGCATAATCAGAGAAAATTCTCTATAAAGCAGACTATGTCCAATATTTCTGTGATATCTCTGACTTTTTATCACTTTTGTCTACAAAAAATAGAAAATGTGTTAATCATTAAGGTGTTGATCATCCCACTGAATAGAAGTTCTGGAGGAAGGTGGTTACAGAGTATTTAAGTCCATAGCTTAGAAATAGCAAAATCTGGGCTTCCCTGGTGGCGCAGTGGTTGAGAATCCGCCCGCCGATGCAGGGGACACGGGTTCATGCTCCGGTCCGGGAAGATCCCACATGCCGCGGAGCGGCTGGGCCCGTGAGCCATGGCCGCTGAGCCTGTGCGTCTGGAGCCTGCGCTCCGCAATGGGAGAG
>NC_041221.1:33750623-33754046 GCF_002837175.3 Physeter macrocephalus | reverse complement strand
GCCGCGGAGCGGCTGGGCCCGTGAGCCATGGCCGCTGAGCCTGTGCGTCTGGAGCCTGCGCTCCGCAATGGGAGAGCCCACAACAGTGAGAGGCCCACATACCGGAAAAGAAAAAAAAAAAAAAAGAAATAGCAACATCTAAATTCCTTTGATTCTCTTGGGTTGACTCTCTTAAGTTAACATGGTTCCAATAGAGCTGCCCCTGTTCCAAGTCTTCTTTTGACAGCATCCATTACCCCAAAGCAAGTAAGTGGTCTTTTAGGTTTCTCCACTTTTACTTAAATATGTTAGATAATCTTTCCCAAAGTCTCATGTCAGATGTCTTCTGATGTCTTCTTTGGTCATCCTCCCAACCCTAAACTAATAACAAATAAAGCAGAGTGGAATTAAACTCTGAAAACCATCAGAATTTATCCCCTGGAACTGTTGGAGGAAACCATCATTCCTGGGCTCATTGTTGAAAAGGGGAAAAAAGTCAGAGATACTTTGGCAAAAAAGTTAAGAGATTAAATAATGCTTGTCAAGTAATCTTTTCCTTCCCAACCGCCATTCATGTGCCTTCTTATAATGGAGATTTAAGTTTTTGGAATGTGTCATATTATTAATTTATGGATGAAGTGAAATGCTGAAGTCTGCAAATATTTTCATGCAAACCATTAATATAATTCGACTTTAGGTTATGCTGAATTTTTCTAACATAAATGAAAACTGAAACATAATCAAAAATCAATTTAACCAACTAATCAAACAGAATCGCTGAGAAAAGTAACATTACCTACAACAACTAAACTCTTTGTTCATTCTATATTTTATGAAAAAAGCCTTCTTCCTTTTCTTTCAGCCATGTAAAACAAGCATCTAATATAAAATAAAAACTTCTTTGTAGTGTATTAAAATAAAGATCTACAACTGAAATTCTCACACACATTATAGTAAAATGAAACATAGCTATTAGTTAATTAGCACAACAATACATTATGACTGATTATAATATCGGACTAAGGAACAGTATGGTAGCTAGTTTCAACCTTCAAGTGTAAACTTTTAAAAAAATAATGATCACCTTTTGATTAAAAAAAATCTTTTGCAGGATGTATTTAATTGGTATGCTTTAAATAGGATGTTGCGAATGTTCAGAATACCATGTGGTCAGATGATTACCACAGCTCTGTGGTTCTTAATTACCCATATGAAGGCCAAATGAATCAGTAGTCAAATGGGGGCAATTATCACATTTATAGAAGAACATGACTCTCTGGATGGAGTTTTCTGCAAGCCTCATTTGCTATTACAAAGTAAGTAGTAGAGCATTTCAATACAAATGAGAATGGGAGGATGCAATATAAACTAAATGTCATCAGTTTCGGGGGTGGAGAAAATATGGTAGAGAGTCACAATTTTTCAAAGTTTATTTTAGCAAATTTCTGGATGTAGAAAAGGTGAAGCTTGAAATCAAAATAAAAGCAATTTCATACTGAAAGGCTTATTTATGGGAACTGAAACTCCTGGCGGTATAGATTCCTCTAAGATCTATCATTTCATTAAGGCACAAGGAAGGAAGGAAAGTTCAGAGGGCTGCCAAGTGAAAATGGTCATCTTTGTTGCTTGGCTGTACTGAATATATTGACATGGAGAAGATTTTCTGTCTGGAGCAGCTGTAAAAATGCAGCCCCATGTCCCAAATGTCCAGCTGAATAGACTCTATGGCAATTGGCATATGTGCATGCAGTTAGAAATCTAATAGAAAAACAGGCTTTTTCTTCTAATAATTATGCTTTGCTATTAGTCAAGAGTAATGACTCTCAGCAGCACTGTTGCAGTAGAGTTATAAAGATTAAAAACATAATTGACTCATTGATGCCTTGGATGCCCCAAAATTTCTCATGAGTCAGTATATTAAATGTCTAATTATAGGCAATGATAATTCTTTTCCTGTGACATGTCTCAATGGTGGTTTGGATTCTAAAAGCAAATAAAAGGACTAGGAATAGCTCCATGACTCACTTTTTTAAATGAATGTCTCTTTTCCTATGGAGCAGGCGAACTTTCCTAAATAGTCACTGGTACCAGATGCTATTTGATTAAACTTATGAGAATTTTATCTCATATCTACATGTCAATAACTCTTAATGAAATGGATACCTCCTCTTATAATACCAGAAAAAAAATCCAAACTCAAACACAAACACAAACATACACACCACACAAACACTCCACCACCCACCACCAAGAGCAAGAACTAGGAATGAGAAATATCAATAAATAGAAATAAATACATAAATAAATAAATAAATACAAATCTGTATTGACATACAACCCTGTCAATGAATACACAAATCCTTGAGAAAGTAAGAGATCTGTCAGTGTACACAAGAAAACAAGATGCAAAGGGAATCAAGGTTCTAAAAACAATAAAACCATTCATATTTTATGTCATCGAGGGTCTGCATTTTTGTCAAACCACCTAACCTTATATTCCCCCCTCTCCCCTCTCCCCATCTTTATATCTCTTTCTCCCTTTCTTTTCATTTTTATTTAAAAAAAAAAATTTTAATGGAGTATAGCTGATATACAATGTTGTGTTAGTTTCAGGTGTACAGCAAAGTGAATCTCATACATATATCCACTCTTTTTTAGATTCTATTCCCATGTAGATCATTACAGAGTATTGAGTAGATCTCCCTGTGCTATACAATAGGTCCTTACTAGTTGTCTATTTAATATATAGTAGTGTGTATATGTCAATCTCAATCTTCCAATTTTTCCCTCCCCCCCTTACCCCCGGTAACCATAAGTTTGTTTTCTACATCTGTAACTCTATTTCTGTTTTGTAGATAAGTTCATTTGTACCCTTTTTTAGGATTCTTCATATGATATTTTTCTTTCTCTGTGTGACTTACTTCACTCAGTATGACAATCTCTAGGTGCACCCATGTTGCTGCAAATGGCATTATTTCATTCTTTTTTATGGCTGGTACCCTTTTTTAGGATTCTTCATATGATATTTTTCTTTCTCTGTGTGACTTACTTCACTCAGTATGACAATCTCTAGGTGCACCCATGTTGCTGCAAATGGCATTATTTCATTCTTTTTTATGGCTGAGTAATATTCCATTGTATATATGTACCACATCTTCTTTATCCATTCCTCTGTTGATGGATATTTCAGTCGCTTCCATGTCCTGGCTATTGTAAATAGTGCTGCAGTGAACATTGAGGAGCATGTATCTTTTCGAATTAGTTTTCTCCTGATATATGCCCAATAGTGGGATTGCTGGGTCATATGGTAGCTCTATTTTTTAGTTTTTTAAGTAACCTCCCCATACTCTCCATAGTGCCTCTCCATAGTGGCAGTACCAGTTTACATTTCCAGCAACAGTGTAGGAGGGTTCCCTTTTCACCACACCCTCTCCAGCATTTATT
>NC_041221.1:33716434-33750549 GCF_002837175.3 Physeter macrocephalus | reverse complement strand
TGATAAACACTCTCCAGAAAGTGGGCATAGAGGGAACCTACCTCAACATAATAAAGACCATATACGACAAACCCACAGCAAACATCATTGTCAATGGTGAAAAACTGAAAGCATTTCCTCTAAGATCAAGAACAAGACAAGGATGTCCACCCTCACCACTTTTATTCAACATAGTTTTGGAAGTCCTAGCCGCGGCAATCAGAGAAGAAAAAGAAATAAAAGGAATCCAAATTGAAAAAGAAGAAGTAAAACTGTCACTCTTTGCAGATGAAATGTTACGATACATAGAAAATCCTAAAGATGCAACCAGAAAACTACTAGAGCTCATCATTCAAGTTGGTAAAGTTGCAGGATACACAGTTAATTCACAAAAATCTCTTGCATTCCTATACACTAACAATGAAAGATCAGAAAGAGAAATTAAGGAAACAATCCCATTTACCATTGCATCAGAAAGAAAAAAATACCTAGGAATAAACCTACCGAAGGAGGCAAAAGACCTGTAATCAGAAAACTATAAGACACTGATGAAAGAAATCAAAGATGACACAAACAGATGGAGAGATATACCATGTTCTTGGATTGGAAGAATCAATATTGTGAAAATGAATATACTACCCAAAGCAATCTACAGATTCGATGTAATCCCTATCAAATTACAAATGGCATTTTTCACAGAATTAGAAATTTTTACACTTTGTATGGAAACAAAAAAGACCCCAAATAGCCAAAACAATCTTGAGAAAGAAGAATGGAGCTGTAGGAATCAGACTCCCTGACTTCAGACTATACTACAAAGCTACAGTAAGCAAAACTGTATGGTACTGGCTCAAAAACAAAGATATAGATCAATGGAACAGGATAGAAAGTCCAGAAATAAACCCATGCATCTATGGTCACCTAATCTATGACAAAGTAGGTAAGAATAAACAATGGAGAAAAGACAGTCTCTTCAATAAGTGTTGCTGGGAAAACTGGACAGCTACATGTAGAAGAATGAAATTAGAACACTTCCTAACACTATACACAAAAGCAAACTCAAAATGGATTAAAGACCTAAATGTAAGGTCAGATACTATAAAACTCTTGGAGGAAAACATAGGCAGAACACTCTGTGATATAAATTGAAACAAGATCTTTTTCAATCCACCTCCTAGAGTAATGAACATAAAAACAAAAATAAACAAATGTGACCTAATTAAACTTAAAAGCTTTTGCACAGAAAAGGAAACCATAAACAAAACTAAAAGACAACCCTCAGAATGGAGAAAATATTTGCAAATAGAACATCCATTTCTTTTAAATTATACCAAAATAGGGTCATATGATCTAATATCTTTGTAATGACCATCTTCTTGGTGCAGATATAATCACTCAAGGGTTGATTATCTCCATCATTACATGGTTTGTGATTCCAATAATTGCACTACTCTCCCAATCATAGTAAAGCACTGATAATTTCCACAAGAAAAATACAGCAGAATTATATTGAGACAGTCAGAATTAAGAATTGTTATTGATTTAAGTACTCTCTTTATAGGATTAAAACTCAAAAGAAGCATTTATTGTTGTATACAACAACTATGATACATCATTAACAGAAATAATTAGTTCATTGAATGAAATGGATTTGATAGTATGTAAATTTAATAACTAATTTTTATTGTTTCTACTTTTCTAATTTGTTCTTTTTACACTTTTGGATGAAACAGAAAAAAAGGAACCTTAAATATCCGTTATTTGCGATGATTACATAAATGTTCTATTTGTTTGGTTTTAAACAAGTTAATACTAGTCTTAATTAAGAAATCCAGTTCATTGCATTGTAAATATTGACTATATAAACTCTGTCCAACTAAGGCCTGATCCAATTTTGTAAGTTTGTGGGAGGGAGCAGGGAGGTGAGGGAGATGGGTACAATCTTACTCGACTTCTTTTCTTATAATTTTGGGAGCCAAAGCTGGCATTTAAAAGACTCCTTGGACAATCCATGCAAGGATATCCTTTAACACAGTTCTTTTGGTTCTAGCAATGCTTCAAGCTAGCACCTGAGGGCCTTCCTGCTTAGTTCTCATGGTTTTGAGGTCCCCTCTAACAGATAGATCATGTACTGTCTCCAGGCTGTCTTCTGAGACTGTGTTCATTTCTCTTTCTCCATCTCTCTCTCTTTTGTCTTAGTGTACACTTGGTTTCCAAAGGCACAAAGCTTTGCCCATCCATCAGTGGAAGCACAGTGTCCTTCTAATGAAGCTGCCACTTTACTCTGCCCCCTCTACCCTTAGATTTATCAGATTAGGAGTCAGGTATGGTCCCCTGCATCCGTTAATCTCCAGAGGACCCATGGCAACCTCTCCAAATAGTCTTTTTGAGTGCCTCTTCTCTGACTTAAAGTTCAATATTAGGGATCCATTTCTGTTTTCCCCACCTCCAAGGACTGGAGAGTAATGCAAACAAACTGAAAATCTCTACAATAAAATCCTCTTCCTGGAATCTTTAACACTAACTCTTATATGATTCATGTAGGAGATAGACTAATGCTGGCCAGATCAACTCCACAAAGCACAAAGCAACCTTAGAAGCTGGTTTAGCAAAAGAGTTTAAGATTCTGGGGTACTTGGTACCTATTTAATTGTTCTCCGACTTTGGGGCCACAGCCCAACAAGTTTTTGGTTAACATTTTTTTCTATTAAACTGGTGAATTCTTGGTTCAGCTATTTATATAAAAGGAATTCAACTAAGCACTTTACATATGCTATAGAATTTAATATCCACAACATCCATGTGATGCCATTATGATTCTTTTGTAGATGATAAAAACTAAGAATCCAGGATTTTATAAAACTCCGTCAAGGTCAACCACTTGTAAATAGCAGAGCTGAGATCAGGCCCAAGGTCTCCAAGTCTCTTCAGAAAAGTTAAAGAAATTGGACATAACCTCCTTTGAATGATTCCTATGTGCCAGGCATTGTTAGAGTCTTTTACATTCGGTTACCTCACCTATTCTCACAAGAACTAAACAAAAAATATATTATTCTCCCTCATAGGGAAAATGGAAAGTGATTATACACATTTTCCAAGGTCATAAGGTACTTAATTGTACAACCAAAGTGAGTTTTTTTTAAAAATATAAAGCCTATGCACATTCAATTACACGATTTTGCCTTCTGGCAATTATGTCTTGTTCACTCCACTACAAATCCTGCCTACTGCTTCAGGCTTTTCTGCAACTGACTACATTTATTAAAATGGGTAGGCAGAGATTTTCTATGACATGATTCATGCAAAGGCAGCAACATTCATTAGTTTATTCACAGTACCAATACTGCAAGAGTTAGGTAAACCATAATAAATAAGAAAGGCCTTGTATTGGCCTTGATTAGCTCACACTTCTGTAAGAGAAGGGGATTCTAAAAGAATTACAATACATTGCTAAAAAGATTCAGTAGAACTGGGAACGATTACAACATACCAAGGAAGCAGCAATCAGGGAGAAATTGCAAAAAACTGATATGTGAGGTGAGACTGAGGACCGAGAAACTAAACAGCTCAGACAAGAAGGACAGTGGGGGGATTACTGAGGAAGTAATAAGGCTGAGAAGAGAAAGTTATGAGTAATTTGGTACAACAGCGGCATTGAGTATATGGAAAGAAGACAAGATTATTGTTGCCACAAAGGAGAGAAAAAGTTAACAGCTCTAACATTTGATTTGGTTTGTTTTCATTCATTTAATCAGTGCTTTATTCTTCCAATCATCTTTTTGGCATATATGTCCTGAGTTATTGCCAGCTTCCAGTGATGAGACAGAAGCGCAATATATATGGCCCATCTTGGAATCGCCATGAATGCTATCAAACTTGAGTAGGTGGAGTTGGAAGATTTCTACCCGTATTGCACTTCACAGCACTGCCCCTTTCAAAGCCTTAGGAGGGGCCTAAACAATGTGTTCACATGGACTGGTGATCCTAATTTTCACAAAATTAATTAACAGACTTTCTTTTTTGGAGCAGTTTTAGGTTTATAGAAAAATTCAACAGATAGTAAAGAGTTCCATATACTCCCTCCTCACCCACCCTCTACCAATAGAGTTAAGGGATTATAAATATCTTGCATTAGTGTGGTATATTTGTTATAATTGATGAATCAATATTGATACATTATAAATAACTGAAGTCCATAGTTTATGTTAGGGTTTACTCTTTTTGCTGTACAGCTGTACAGATTTTGACTAATGCATATCATGTACACACTATTACAGTGTTGTACAGGATAGTTTCACAGCCCTAAAAATCCTCTGGGCTTTATCTATTCATGCCTCTCCCCACCTCCTCTGAACGTCTAGCAACCACTGATCTTTTTTAGATCTTTTTTAGTCTCTAAACTTTTGCTTTTTCAACAACATCATACAGTTGGAATCTTACCATTTGTAACATTTGTAGACTGGTTCCTTAGTAATATGCATTTAATATTCCTCCATGTCCTTTGTGGCTTAATATCCAATTTCTTTTTATTGCTGAATAGTATTTCATTGTCAGTTATGTACTACAGTTTATCCATTCACATTTTGAAAGACATCTTGGCTGCTTTCAGTTTTTGGCAATCGTGAATAAAAATGCTATAGACTTTCATGTGCAGGTTTTGTATGGACATAAGTTTTTAACCCATTTGGGTAAATATGTAGGAGTGTGAAAGCTGTATCATATGGTAAGGCTATGTTTAACCTTGTAAGAAATTGCCAAATTATCTTCCTAAGTGGCTGTATCATTGGTGTTCCCACTAGCTATGACTGAGAGTTCCTGTTGTTCTGCATCTTCACTAGGATTTGGTATTATTTGTTTTTTTTTTTTTTTCTTTTTCTTTTTAATCCATTCTAATACATCAATAGTGGTAGCTTGTTTTAGTTTGCAATTCCCTAATGGCATATAATGTTGAATATCTTTTCATATGTTTATTTTTCATCTGTATATCTTCTTTGGTGAGGTGTCTGTTCATATATTTTGTCCATATTTTAGTTAGGTTATTTTTCTATTGGTAAATTGTAAATACTCTTTGTATATTTTAGATATCAATCCTTTATCAGATATTTGTCTTTGCAAATATTTTCTCCAAGTCTGTGACTTGTCTTTTTATTTCATTAACAATATTTTTTATAGAGCAGAAATTTTTAATCAGTTCCAAGTTATAATTTTTTTTTTCTTTCATGGATCCTGCTTTTGGTATTTTACCTAAAACTAATCATCAAATTCAAAGTCATCTAGATTTTTTCTTATGCTAGCTTCCAGAAATTTTATAAAAGATTTGCATTTTACATTTAGACCTAAGATCCAATTTGGGTTAATTTTTTTGGACTGAGTAAGGATGGTGCCTAGATTCTTTATTTTTTAAATGTAGATATCTGATTGTTCTAGCATGATATTTTGAATATACTATACTTCCTCCATTGAATTGGCTTTGCTCCTTTTTCAAAGATTGCCTGACTATATTTGAGTAGGCCTATTTCTGGGTTCAGTATTCAGCTACATTCTTATATTAATTTATTCTTTTGCCAATACTGCACTGTCTTGAATACTGTAGCTTTAAAATAAGTCTTGAAATCAGGTTGTATCAGTCTTCCAACTTTGTTCTTCACTATTGTATTGGCTATTCTGCATTTTGCCTTTTCATATAAACTTTAGTATCAGTTTGTTGATATCCAAAAAAAAAAAAACTTTGGGGGACTTTGGTTGGGATTGCACTGAACCTATAAATCAAACTGGAAAAAAGTGTCGTCTTAACAATCTTATTGAATTGGCTTTGCTCCTTTTTCAAAGATTGCCTGACTATATTTGAGTGGGCCTATTTCTGGGTTCAGTATTCAGCTACATTCTTATATTAATTTTTCTTTTGCCAATACTGCACTGTCTTGAATACTGTAGCTTTAAAATAAGTCTTGAAATCAGGTTGTATCAGTCTTCCAACTTTGTTCTTCACTATTGTATTGGCTATTCTGCATTTTGCCTTTTCATATAAACTTTAGTATCAGTTTGTTGATATCCAAAAAAAAAAAAACTTTGGGGGACTTTGGTTGGGATTGCACTGAACCTATAAATCAAACTGGAAAAAAGTGTCGTCTTAACAATCTTGAGTTCTTCTCTACAATAACATGGAATATGTCTCCGTTTATTTAGATTTTCTTTGATTTCTTTCATCTGAGTTTTATAGTTTTCTACATATACATCTTATACATAATTTGACTTATACATAAGTATTTTATTTTTCTCTTTTTAGTGCTAATGTAAATGGTGCTTCTCTAATTTCAAATTTTAATTGTTTATTTTTGGTATATAAGATAGCAGTTGACTTTTGTATACTAACCTTGTATCCTACAACCTTTCTTTAATTGTTTATTTGTTCCAGAAGGTTATTTCTGATTCTTTGAGGTTTTCTACATAAATCAATATGACATCTGTGAACAAAGACAATTTTAGTTCTTCTTCCCCAATCTGTGTACTTCTTTTCTGTGATATGGTGATTTATAATAAATATATATGTATATACATACACTCTTTGTCCCAGATTCTGGGACAGCACTGCTCCCAAAACCCTTGCGTTTTCACGTGAGAAACAAAGGTGCCTTTTCTTAGGTTAATAAGGTAATTTGGGGAAAGCACTAAGAATGGGGGCTGGTTGTTTGTGGAGCCAACTGTGTGGTTAGAGAATTGGACTTTTCAGTCCCACCTCAGACCTAGGAAGGGAAAGAGGCAGGAGATCGAGTTCAATCACCAATGGCCAGTGATTTCATCAATCATGCCTATGTAATAAAGCCTCCATAAAAATTCAACAGGATGGGGTTTGCAGAGCTTCTGATTTGGTAAACATGAAGATGCAAGGAGAACAGCACACCAGGAGAGGGCACAGAATCTCCACGCCCCTTCCCACGTACCTTGCTCTATGCATTTTTTATATTTGGAGTTCCTGAGTTATATTTTTTTTATAATAAAATACATCTCTGAGTTCCATAAGCTGCTCTAGCAAATTAATCAAATCCGAGCAGAAGATTCTGGGAACCTGGTCTTGTGGCTGGCCTCTGAAATTGGAGGGAGGAGCAGGCTTGTGGGACAGAGCCCTTAACCTACGGATCTGATGCTATCTCCAGGTAGATGGTATCAGAATTAAATTGAATTGTAGGACACCCAGAGGGTGTTTGAGAACTGCTTGATGGTGTGAAGAAGTGTGGGGATGAAAATTCCCCCACACTTTGACATCAGGTACCAAAATCATAATTTCTTAATGCATTTCCTAGGTCTTTCAGTATAATGTGGAATAGGAGTGTTAAGAGGGGCTGTCCTTACATTGTTCCTGATCTTACGGGGAAAGCATCAAGTTTCTCACTATTAAGCATGTTAGCTATACGTTTTCTGATGATGCTCTTTATCGAGTTGAGGAAGTTCTCCTCTGTTTGTAGATCGCTAAGAGTATTTTCTATCATGAATGGGTGTTGGTTTTTGTCAAATGCTTTTTCTGCATCTATTGGTATGATCATATGTGTTTTCTTTATGTTGATGTGCTATATTGCATTAATTGATTTTTGCATTTTAATCTGCTTTGTATAGCAAGAATAAATTCCACTTAGTTGTAGTGAATAATTCTTTATGTAAGTTGATGAATTTTATTTGTTAATATTTTGTTGAGGCTTTTTACACCAATGTTTGTGAGATATATTGGGCCATAGTTTCCTTTCTTGTAATGTCTTTTTTTAGGTTTTGGTGTTAGGAAAATGCTGACTCATAAAATAAGTTAGGAAATTCCTCCTCTGCTTCCATTTTCCAGAAGACATTTTAGAGGACTGGTATAATTTCTTACACAAAGGTGTTTTTTTTTTTTTTTTTTTTTTTTTTAATATTCATCAGTGAAAACATATGGTTTCTGATTCTTTATTGGAAAGTTATTAATTATTGATTCAATTTCTTTGACATGGGAGTATTCAGATCAATTTTTTAAGTATCCAGAATTTTAAAGAATGCTTCCTTTTTACTCTTTCCGTTCCTTTTTCTGCCATTCCCATGGAATTCCCCTTCACTACAAGTGGCACTGGAATGGTCTAGGCAATTTTAGGTTCTTGAGAGTTTGTGTAGTGGTGTGTGGCTTTCCATTAATTCAGCATTTAGTGAAGTTACTGTCGGCTGTCTAGGGTAACAATGATTTCCCTGACTTCTCCAGCTGCACATTTTGTCAACTTAGTATCCTGATACCAAGCCTTACTGGGATATGACTGGGTCATAGAATGCACAGCACTACAAGTACTTGGGTAGTAGAAAAGAAACAAGGATTTACATGTAGTCTTTGGAAAATGCTTCTGATCACTAGTAGTACAAAATTTAAAGTGAAGAATTTGGTTCTCATGGACATCTAGTAAAAACTTTCTACCTTGTCAAAAAGATGTAATGATATACCATATAAAATACCTAATACAACATTTTGTAGGAGTAATGTAAAATGGAAGTTATTAGAATCTCTGACTGAGGGTTTAAACATACAATAATAATACTGCAGCAACCACATAATTATGTCATCATAAATTCCTCATTCCCAGTAACAATTCCAAAGAAACAAATATTAATCAGTTATGCTAGTGGAAATCTTGAATTATAGAAATATTAAAAAATTGCTTTTATATAAAGAAATTTTCAAAAAGTTTAATGGAAGAATATAGGAAAATGCTAAAAGCAAATAATCTATAAAACCTTTACATTATTGACTAAATTTGGAGTATTTATCAGTTGTCTTAAAAATTATATTGGTTGTGATTTTTTCCTTATTAAAAAAAAAGTTGGACATAGTTTTGCATTCAAAACTTTGTGTATTTTATTCTTAAAGAGGTTTCATCAAATTTTACAAATTGCATAAGGTTCAGATCCCATAAAACCTGAATCTATTCCTGATTTTGAAGCCATAAAAATTTATGGAATAGAAACATAGTGAAAATTATGTCTTCTTTGTGAGTTGAATCTTTTTTCACTGAGATCTTATATTCTATTGTAATGCTTTCTGCTTTGGAGCCTCTTCTAACCAATACTAATTATAGTTATCCCAGCTTTATTTTACTTTCCCATTGCATGCTCTACATATTGCTATCTTTTATTTAAAATCTTTTTCTGTGAGTATTTTTTAGATGTGTTTCTTGTAAAAGCATATTCTTAGCCATGCTTTTTCTTATGCATTCTCAAATTCTGTTTAAACTGGGTCATTCTGTCCATTTGATTTAATATCACTACTGGAATATTTAGGGGTTAAATGCTTTCTTTTCTGACTTGTTCTATGTTACTTTTTTTCCTTTTTGTTTTCCTGTCTTCTTTTGGATTCTTCAAATCTTACCTATCTTGGTGCCATTACCCTAATATCAATTTGTTTTGTAGCATCTCTTTCTGTTCTTTTAGTAATTAATTATGTGGTATCTACAAATTATTTAATAATCCTCCCTTCAAGAAATTTGGTTTATACGTCCTTCCTTTAAACCTGTGCTGACATTAATGACTTGCCTATAATCAATGGAATGCAGCCGAAGTGACACTGTTTGATATTTGAGGCTAAGACAACAGGCCATGCAACTTCCTCCTGGTGATCTTAGGGTACTTGCTCTTCGGGAAGTTAGTCACAACTACCCTAAGACTACCATCCTAGAAAAGTGACTGGCCAATGACCCCAGCTGGGCTCCCATCTGATAGGTAAGGATCATCAACTGTCAGTCCAGCCAAACCATCAGATGCCTGCATACTTAATCAACATGTAACCGAAACTGAAATAATTTTTCTATTTCTGAAAGATATCCTTTATAATTGCATTTAGTGAGTTTCCTATGTCTGAAGGATCCCTTTTATAATTACATTTGGTGGAGGCTTAGAATTGGTGAATTCTGTCGGTGATTATTTTGTCTGAAAATTTCTCCGAAAAAAACAAACAGCTCCATTCTTGAAGAATATTTTGGTAGTGCAGAAAATTGTAAGTAGTTAGTTGTCAGTGATTTTCTTTCATGATCTTGAAGATATCTTTCCACTATTGTATAGTTTCCAATGTTTTTGATGAAAGTTCATGTAAATCTAAGCATCTCTTTAAGGGTACATTGTCTTTCATTGTCTGAACTTTCACCCTGATGGGTCTGCTTATGGATTTATACCTATGTATTCTTCCTAAGCCTCTCTGACTTTCTGATTCAGTTCTTGGGAACTCTTGGTCATTACCACTACACACATTTTCTGTGTCTCATTCTCCCTTCTGTGGTTCCATTCTGAAGAGCTCCCCTCACTCTACTTCTGACCTATACACACAGTAATTCTCTCTTTATCTGTGTTTAACTTGATATTAAATTATCTATTAAGTTTTAAATTTGTATTTTGCTTTTCTATTACTATTGCTGATTCCATTACAAATCTGCAATCTCATTAGTTACAATCTTCAGTGCCTTAAGTAAATTCAAACTTTCTCTCTTACCTACAACATTAATATGTTCTATTACAATGTGTGTTCCATAATCTAATAACAAGGACCTCTTTGGGGTCTATTTTCCTTATCTTACATTCACTTTGATTCCTGCTTTTTGCATTGTGCACTTCATAATTCTCAACTTTTTGTTCAATCATGTATTTAAAAGTTAATATTGAAAATAAGTGTGGGCTTCCCTAGTGGCGCAGTGGTTGGGAGTCCGCCTGCCAATGCAGGGGACACGGGTTCAAGCCCTGGTCCGGGAGGATCCCACGTGCCGTGGAGCAGCTAGGCCCGTGCGCCACAACGGCTGAGCCTGCGCTCTAGAGCCCGCAAGCCACAACAACTGAGCCTGTGAGCCACAACTACTGAAGCTGATGCTCCTAGAGCCCATGCTCCACAACAGGAGAGGCCACTGCAGTGAGAGGCCTGCGCGCCGCAACGAAGAGTAGCCCCCGCTCGACACAACTGGAGAAAGCCCGCGTGCAGCAACGAAGACCCAACGCAGCCAAAAATAAATAAATAAATAAATTAAAAATGGATTTCTATTAAAAAAAGAAAAGAAGTGTGAGACATTTGATAATCTACTATGGCCACAGAATAAAGTTAAACATTTGTTCCACAGTGGTAGCACCTTGGGGTAGTTGGCAGAGGTCAAGGGAAAAAAAAAAATCCACTCTGAGAAAATATAACAACTTCCGTGCATGCAACCTTTCAGAGTAAGGGGCCAGCGCAGGTGCTGTTCCTCTGGAATTTCTGCCTTTGGAAGGAGTTAAACTCATTGATGCAGGCTAAGGAGTCCACCTTACCTCTTCTCTCATTCCCTTTTCTTAAACCTGTGGAGGGTCTCAGGGGAAATTCTCTTTGAGCTCCAAGCCCAAATAAGTGGTTTACTTAGCCAGAGTCTCTACCCTGCCAGCCTACCTCACTGGAGACTTTGTTTTTGTTTTTCTTTTTATAATAAATGCAAACAGGGCATATATGACACTGGTTTACTCCTTAGAGCTCTAATTCTCTTTCTGTGAAATACCTGATCCTCTAAAACAGAGTCTGAGGCTTCCATCAGCAAGTTCTCTTTAGCAGGAGGCTTGGTGCTGGCACTGTTTTTACTTGAAATTGGAAGTCCTGTTCAGTTATTTTCACTTAAGCATGTGCTGATTGGTTTCACATTTAAACTTCATGATTTTTGTTACCACGCTTCACGGTGACAGATTGTCATCTTAAATATTTTTTCCTGTGCTCTCAGCATCCCCTGGAGAACCTTGGATGACACGCTAATACAAACAGTTATTAGTGGACACCTTTGTGCTAAAGTCTTTGCCTAGATTCACAGGAGTGAATGTGCCAGATCTCACATTCACGTGTGACTCAGCAATATTTAAGAAGCCCAATGTAAAAAATCTCAACCTCACCTAAAGAGTCTGAGGGATAAATGAGATTAAGGACTTAAAATAATTTTGGAAGCTGTAAAAGGCTATATATAAGTGCTTGTGGTTATATGATCATGACCTGCTCTTATTAGTCTATTTGCAGGTATTGTTTATGAATTAAATATCTTGTTCATAAGGTTTATTTGATGTCATTTTTTTTATATTGGAAAATAACTGATTCCTTATCTCATTGTAAAATTCAAAATTTATCCACTTTTTGGCCAAAATCAAGCCAGTAATACAGCTCATACAGTCAACTTGAATTACTACTACCCAATAGAAACAAATAATTGTGAGTTGTTTATGGCTAATATTGGATGCTGAGATTATATATATATATATATATATTAGACAAATATATGTATAATATAAAAAATATATATAGATTTATACAATATATAGATTTAAACAATTCATAAACAATATATAAAATATACATTTAAACATGCATAACGGATATATAAAATAAATATATATATATTTAAACAACTCATATATATATGTCAGTATCCAGTATTAGTTGAATACACAATTTTTTAAAAAATTTTCAATGAACCAGCTTCTATTGCGATGATTCAGAATGAGAGAAATGGTATTCTATTTCCTATTTATAACAAAAAGAAATATGACACATACAACACACTATCTTCTTTTGTCACTAATGAAGCTACTTAAAGGAACTGATGTTCAGTTGAAAATATAAAGAAATAAATAAAAACATTTCTCGATGCAGATACTTAAAGTACCAAATACTATAGCATTGTTGTTTCTAAGTCGTTATATTACAAAAAGATGTCAAGGAAACAGCTCCTTTTTAACTCCCCTATCAAAAAATATTTACGATTTTATTTCTTCATATTCTTTTTTTATGAAATATATAATGCATTCTAATGCATTGGTTAAAGATGTAGATTCTGGATTTAGCTAATTCTGCATATAAATATTGTCTCTACAATTACCAGCCCTGTAACTTGGAGGAATGTCATAGAATTTCTCTGCTTTCGTTTTGTTATCAGTAAAATGGCATAATATTTCCTATTTCATGGATATTTTTAAACATTTAAGAATGGGATATTTGAGAGAAATAAATGAGGTAACATAAGTACAGAACACATAGTAAACTCACTACTAATACAAACTAGGCTATATTGTTGTGAAAATTCTATTGTGATTTCAAAAAATAAAATATTTTTTCACTATATAAATGCAATTATTTTATGCATTGTAGACTAATATTTGTGTTGAATTTTCTGTCACATTAAACCAAATTCTATGTGTTCTGTATTAACAAAGAGGAAAGAAATTTACCAGAAAATATTCTTCATATACATAGACACAATGCTACTTGACAAAATGTGAACAGTTAAAACTGAAAAACAAAATCTCAGTTACATCAGCATCAAATATTATATTTTATAAAAATTTAGGCACACACTTAATGAACTATCTGTAAGACCTGTGTATTAGTTATCCATTTCTGTGTGACAAAACCCTTTAAAACTTAGTAACTATAAAATTCAATAATCCTTTGCTTATTCAGGTATTCCATGATTGACTAATTGGTATGAGGTGTTAGCAAGAAGTCTTAGTTCCTCCACCCCTAGGCTCTCTAGTATCTCCATTGTGTGGTAGCGGATAGCATGGCAGCTGGCTTCCTCTAGAATGAGAGATCCAAGAGATTGAGAGGCACACAGAATAAGGGGAGGAGAATTAGTTTCCACCTTTTGAAGGAAGGAGTGGTAAAAAATTTGTGGACATATGTTAAAACCACTGTACATTGGAAACTGCAAAACATTTGAGAGAAAATTTTTTAAAATAAACAAATACATCAGGAAATACGGCATGCCCACAGACTGGATCAGTTTTATCAATTCTCTCTGAATGTATCTATACTCTAAATACAGTCATGATGAAAGTCCAGCAGGTTTGTGAGTATGTGTGTGGGGTGAAAAATTTAACAATATGATTCTAAAATGCACAGCTAATATCAGTACTTACTTAGAAATTACAGGAAGAAAGACATTGTACTTTTGGTGTAAGGATAAATATATAGAGCAATAAAACTGATTAAGGAAACCAAAAATAAACCAATGCAAATATAGTGTTATGGTTTGAATCGTGTCCCCCCAAAAGATGTTGAAGTCGTAACCCCCAGTACCTGGGAATGGATCTTACTTGAAAATATGGTCTTTACAGATAGGCAAGTTAAGATGAAGTCATTAGGATGAGTCCTAGTCCAATATGAATGTGTTTTGATAAAAAAGAGGAAACATACACACAGACATAGAAATACATGGAGGGGAGACGATGGGAAGACACAGGGAGAATGGCTGTGCCTACCAGAAGCTAGCAGACAGACGTGGAATGCATTCACGCTCACAGCACTCAAAAAGAACCAACCGTGCTGATACCTTGATTTCAGACATCTTTCCCCCAGAACAAAGAAACAATTCTATTGTTTAAACTGCCCAGTTTATGGTACTTTGTTTCTGCAGCCCCAGGAAACTAATACAATGGGGAATGAAGGTCATTTCAACAAATGGTGCTGGAAAAACTGGATGTAGATATATATATGTATATTTATATATATTTATATATAAAATTCTCATGCTTATCTCGCACAGTAAATAAAATTATTGAAATGGATAGGGGACTTAAGCATTTAAGGTAAAGTTACAAAGACTCTAGAATAAGCAATAGGATGTAATCTTTGTTACTTTGATGCAAGCAAAGCTTTCTTAGCTAGGACATAAAAAACACACACTATAAAAGAATAAATTTAACTTTACTTCCATGAAATTTAAAAATTCTGCTTTATTCAGGACACAATTTAGAAAGATGATAAATGACAAAGCAAGACACCAAATTTGGATAATGTTTAAAATCTACATGCCCTACAAAGGATTTGTATCCAGAATACATTAAAACAAACAAACAAACTCATAACTCAGTAAGAAGGCAAACAACACAATTAAAACATCATGAACTTCTAGCTACTGCCTAGAATATAAAAATCTGAAAAGAATGTAAATTCCACACTAACAGAAACTAAAAAGAGGTCCATTTATAAAATTATAATTTTCTTAGACCTAGCAGAGAGCTGAATTCACAAAACTTCTAATTAGCCTGAAAGCTAATGATAAAAGCAACTTCAAGGAGAGACAGGATGTGAGCACTGACTCACCTGGGTCAGAGGATGGGAGGAAGTCGGTGACCATAGAACAAGGTAAGGAGCTTTCAGATGAAGTTTTCTAAGGAATTGCTGAAGGCTGAGTGGGTGGTAGTGATATATAAGCCATGGTGAGTACATACACAAAATTGTCTGCACCCACTTTCAGGTTCATCTCAGTAGAATTTCACTGGGCCTGAGAAAGATTCAAAGCAGAGAGAAACACCATCAGCATTCCAGGCACAGGAAAGAGTATACCCTGAAAGCTCTGCTCAGGATCCTTCTCCACTGGGGAAAAAACAAACAAACAAACCAACAAACAACAAAAACTTTTAAGCTGCTGGGTGAAGGCCAGTAAACCCTGTATTCTCATGATGCAGGTGAAGACCTATTGGAACAAAAGTAAGGGAAAATTAAACAAGCAAACAAACAAGAAAACAAACAAACAAGAAAATTCTATCCCTGGGAGAGGGGAATGAAAACTTTCGCAGACCAAACCAAGTAGAGGTCATCTCTACTGTTTGTTTCTAGTGCCTTAACAGTGACCTTTCTATGTCAGGCATTTAATAAACACCTATTTTTCTTAAGATTTTTTTTGACGTGGACCATTTTTAAAGTCTTTATTGAATTTGTTACAATATTGCTTCTTCTTTTTTTTTTTTTAATGTTTTGGTTTTCTGGCTGTGAGGAATGTGGTATCCTAGCTCCCCAACCAGGGATCGAACACACACCCACTGTACTGGAAGGTGAAGTCTTAAGCACTGTACTGCCAGGGAAGTCCCAATAAACACCTATAAGGTGGTATAGATATTGCTTGGAAATTACAGAGATGGCTTTATACACTCATTCACACCAACCATAAGCTGGGTGTTGTTTCCTCAAGAAATAAATTGGATGACAGATTCTAGGTGGCTTTACAGACACCTAGGATATAAAATACAAGTCCATTAAAGAAAATGTTATTTTTTAAAATAAATTTAGTAAAACATGTACTTCTAAGGAAGATAAATTGCAATGTGAAATCTTTATTAATGATCTTAATCAATTTTTTGTTACCAAGTTAATAATTTTCTGGTTGAGACAGTCTCAAATAACCCTTCAGTGTGTCCTAATAATGCTACATTCAGAAATGCATTTTTTAACACTTACTCTAGAAATATTATTAGAAGACATTTGTGTTTAATTTTCTGGCTTAGACAGTCTCAAATGATCTGTCAGTGTGTCCTAATAATGCTACATTCAGAAATCCATTTTTTAACACCTATTCTAAAAACTGTCTTAGAAAAAAATTAGAATTTACATAGAACTCCATGTAAATATCAGGATGCCATCAGATGATTCCAACATTTTATTACAGCAAATTGTTCACCCAAGTTGAAAGGTTGTTCTAGAGTAAAAGAATCTAAATGGAAACAACCCTACATAATATGCAAGAACTAAAATCAGGTCTTAGTCAAGAGAAAATTAACACAACTTTTGATTTATTTTTAGACTACCAAGAACATTTCAATTTACAGTGAATGCTGGATGATATTATGGATTCTGTTGATTTTCTAAGATGTGATTTTAGCTTGGTGATCCAAAGAGATATGCTTTTTCTTAGGATATACTGAGGTAGATCAACAAAACATGTAAAATTAACAATATTGAAACATTTTTGAATCTATGTGGTGATGAATGACAACTGTACCATTCTAAATTTTTAATGTTTGAAAATATATGTAATTTAAAATTTGGGGGAAACTTTTCCTATCAAGAACTTTTTGGAGGAGGCAAGGATATACAATGGAGAAAAGACAGCCTCTTCAATAAGTGGTGCTGGGAAAACTGGACAGCTACATGTAAAAGAATGAAATTAGAACACTCCCTAACACTATACACAAAAATAAACTCAAAATGGATTACAGACCTGAATGTAAGACTGGACTCCTAGAGTAATGGAAGTAAAAATAAAAATAAAAAAATGAGACCTAATGAAACTTAAAAGCTTTTGCAAAGCAAAGGAAATGACATACAAGACCAAAAGACAACCCTCAGAATGGGAGAAAATATGTGCAAACGAATCAACAGACAAAGGATTAATCTCCAAAATATATAAACAGCTCATGCAGCTCAATACTAAAAAAACAAACAACCCAATCCAAAAATGGGCAGAAGACCTACATAGACATTCTTCCGTAGAAGACATACAGATCAAAGCACATGGAAAGCAGCTCAATATCACTAATTATTAGAGAAATGCAAATCCAAACTACAATGAGGTATCACTTCACACCAGTTAGAATGGGCATCATAAGAAAATCTACAAACAACAAATGCTGGAGAGGGTGTGGAGAACAGGGTACCCTCTTGCACTGTTGGTGGGAATGTAAATTGATACAGCCACTATGGAGAACAGTAAGGAGGTTCCTTAAAAAACTAAAAATAGAATTACCATATGACCCAGCAATCCCACTATTGGGCATATACCCAGAGAAAATCATAATTCAAAAAGACACATGCACCCCAATGTTCATTGCAGCACTATTTACAATAGCCAGGTCATGGAAGCAACCTAAATGCCCATCAACAGATGAATGGATAAAGAAGATGTGGTACATATATACAGTGGAATATTACTCAGCCATAAAAAGGAATGAAATTGGGTCATTTGTGGAGACTTGGCTGGACCTAGAGACTGTCATACAGAGCGAGGTAAGTCAGAAAGAGAAAAACAAATATCATACGTTAACGCATATATGTTGAACCTAGAAAAATGGTACAGGATGAACGGGTTTATATGTATAAAATGGATAACTAACAAGAACCTGCTGTATAAAAAAATAAATAAAATTCAAAAAGAAAAAAGAAAAAAAAAAACTTTTTGGGACTTCCCTGGTGGTGCAGTGGTTAAGAATTTGCCTGCCAATGCAGGGGACACAAGCTCGAGCCCTGGGCTGGGAAGATCCCACATGTCCCGGAGCAACTAAGAGCATGTGCCACAACTACTGAGCCTGTGCTCTAGAGCCTGCGAGCCACAACTACTGAAGCCCACGTGCCTAGATCCCATGCTCTGCAACAAGACAAGCCACTGCAATGAGAAGCTGCGTACCGTAACCAAGAGTAGCCCGGCTCAGTGCAACTAAAGAAAGCCCATGCGCAGCAACAAAGATCCGACCCAGCCCAAAATAAATAAATAAATTTACTAAAATAAAAAAAGAACTTTTTGAATCTTCATACCAGAATCTGCATACCAGATTCACTGTCCTCTGGACTTCACTGAGAATTGAAGCCAGCACATTTTCCTGTTTTTGTGGTAAACAATTCTGGGTCCAGGTAATAAAAAAAAGAAAAAAAAAAGGTTAGCTGTTTGCTCCAGGAAATACTCGCTCTCGGAAGGTAAGACTGTGAACCAAATAGCTTACCTTTCTAGACTAGCATCTTGCTCTCCAAGGCTCACTTCAGGACCTTCTCTCCTTGGGCCAAAGCAGTTCAAAGCATTCACACCATCAACCGCCTACTCCCATCCAGTTCCCTGATTTTCAATGAGGCCCTAAAACCCCACAAATATCCTTCCCTAATTCTATTTTAAAACAATACCAATGTCTGTCAAGGTGGCTTATGACTACAATAAACCTAAAAAACTATCTTTGCTTCAACAAGTGGGTTTTTTTGGGGTTTTTTTGCGGTACGCGGGACTCTCACTGTTGTGGCCTCTCCCATTGCGGAGCACAGGCTCCGGACGCGCAGGCTCAGCGGCCATGGCTCACGGGCCCAGCCGCTCCGCGGCACGTGGGATCTTCCCGGACCGGGGCACGAACCCGCGTCCCCTGCATCGGCAGGCGGACTCTTAACCACTGCGCCACCAGGGAAGCCCAACAAGTGGGTTTTTTGATAGTTATTTGAGGCACTGACAGTTGACATTTCTCATAGCTCATTCAGTAGAGGTCCTGGTTCTAAAATGACACAATCACCAAATGTCATGTGTCAATCTCAGATCTTAATGCAGAGAAAACAAAAATAGCTTAAGAGAATGTCGTGGGAATTAGGGAAATGTAAATGTTTTCTGAATATGAAACGACATTATGGAATTTTTGTTTCCTTGTATAGGTGTTGTATGTGGTTTGTAAATTACGTGGGAGATTGTTTTTTCTTAGAACATGCTGAAATATTGTTAAAAATGCTGAAATATTGTTGGGTGGACTATTTTCAGAAGGTATAGCAAAACAGATGATGTACAGATCAATAAAAAAGATTAAGTAGACACAGAAAATTATTAAAATTCTTAAATCCAGCTGGACGGTATATGCACACTCAGTGTATTTGTTTTCAACCTTTGCTAGAAAATCTTATTTTAAAAATATGGGAGATATTCTTCCCCAAAGCTTTGTAGGAACACAGACCAGAAACTTCCTTCTGGTTGTTAATATTATCTACAAGTTGTCTGTTTAGAGCTTCTTGGAGTTGGCCAAAAATTTTACATTTGAATATTTCACATTGAGAATCTAAAGTATATTTTTGTAATATCCCACCAAAGAGCTTTTTCAATTTATTCAAATCCTCACACCCATAAATCTGAAGGCAGACATTTACATCACATTTTATTACAATCAATGTCTACATTAGTCTCTGATAGATTCTTTGGGAAAAAAATGCATATACACACTTTTGTGTATACACACATATACATAAACACACATACATTTACAATTAAGTATTACTTCCTTCTAATATTTTGAATGAAGGAGGTAGGGCCAAATCATAAACATAGCTATTTTAGTCTTCAGCCAAAAAGTGGTACTTTAGAAGTTTGGAAACGACAGAGCTATCTGCTGAAACATTCCATGAAACTCATGAATTACTACTTCTGAGTTTCCCTAAAGCTATTAAAATTTGAAAAGGAGAGAAAGGAAAAAAAAAAAAGGCTTCCATCCCAATCTACAAAAAGGGATTATTAAACATCATGGCATTGACATCTGGACTTTCCAGCAGGTGAATAAAAGGCCTACCCAGAATTGACAGCCCGCTGACTTTTATTTAATTCAAAATTACTATTCATGTCAACTTAAATTCCAGAGAAAGTGGCAATCTGGTGTCACAAATGCTGAATGTAAGCAAGACTGTCACACAAAGGTTAGTACCATATGTCACACTTAAAAGAGAAACATAATTTTCTTTGGGGGCATGGATTATAAAATGTCCACTAAGACTGACTTTTATTGGTATTTGCAATACTAAATCATTTAACAAATTCATGGCTGTGGTTTATATTTTAATACAGCATTTTTAGCATATATTTATCATGCATAGATAATTTTATATAGGTAGAAGTATACAAAAACACACACATATGTATATTATGTATATATACAAAAAAATGAGTGTGTATGTATAAAAATATACACAAAAACATGTTTACGTGGGTATATATGTATAAGTTACATATGATATATCTACATTATATAGATATGACAGCCCCCAACAACAAGAAAATTTCTCAAAGTCAAAATGTCAGTAGTGCCTGTTTTACATTTTTAAAAATATAAAGATCCCATAACTCATTAAACATTTAAGAATTTTTTTGTAAGAATTATATGCTTAGAATGAAGACATTTTAAGATTAAGATTTTTTTCTGTTTTAAAGACTCATACTTTTGTCATTCTGAAGAAACTAGGGTTGAGAGTTAGTAAAAGGATTAGGGAAGTTCATATATATGTGATAGAACCCAAGCCTAGGATATATATGCAATTTGCCAGACTTGAGGAAAGAAACTATGATCAGAAATATATTAGTTATCTATTGCTACCTAACACATTTCAGAAAACTTAGCAGCTAAAAACAGTACCATTTATCTCACAGTTTCAGTGGTCAAGGGGTCCAAACAGAGCTTACCTGGTCCACTGCTTCAAGGTCTGTCACAAGGTTGCAATAAAGTTTTTGGCCAGGGTTATGTTCTTATTTGAGGCTTAACTGGAAAAGAATCTGCTTCCAAGCTCATGTGGTCGTCGGCCAAATTCAGTCCCTTGTGGGTTGTTAGCTTCAGGGCTTCAGCTTCTTGGGGGCATTCAGCCAGAGGCCACTCCTAATCCCTAGCCACCTATTGGAAATAGGCTGCCCTCTTTTCCAGATTTTGCCAGTGGGCCTCCCCAACAAGGCTTCTTGCTTCATTAAAGCATGCAAGGCTAGCAGGCAATCTAAACAGTCTGTTAAATGAGCTGTCATGTTTATAATGATATCACATAGACATGGATTGGCATCTCATCACATTTGACATATTCTTTTGGTTAAAAGCAAGTCAAAGATCTCACCTATGCTCAAATGAAGGAGATTACACAAGAGCGTGAATGTCAGGATGCAGAGGCCATGAGGGGTCATCTTAGAACTTACTCCCTACAGTAGATAAAGGAAGTAATTTATGCAGAGACTCTCCTGTGTTATCACTTGCTGGAATCTGCATGTCACAGACAGGAGGCAGGAAATAAAGAATACTGACCTCAGGTGAAATCAGCAGAACTGCACACACAATGAGTTAATTGTAAGGAAGAGGAAATTTCTAGTATCAGCTGAGGATTATATATTGCATGGTACAGTGAATAAGGTGGCCTCTAAAATAACACTTAGAGTCATTAATTCCATAAACCAACCAAGGTTGACATCAATAAGAAGTCTAAGTGTTTTTAGACTAACTGTTATAAAAGAATATATGTTACCATTTATCTGTATTAAGTACATTTTATTTTTTATTTTTTTTTATTTATTTTTTTTTTTGTGGTATGCGGGCCTCCCTCTGCTGCGGCCTCTCCCGCCGCGGAGCACAGGCTCCGGACGCGCAGGCCCAGCGGCCACGGCCCACGGGCCCAGCCGCTCCGCGGCACGCGGGATCCTCCCAGACCGGGGCGCGAACCCGGCTCCCCCGCATCGGCAGGCGGACGCGCAACCACCGCGCCACCAGGGAAGCCCCTAAGTACATTTTAAATCATTTTAAAATCGATGATATCAGAATTTTTTAAGATTTAAAAATGCTCAAAATATAAATTGTTTATGAAATACTCTTTTCCTCTCCTTAAAGAACTAAACCTGAGGGACTGGGTAAATACACTTGGAACTACTAGGGAAAAAAATCATACTGACTTCATTGGATATACATATATGTGTGTGTGTGTGTGTGTGTGTGTGTGTGTAATTTCTACTATTAATATGGTGTTCTGAAAAGCTGAACATGAAAAAAAGACAAAACAAGAAAAAAATGGCAAGGGTGATGGGAAGGAGGAGGCAAGAAAATGTATAGTCCATAAAAACCATATTGTAAAATTTTATAAAATCAGGAAAGTATATTTTACTTATATTTAAATAAGAACTCATTATGATAAAGTTTTAGGAAATACTTAGTACTGTTTCTGCCAAGCTTTTTGTCAGTGCTCTTCTGTGTCTCACCAGGATCTTATTCGTTTACATTATCTAAGATTATTGTGTATTTATGACTAATAATGAGTAATCATGCATTCTTAATGGAATTGTCATTATCTTTGTGTTTCCTTTCCTACACTCTTCACATTTAATTATTCACATCTAATTGTACCTAATAATTCTCCAGCCTCTTGTTTTGCCATTTAAAATCTATATGATAGAGAAAACAGTAGAGATAATAAATCTCAAATATATATTTTCAGCCCTGATTTCTGATTCTTCTTTAAAGGAACTTCATTTTCATTTCTACTATGACTTTTGGAAATATCTCAGAGACATGTGAAACCCCACATGTCTGTAGTGGGCCTAGCTTGTTGCTGTCAGGCTATGAACCATTCCTCTGTTCCAATGGTCTCTATTTCAATAAAAAGTACCAAAATCCACCAAATTTCTGAAGCCAGAAAGCTTGAGGCCTTCTTGACTCGTCCCTCCTCATGCTTTGTACATCCAATCACTAATTTTCTTTTGAATCGTCAACTAGTCTGTATCCTGATTGAATGCTGATGCCTCCATAACTGTATCTGCAACCCTAAGATTTTTTGTTAAAACTTTAACATTTTATTATACTTTCTAAAATTGCTCCTTGGATGTTTGATAAGCAAATCACTCTTCAAATGCCCAAATCAGACTTGCAATCACCTTCCACACACCTACCTATTCCTCACCAGCGTTTACTTCTTAGTAGGTAGCCTTATCATCCACTCAGTTGCTCAAACTAAAAATCTAAAAGTGATCTGTTGATTTGTGTTTCTTTTATTCCTTCACATCTAATATGCAGTTATTCAATAAATCCTCTAGGAGATATTCCAGATAGGAGGACTGTACCAACTCTACTGCTAAAATGCTGGTCTGTGCCACAGTACACTTGTCTCTGGACTACGGCAACAAACTTCTGAATAATCTTTCTGTAACCAGGCTGGTACTTTAGAGTTCAGATTGAGTTTTCCACATAATACATTTGACTATGTTACTTTTTGATTAACATCTACCAAGATTGCTGATCCACTAGTACCTTACCATAGCTGACCCTTGAAAAACACAGGGGTTAGGGGTGCCAACCGTCTGCATAGTCAAAAATCTAACTGTAACCTATAGCTGAACTTCCCTGTACAGAGTTCCTCTATTTTTGAGGTTCTTCCATAGCCTCAGTTCTAATTCCACACATTCAACCAACCACGCATTGTGTAGTACTGTAGTATTTACTGTTGAAAAATATCTGCTTATAAGTTCAAATCCATGTTGTTCAAGGGTCAAGTGTATTGATATCAGAAGAGAATGCAAATTTTTAATCTCGATTTAAAAGAAGTAAATAATCTGACTCATCACTATTTACTGGGGCTCAGTTCCCACCCCTTTTCATTCTATCCCTCTATCTCAGCCACATTTGCTGTGGTATGATGCATAATCGACCCCAAATAGGCCACTCTTGATCCCCATAACTGTGAATGTTACCCTACATGAAAAAAATAACTCTGTAGCTGTGATTAAGTTAAGGATCTTGAGATGAGAAGATTATTCTGGATTGTCCAAATGGGCCATAAATGCAATCACAAATGTCCTTTACAAAAAGGAGGCAGAAGCAGATTAGACTCAGAAGAGAAGGTGCAATATGATTGTGGAGGCAAAAACTAGAGTGCTGTGGCAACAAGCCAAGGAATGCTGGCCGCCATCAGAGCTGGAAGAGGCCAGGGCAAGGGCAAGAAACGGACTCTGGCTTACAGCCTCTGGAGGGAGGGCAGCCCACTTGGCACCCTGATTTTAGCCCAGTGACTTTGGATTTCCAGCCTTCAGAACTACGAGAGAACACATTTCTGTTGTTTTAAAACACTGTGATCATTTGTTACAGCATCCATAGGAAACTAATATCCTTACTTTCTTCTGTGTCTGTTTCATACAGTTTGCATTTACTGATTTTTGTTTTGTTTTGTTTTGGTGAGTGTTTTGTTCAACCATGTTCTTAGATTATGAGATCTCATAAGCTTATAAATTTAACAGGATTGCAACAGAATTAAGTTTGTTCTTTTCACTAGTCAATGATTTTCAAATGCATACAGTAGTCAAGATGACCCTGCATCTGGGAAAAACTTGCAAGTTTAACGAAACCTCCAGATGACCCTACATTCACCCATGCTGTAGACCATGATGGTTTGGGTAGTTCTAAATAGAATAAAAAATTCTTAAATGTTTAATGAGTTATGGGATCTTTATATTTTTTAAAGTGTAAAACAGGCACTACTGACATTTTGACTTTGAGACATGTTCTTGTTGGGGGCTGTCTTATATCTATATAGTGTAGATACATCATGTATAGCTTATACATATATACCCACGTAAACATGTTTTTGTGTATATTTTATACATACACACTCTGAAGACCGAGTTTGGTAGATATTAATATTTAATGTTACTGTTGAACTTCTTTGCTGTTTATTTGCATAACCCTCCAGGTTTGGGCTGTTTCTGCTTCTACTGAATTCTGAATACCAACAGGTTGTTGTTCCTTACCTACTACCTTATAAGGATGGCTTTTATTCTTTACCCCAGGTCTCCAGCTGCTTTGCTTAGGTACCCAATTCTTCAATATCTTTTTAAATTGAACTAAACATAGCTGGAGAGCAGAAGACTAATTTTACATATCTCTTGTATCCCACAAAGAAATCCAGGCCTGTGTACACAAGGGTCATGAAAGAAAATAACTGAAGTAAAACACCATTGAATTGCATCTTCCCATACTATTTACATACCACTACCATTCTTTCAATTCTCTCCAATCATCACCAACCTGTTAACTTCCCTTCTACTTCTCTCCATTTTGACATCTCTTCCAAGAGGTTAATATGTGCAAATATCTGTGCCCTTGTTTTCTAACCTTACCCAAATATATAAAACTTCCCTTCCAAGAGGACAATATCACACACACAAAAATAGAATGCCAGATATTTACATCCTGAGTATGCGATGGGGGCAAGTGTTATTCATTTAAAATATAGCTAACAAAAACAAGTCTAAAATGACAAGAATTTTTTTTAAAGGTACTCAAATATGTCTCAAATTTTAATAAGATCCTCTATACACACATTTGCTACTGAAAACTTTTATTACAATTCAACACGCTGCTCTAACAGTGCTCTGGCCAAGCCACCCAGTGTTTTCTTTACATTCCTTCCACACAAGATAATTTGTTTCAAATTCTCGATATTGGGTTTCGTTTTACAGGGACTTCAGCCTTCTAAAACAGGCAGTACCTAAGACCTATTAGTGCTCCTTTGTGTCAAATCAAAGTGGAACTAAAGTATATTCAAGTCATTCAGATGCAAGTTACATAGATTCCTTATAAGTTACTTGTATTAAGGTAGAAAAGAGATGCAAGAAAAAAAGACATCACAGAACTTACAGGTTATCAAAATATTGGTACCCAATCTGCCCTAGTGTAGAGTAGCTTTCCCAAGCTGCTTCATAATGATCCTAAAATTACTAGCAGGAAAAAATAGTACAAGAATAAAGTTTATGGCTCATCCGACCCTGTATCATAACTACTGCCGTAACTGTTGTTGTAATTATTCTCATACTTATCCTCAGAAGGATCTCTATGATACAGGCAATAATGACAGCTACATAAATCTTTCCATTCTTGATTGAGTCTCAACATCCTTCTGCTGAGGTTCTCTTTGAGACTCAGACAGAGAAAGTCATTTGCTATAGCAATTTTTAATATATTGAATCACCCTTTCCATCCTTTCTCTCCAAGCAATTTACAATGTCCTCCCCCCCTCCTCCTGTAGATTAAGTCTCCGTCCAGTCTGTTGAGGTGAATATTCTGGTAGAGTGGATAGCAATTTGCTACTAGGGTTGAGAGTCAAGTTACTGAGGTTCTTTATTAACACTGCAGAGATAGGTTGAGAGGCAGCTAGAATTGCCTGGGAATTTTCACCGATGGACATTTGAGGAGACTCCAGGGTCCAGGTTGGGTTAACCTCTGATGAATCCACTGGGAGTCTAGTCACAGCTTGAAGCTCCTCCTAGATTTTTGGATTCCAGTGGAAGGTGATGGTTTACTCAAACTGCTACAAAGTAGCCTGGAAGAACTATAGAGCCAAGAAACAGGGGGATAAATCCAAGCTCTGACACACCGTGGTGAGGGAAAAATCCCTGCATTTACTGTTGGTTTGACTTGGAATGCTCTTCATCCAGGTCTAATCATAGATGGATTGTCTCATCATTTAGTTAATTAACAGCTCAAAATTTTCCTTTCAGAAAAGTTTTCTCTAGTCATCCTGGATAAATAACATCTGTCTTCCAACTACCTTCAGTCACGGGAATCATGAGGCTTTCCCTTTACTTTTCGAGTAACAGCACACCAGAATGGTTTGTTGTGTTTTTTTTTGCTTTCATTTATTTATTAATGTCTTTATTGGAGTATAATTGCTTTACAACGGTGTGTTAGTTTCTGCTTTATAACAAGGTGAATCAGCTATATGTATACATATATCCCCATATCCCCTCCCTCTTGCATCTCCCTCCCACCCTCCCTATTCCACCCCTCTAGGTGGTCACAAAGCACCGAGCTGATCTCCCTGTGCTATGCGGCTGCTGCCCACTAGCTATCTGTTTTACGTTTGGTAGTGTATATATGTCCATGCCACTCTCTCACTTCGTCCCAGCTTACCCTTCCCCTGAGCAAAGCCAATCTTTAGGGGAAAGAAAACAACAGGAAATATGCAGGGACCTATTTCTTCTCTTTATTCAATAGCGTATACTGAGGACAATATTTTAGGAAGTAAATTTACTTACCTTAAGGAATTTTAAAAAGCTAAAACTGTAGACCATATAGGTCTTAACATTCTCTTGGCAGACACTGAATACATAGCAAATAAGATACATTCTGTGCCTACTTGCTTTTCCACTTCTCAAAGCCACCATCCTCTGTTTTGGTGATGTGAGCAGGATGCATTCTGTAAAATAAGGTTCATACATGCGTACTAACATACAAAGTAACAAAAAACCGTTGGCAACAATTCAATACATCATACCAAAACATGCTACCCAGAAATATAACTTTTATTTAGAAACTTCCCATGTAGGAACTATGGCAGCAACTTACTCAATAGACCTTGTCTGATCCAAAAGTGCTTGTACCTACATTGTGACTTCAGTAATGGACTGTAATGAATTTTCCCCAAACAACCATTGTGTAACTGTTTCCACATCTTCATAAGAAATTCGTCTTTAAGGAGGAAGTAGGAATTCAATATTCAAGACATTTGGAAGGAGAGAGTCAATAAAGTGATAAAGATGAGATGGATGGTTAAGAGGAAAGTAGTGCTTGTGCAGTGTTGCATAACAGCTTATTGAGAAGGGCTTTTAAAAAGTTATTATTCTATTCTACTGAAAGTACTGATATTAAGAAACCATTTTTTTAACTGAAAATTTTTAACTCCCAATATTTTCCTGTGTGCCAGTTTCTTCAGGTTCTCAACACTGAAATAGTATACTGTGAAGTTTTTGCACTCACTCAGCAGTTCTGTGACTTGGAAATGATCTACTTGAAAAATGCTGGAGGCCTGTTTTAGTGGGAGAGTGGGAGGAGACCCTTCACGCTCACCACTATACAGGTGTAGTGTTGTTAGGAGAGGATTTTTTACCATCTTTATATGGGTGTAAGTGGCCAGAAAAGCAGGTCTGAGCAGAATTTATTCTCTAAATGGAAGTAAAGATGAGCAGGGAGTCCCAACTGAGAGGCAAGATAATTCAACCCAGCAGATATATGACTGCAGGTTGCTTATAAATAAAAAGCAAGTTCAATCAATTGGAAATGTGAACATTACCCCAAAAAATCGCATATGTTCATTTATTGGCTTATTTGACTAATTCTGCTGAATGCAACCAATCTCCTCTCGTAGCTGACACCAACAATCTACTTCCTGCAAATTCCCTGCTGACTCCATTCATGCTCCAACACCCCAACATCTACGTTCAACCTCCCCGCCTCAAGGATGCCCTCTTTTCTCCCTATGACGTTGGACATCACACCCATTGGGTCAGCTTTCCAGGCCGAATCCTCCTTAATCAACTTGAACTCTAAACTCTTACTAGGCTGCTGGAGAGTCTCATCTCTCCTTTGCATGCAGATACTTACCTACTTTGCTCAGTCACCCACAGTAGTTTTTGAACTAAATTGTTTCAGAAGGAAAGGAAAGGGAATGATGAAGAGGAGTAGATAAAAATCAAGATTTTGATTTTTGAGCTTCAAAATTATTCTTGATTTTTAGATGACTAACAAGTGGTAATAGCTAGATGTAAGAACAAAGCAGTTGCAATCACTGGAACTAGGTTGACATATGTAAATATTAGGTATTCATTCTTCATTTCATTTAATTGATTGCACATGAGTTGACATTTTGTTTTTTGTTTAATGATTTGTTTTATTGATGACTATTCCCATGATTAATTACATAAGCTATTTATGCCAATGGGAACTCGGGGCATCCAGGGTGGAGGGTAAAAAATTTGATCAGTTAATGGAATGGACATATAACCTTAAGTCAACAATATTAATCAGAGTAACGCAGGATCAAGAAAAGAAATATTATTTAGTAGTAGTCTGAGGGGAAAAAAGAGTCAGACAAAAAAAGAGTCATATACTGGCAAAAAATAAAGAAGATATCCTATACATGTTTTCCAAGACATATATGAGCAATGGGAGGGAGAGAGAAAGAGGAAGAGAGAGAGAGAGAGAGAGAGACAACAGAGAATGAAGGACACTCATTCTTTTTTTTTTTTCTGCGGTACGCAGGCCTCTCACTGTTGTGGTCTCTCCCGTTGCGGAGCACGGGCTCCGGACGCACAGGCTCAGTGGCCATGGCTCACGGGACCAGCCGCTCCGCGGCATGTGGGATCTTCCCATACCGGGGCACGAACCCGTGTCCCCTGCATCGGCAGGCGGACTCTCAACCACTGCGCCACCAGGGAAGCCCAACACTCATTCTTTATGGCCATTCCTCTACCTCAATGCAGTCTAAGAATTCCTGGTTGTCAATACTTGCCAGAATAAGAAAGTTAGAAAAGCAATGCTATTTAAAATCTTTTATATGTGTGTCTATATATATATATATATATATATATATATAAAATAAACTCCATGAATCTTTTAATGATCTCATGAACCGAGTGAATGGTGAATTTCTATTTTCATATTTACGAAACACTATCGGTTTTAACTCTTCAACGTTCTTCTGGACTGAGTTGTCACAGGAATAGATATCATCATTCAGATGTTCTAAAATCATTAACACTTTTGTTTGTATGTCATTCTAGCTAAGGAATGCACTGGTTTTACTGGGGATTTTTTTGTTTGGTTGTTTTTAAAACTCATTTCAATATTATAAATATGTGCAATATAAACATGGCCTTTAAATAACCACATCATTTAAATTTGAAGAAATTTTAGGGGGTGCATTCAAGATGGTGGAGGAGTAAGACGTGGAGATCACCTTCCTCCCCACAAATACATCAAAACTACATCTACATGAGTAACAACTCCTACAGAACACCTACTGAATGCTGGAAGAAGACCTCAGACTTCCCAAAAGTATAATTTTTAGCGCTTGTTATCATTGGTGGATTTGTTTTATGGTTTGGTTGCTATCTTCTTTATTTCTCTCTTTCTTTTTTAAAAATATTTTTTTCTAATTTAATAACTTTATTTTTTTCTTTCCTTCCTTCTCCCTTCCTTCCATCCTCCCTTCCTTCCTCCTTCCTTCTTTCCTCCCTCCCTCCCTCCCTTCCTTCCATCCATCTATCTTTTATTCTTTCTTTCCTTTCTCCCTTTTCTTCTGAGCCGTGTGGCTGACAGGGTGTTGGTACTCTGTCCGCGTGTCAGGCCTGAGCCTCTGAGGTGGGAGAGTCAAGACCAGGACATTGGCCCACCCAAAAGCTCCAGGCCCCATGTAATAGCAAATGGGGAAAGCTCTCCCAGAGATCTCCATCTCAATGCTAAGACCCAGCTCCACTAAATGACCATCAAGCTATGGTGCTGGACACACCATGCCAAATAACTAGCAAGACAGAAACACAAACCCACCCATTAGCAGAGAGTCGGGCTAAAATTATAATAAGTTCACAGACACCCCCAAAAAACACCACCGGACATGGTCCTGCCCACCAGAAAGACAAGATGCAGCCTCATACACCAGAACACAGGTACCAGTCTGCTCACCAGGAAGCCTACACAAACCACTGAACCAACCTCACACACTGGGGGCAGACACCAAAAACAACGGGAACTATGAACCTGCAGCCTGCGAAACAGAAACCCCAAACACAGTAAGTAGGCAAAATGAGAACACAGAGAAATACACAGCAGATGAAGGAGCAAGATAAAAACCCACCAGACCAAACAAATGAAGAGGAAATAGGCAGTCTACCTGAAAAAGAATTCAGAGTAATGATAGTAAAGATGATCCAAAATCTTGGAAATACAATGGAGAAAATACAAGAAAAGTTTAACACGGACCTAGAAGAACTAAAGAGCAAACAACCAATGATGAACAATAAATGAAATTAAAAATTCTCTACAAGGAATCAATAGCAGAATAATGGAGGCAGAAGAATGAATAAGCAACCAGGAAGATAAAAGAGTGGCAATAACTACCGCAGAGCAGAATAAAGAAAAAAGAATGAAAAGAATTGAGAACAATCTCAGAGACCTCTGGGACAACATTAAAAGCACCAATTTTCGAATTATAGGGGCACCAGAAGAAGAAGAGATAAAAAAAGTGACTGAGAAAACATCTGAAGAGATTATAGTTGAAATCTTCCCTAATATGAGGAAGGAAATACTCAACCAAGTCCGGTAAGTGCAGAGAGTCCCATACAGGATAAATCCAAGGAGAAACATGCCAAGACACATATTAATCAAACTATCAAAAATTAAATACAAAGAAAAAATATTAAAAGCAGAATGGAAAAACAACAAATAACATAAAAGAGAATCCCCATAAGGTTAACAGCTGATCTTTCAGAAGAAACTCTGCAAGCCAGAAGGGAGTGGCAGGACACATTTAAAGTGATGAAAGGGGAAAAAACTACAACCAAGATTACTCTACCCAGCAAAGATCTCATTCAGATTTGATGGGAAATTAAAACTTTACAAATAAGGAAAAGCTAAGAGAATTCAGCACCACTAAACCAGCTCTACAACAAATGCTAAATGAACTTCTATAGGCATGAAACACAAGAGAAGGAAAAGACTTACAATAACAAACCCAAAACAATTAAGAAAATAGTAATAGGAACTACAAGAAATGTTAAAGGGACTTCTTTAAATAAAAAAGAAAAGGACATAACTAGAAACAAGAAAATTATGGGGGAAAAAAACGCACTGGTAAAGGCAAATATACAGTAAAGGTAGTAGATCAACCACCTATAAAGCTAATATGAAGATTAAAAGCAAAAAAGTAGCAAAATCATCTATATATAAAATAATTAGTTAAGTGATACACAAAATAAAAGATGTAAAATATGACATCAAAAACATAACATGGGGGGGGTTTGTAGAAATGTAACATTCTTAGAATGTGCTCAATCTTAAGTGACCATCAAGTTAAATAAAATGCTATATGCATAGGTTGTTATATATGAACTTCATGCTAACCACAAAACAAAAATCTGTAATACTTACACATAAATAAGGAATACAAAAGTAACAGTAAAGAAAGTCATCAAATCACAGGAGAGAACAAGAGAAGATGGAAGGAACAGGTAAGAACTACAAAACAACCAGAAAAACAACTAACAAAATGGCAATAAGTACATACCTATCAATAATCAGTTTAAATGTAAATGGACCAAATACTCCAATAAAACGACATTGTGGCTGAATGGTTAAAAAAAACAAGACCCATACATATGCTGTCTACAAGAGACTCACTTCAGACCTAGGGACACATACAGACTGAAAGTGAGGGGATGGAAAAACGTATTCCATGCAAATGGAAATGAAAAGAAAGCTGGAGTAGCAATTCTCATATCAGACAAAATAGACTTTAAAATAAAGACTATTGCAAGAGACAAAGAAGGACATTACATAATGATCAAAGGATCAATCCAAGAATAAGATATGACAATTGTAACTATTTATACATGCAACATAGGAGCACCTCAATACATAAGGCAATACTAACAGCCATATAAGGGGAAATTGACAGTAACACAATCATAGTAGGGGACTTTAACATCCCACTTTCACCAATGGACAGATCCTCCAAAATGAAAATAAATAAGGAGACACAAGCTTTAAATGATAAATTAAACACGATGAATTTAATTGATATTTACAGAACATTCCATCCAATAACAGCAGGTTACACTTCTCAGGCGCTCATGAAACATTCTCCAGGACAGATCATATCTTGGATTGCAAATCAAGCCTTGGTAAATTAAAGAAAACTGAAACTGTATCAAGTAGCTTTTCCAACAACAACACTATGAGAAGAGATATTAATTACAGGAAAAATCTGTAAAAACTAAAACACATGGAGGTTAAACAATGCACTAGTAAATAACTAAGAGATCACTTAGGAAATTAAAGAGGAGATCAAAAAATACCTAGAAACAAATGATGATGAAACCATGATACCCCAAAACCTACGGGATGCAGCAAAAGCAGTTCTAAGAAGGAAGTTTACAGCAATACAATCCTACATCAAGAAACAAGAAACATTTCAAATAAACAACTTAAACTTACACCTAAAGCAATTAGAGAAAGAAAAATGAAAAAAACCCAAAGTTAGCAGAAGGAAAGAAATCATAAAGATCAGATCAGAAATAAATGAAAAAGAAATGAAGGAAACAATAACAAAGATCAATAAAACTAAAAGCTGTTTCTTTGAGAAGATAAACAAAATTGATAAACCATTAGCCAGACTCATCAAGAAAAAAAGGGAGAAGACTCAAATCAATAGAATTAGAAATGAAAAAGAAGTATCAAATGACACTGCAGAAATAGAACAGATCATGAGAGATTACTACAAGCAACTATATGCCAGTAAAATGCACAACCTGGAAGAAATAGACACATTCTTAGAAAAGCACAACTTCCAAGACTGTACCAGGAAGTAATAGAAAATATAAACAGACCAATCACAAGCACTGAAATTGAAACTGTGATTAAGAATCTTCCAACAAACAAAAGCCCAGGACCAAATGGCTTCACAGGCAAATTCTATCAAACATTTAGAGAAGAGCTAACATCTATCTTTCTCAAATTCTTTGAAAATATAGCAGAGGGAGGAACACTCCCAAACTCATTCTATGAGGTCACCATCACCCTGATACCAAAACCAGACAAAGATGACACAAAACAAGAAAACTACAGGCCTATATCACTGATGAACATAGATGCAAATATTCTCAACTAAATACTAGCAAACAGAATCCAACAGCACATTAAAAGAATCATACACCATGATCAAGTAGGATTTATCCAAGGAATGCAAGGATTCTTCAATATACGCAAATCAATCAATGTGATAAACCATATTAACAAATTGAAGGAGAAAAACCATATTATCATCTCAATAGATGCAGAAAAAGCTGTCGACAAAATTCAACAAC
>NC_041221.1:33716071-33716303 GCF_002837175.3 Physeter macrocephalus | reverse complement strand
AAAAAGAAATAAAAGGAATCCAAATAGGAAAAGAAGAAGTAAAACTGTCACTGTTTGCAGATGACATGATACTATACATAGAGAATCCTAAAGATGCTACCAGAAAGCTACTAGAGCTAATCAATGAATTTGGAAAAGTAACAGGATACAAACTTAATGCACAGAAATCTCTTGCATCCCTATACACTAATGATGAAAAATCTAAAAGAGAAATTAAGGAAACACTCCCATT
>NC_041221.1:33688407-33715925 GCF_002837175.3 Physeter macrocephalus | reverse complement strand
CAGAAAACTATAAGACACTGATGAAAGAAATTAAAGATACAAACAGATGGAGAGATATACCATGTTCTTGAATTGGAAGAATCAACATTGTGACAATGACTATACTACCCAAAGCAATCTACAGATTCAATGCAATCCCTATCAAACTACCAATAGCATTTTTCACAGAACTAGAACAAAAAATTTCACAATTTGTATGGAATCACAAAAGACCATGAACAGCCAAAGCAATCTTGAGAAATAAAAACGGAGCTGGAGGAATCAGGCTTCTGGACATCAGACTATACTACAAACCTACAGTATGGTACTGGCACAAAAACAGAAATATAGATCAATGGAACAGGATAGGAAGCCCAGAGGTAAACCCACACACATATGGTCACCTTATTTTTGATAAAGGAGGCAAGAATGTACAGTGGAGAAAAGACAGCCTCTTCAGTAAGTGGTGCTGGGAAAAGTGGACAGCTACATGTAAAAGAATGAAATTAGAACACTCCCTAACACCATACACAAAAATAAACTCAAAATGGATTAAAGACCTAAATGTAAGGAAAGACATGATTAAACTCTTAGAGGAAAACATAGGCAGAACACTCTATGACATAAATTACAGCAAGATACTTTTTGACCCACCTCATAGAGAAATGGAAATAAGAACAAATATAAACAAATGGGACCTAATGAAACTTAAAAGCTTTTGCACAGCAAAGGAAACCATAAACAAGACAAAAAGACCACCCTCATAATGGGAGAAAATATTTGCAAACGAAGCAACTGACAAAGGATTAATTTCAAAATATACAAGCAGCTCATGCAGCTCAATATCAAAAAAACAAACAACCCAATCCAAAAATGGGCAAAAGACCTAAATAGACATTTCTCCAAAGAAGGTATACAGATTGCCAACAAACTCATGAAAGGATGCTCAACATCACTAAGCATTAGAGAAATGTAAATCAAAACTACAATGAGGTATCACCTCACACTTGTCAGAATGGCCATCATCGAAAATTCTACAAATAAATGCTGGAGAGGGTGTGGAGTAAAGGGAACCGTCTTGCACTGTTGGTGGGAATTAAACTGATACAGCCACTATGGAGAAGAGTATGGATGTTCCTCAAAAAACTAAAAAAAAAACTACCATATGACCCAGCAATCCCACTACTGGGCAAATGCCCTTAGAAAACCATAATTCAAAAAGAGTCATGTACCACAACGTTCATTGTAGCTCTACTTACAATAGTCAGGACATGGAAGCAAACTAATTGTCCACTGACAGAGAAATGGATAAAGAAGATGTGGCACATATATACAATGGAATATTACTCAGCCATAAAAAGGAACAAAACTGAGCTATTTTTAGTGAGTTCGACGGACCTAGAGACTGTCACACAGAGTGAAGTACGTGAGAGAGAAAAACAAATACCATATGTTAACACATATGTATAGAATCTAAAAAAAAAAAGTTCTGAATAACCTAGGAGCAGGACAGGAATAAAGACACAGACATAGAGAATGGACATGAGGACATGGGGAAGGGGAAGGGTAAGCTGGGACGAAGTGAGAGAGTGGCATGGACATATATACACTACCAAATGTAAAACAGCTAGTAGGAAACAGCCGCATAGCACAGGGAGATCAGCTCGTTGCTTTGTGTCCACCTAGAGTGATGGGATAGGGTGTGTGGGAGAAAGATGCAAGAGGGAGGAGATATTGGGATGTATGTATGTGTATAGCTGATTCACTTTTTCATACAGCAGAAACTAACACCATTGTAAAGCAATTATACTCCAATAAAGATGTTAAAATAAATAATTTGAAGAAATTTTTATTTTTATATTCCTGAAATTAGTGGGCTTTTTCTGGTTAGTGAATATTATGTTTCATTCATTTTATTTTTCAAAATAGAGGAGACTGTATCTATTCTCTAGAGTTGTCTTGATGTATAACTGAAATTTTAATCCAACTTTTCAATAAAAAGAGTAAATAGATACTTGTTGGATGATCTCTTTTAATTGGCATGGCACTCAGGGAATAATTTAATATTTGTTTCCTTTTATTAAAATCATCATTGTTTTAAAATAGCACTATCAGTTATTGCAACTCTATAATATGATTAAATATAATAACAAATAATTGATATTACTGGGCTTACCTCTAAGAGAAAACATAATACATTAAAATAATCACACAGATAAAAGTCATATAATATGTATAACAGACTCAGGCATGACATTAAATAGCAATGTTTTAGAACAAATAACTAGACATTAATTTCTTTCTATGAGGAATTAAATAGTAGAAATGAGATATCCCCAAGACTCCTTCATCTCTAAAACTCTTTCATTCCTTTCCTACTTACTAATTTTCTCTTCTTCCATCTCTTTTCATTAACTCAAGCTTCTTCTATCCATCACATAAAATACAACCCTATTTTTCTGCTTATATTTAGAATCTGACTCGTTTTTTCAACACTGTTTACTGAAATTACTTTTTGCTATTAATGTTTGTGTGTGTGTGTGTAAAAATGAAAACAGAATAAACTGTCCATTACTTGATGTTTTACCTATTGCCACAATAATTCTGCATAATGTACCATCTCTCAAATTCACTAGCTTCCCTCTGGCTGCTGGATGACCCCAAGATCTCCAGCTACATGAGTGAATAGAGTCACTTAATCAGATGTATCTTTCAATGTGAGCACTTGCTGCAGAGGTGAAATGAGGTCCCACACTTTCAGCTTCTGGTCCAGCATATAAGAATCTTCGTCTGCTCTATGTGTCTCTCATCCTCGTTGGACAGGTAGGCTAGCAGGGCAGGTGCTTTTCACACTAATAGCAGAAGGGAAAGAGCTAAAGACCAACCACATAAGTACATTTCATGCCTTTGTTGCATGACAAATGCTAATATCCCATCAGCCAAAGCAAGACATGCCGGGCTAAAATGTGAGTGGTAGGAAAGCAAACTCCACCTTTACTACTTCATTAGTAGACTGGGAGGAACTGGGAAGTTTCATGTGGAAAAAAACTGATACAGGTTAAGTTTGAAAGATTGGGGCTGCTATTTCAAGCTGTCATACTTTCCATGCATTTTGATGTTAGATATATTGCTTTTAAATTTTCATTTACTCAAAACTGAGGAAATTTCCCCTTCATTTATTTCTTGTCATCTCTGTCTACCCCTTAAGCCACTGTGGGCAGAGCTCCTTCTAGTTCTAGAATCAGTAAAACCTTATATTGCAGGCAATTTATATTTTTTACTCAATTTGTGAATACTGTTTGGAAGTCGTTTATTATTTTCCTGAGTTTTGCTCATACTGAGGAGGCCACAGTTCAGCCAATCTCTTGTTCCATGGATTGCATCATGCAAATACAGTCTTTCTACTGTTATTTCTGCTGACATATTTGCTGTAGTGCTTAATTATAAGTTTCCTCTTGGGAGGACAATTAGGTGTGAGACCCAGCAAGATGTGCCATTGTTGTCCAATAGAAATTAACCACCAGCTTTTTTTCTGAAAAAATTTGCTTCCTAAGTCTTTTCTTTTAAACTTATATTTGGTTGATGTACAATATTGTACAAATTTCAGGTGTACAATATAGTGATTCATAGTCACTACATTCAATTAGGTTATACTCCATTTATAGTTATTATAAAATATGGGCTATATTCCCTGTGCTGTACCATATTTTCTTGTTGATTAATTATTTTATACATAGTAGTTTGTACCTCTTAATCCTCTACCCTCATTTTATCCCCCCCCATTTCCTCTCCCCACTGGTAACCACTAGTTTGTTTTCTATATCTGTGAGTCTGTACAAATTATTTTAATGGAATCTGTGGGAGAATATGCAAATTACAAATGTATAATAAATGGACAAATATCAATACAATCTGAGTTATGAAATTAGACCATACTTGAGCTAAAAAGCAAGTAGGAGATTACTATTAATTACTTACTATTAACTATTACTTTTAATATAACTTTTATCAAAATGTAGGTTGGCTTACAGCAATTACCTAAATAGATGAATTTATTTTTAAATGTCATTTTAGGCTTAATTGAAAGGTATAATACTTATGATCTATGGAACTTGTCCAGAGAATTCACTTCAAACAAAGTGAAGAACTCATTTTAATCACAGTCATAGATCCACCTGCATTTCTAGGTAAGAATGTACCCATATAGTAAAATATTTTATGTTCCCACATGCTATAAAATATCCTGTTGTTTTTCCTTTGTTTGCAATAATTACTAATTAGAATTGAATAATTTTTTTGTGCTGTTAAGTGTTATTAGCCTTTTAGCTTCTGGGATTTATCTCATTCTAATCAGTTACTCAAAAGTAGTCCATTTCTTTCTTTTTTTTTGACGTATAGTTGGTTTTTAATAAAAATGGCTTATCTCAGGTAAATAGCATGTAATATCTTAAAAATCAAATATATTGCAAAAGAAAATCTCAGAAAATTAAAAATACAGTTGGTCAAATTATGTGATGTCAATTTTGATGGCCCTGTGAGTTAAAAAGCTACTGTGAATGGTGGTCCTGTTAATTGAAGCGACCTAAAATTGCATCTGACATTTTGATCTGACAGTGGGTATACAGGCATGGAGAAATCTCCATGACTCAGTAGGTGAAATTTTTTCCAAATGTACAGGAAAGATATGTGAAAACCCTAATGCTATGAATATTTATGTGGCGACATTTCCAAAATTTGACAGTTGGTTACAGACACTAGATAAGGAAAAGTTTAGAACGCTATTGTTTGGAGGAAGTGCTTATAATTTTGAATCCAGGCAAGTGTAGTATGAACGGCAGCTGGGCGGGGGACGAGGCACAAGTCAGACGTGCACCACCTGTCTCAGAACATTGAAATTACATGGAATTGTAAAACAACAAAACAAAACAAAATTTTTTCTGGCCAAAAAAATATACCCACAAGATGAAACTGCTTTATAGACTCCAAGTGCAAGACTCCAAGTGTAGACTCTAAAGGCTTGACCTGGCAGGTCTCATGGAGGAGAGTTGCTCTCCACGTGGCAGACTTGGTTCTGCACCAATGCACTGCAGCTTCTGAAGGGGAGTTACGCTTAAGACTCAGGCCCACATCCACCGTGGGGGACAGGAAGGAGCCAGACCATGCTATGGCCATGCTTGCACATAGATCTGCCTTCTTAGCTCAACTCCATTCTGAGCCCTTCTCATGTAGGGACCCTCAGCCAATGGCATTTCCAAGCATTTCCTTGTGAGGAGATATTTAACTACTAAAATATTAAATTATTTTTAAACAAATAAAGCTTAATTTCGTCTTGATTTTGTCTTGATAAGTTCTGTTTATCTAGTAATTTTATGTATTTAAGTTTTCAAATATACCATAGAAAGTTAACAATATTCATTAATTTTTTTCATAAGATTTGCAACATTTGCACTTCCCCTTTTTCATGCCTATTTTCAGCTGTGCCTTTCATTTGAGTTAAAATTGTCATACTTTACAGTTAATTTTTCCCTTGGTCTCCACATTTTCCCCTCAACAGGCACCATCCTAGTTTAACCTGTCTTTATTCACTGCCCTTTCTGTTCTCTGGATGTTCTGTCTCTTCTACCTCAATCCATCTTCCATATTGATTTCAGATTGTCTTACAATGCATCTTTCATCACTTAAACTCCCCTGCTCAAAAACTTTTAGCCACTCCTCATTCTATTTAAAAAAGAAGACTCTAAGTCTACTAATTATGAACTTCTATAATAAAGCCTTAGAAGGTTTATTCACTCAATAATAATTAGCACACACCTATTATATGTCAAGTATGGGGTAGGGTCTGGTGAGCAAAATCATAACAATTCCCTCTTTCATGTCATTTAAATCTAATGAAAAAGTAAAATATCAATCAAACAATCATCAATGCATGTAAAATTTTGGAGTTGAGAAGTGTTGCAAAGAAGAAGAATTAATTGCATGAGAATGTGAAGTAGAAGTAATCAACTTAAGGACATCAGTAATCATTCCTTGAAGGAGCCATGATTCTGCTAATAACTGAAGACCAAATGAACACTTGACTGAACAATAAGGTACAGCTTGGCCCTCCTAGGAAAGAGCAAAGACCCTATGAGGAAGAGAAAGAATGGTAGTGTGGCTGAAGAGGAGCAAGCAATGTGGCAGACGATTTGGGGGAAAAGGAGGGAGCCAGACCATGAAGGGCTGTCGTGGACCTATTAAGGAACTTGGTCCTCATTGGTGCACAATTCCAATTGTGTCAATGATCACACTTGCGTTCTATACAAAGTACTTTATTAGCACTTAAAAAACAGTTCAGAAGAGGCCAATGGAGCTACAATAAAGTACCTGGGGCAGGATTCCAGGTAAGAGATAATTGCAGCTTCAACAAAATTATGATGATGCAAAGATTCCTGGAAAGAGGCAAATTATAGTTTAGAGATGGAAATGACAGGACATTATGGATGCTGAGTTTGAGTGAAGTTGAGATTGAGGTTTTTAAAATTTTACGTATCTATTTTATATTTATTAATACTTTTATTCACATCTATCTTACCTTAATATAGGCTTTACTATAATCTTTAACATAGACTTGGTAATAGACCTCATTAAACTATTTTACTGTATTTCAACCTTATCTATATAGGTCAACTGGCCCCCAAGCTAATCCCTTACAACATGCATTATCCAGTCTACCCATATTTCCTTGTTTAATATCATTCAATACTTCCAAAAATGACATAAGTTCCTGAATGTTGTATGCAAACTTTTTTTACATCATTCATGATTGCCACAACCTTACATTTCCAAATAGATTCTAACTGTCATGTTCTTTGCACAAACTTTTTCTCTGCCTATGGATATCCCTGGAGTGTCCTTTTTTATTGTCAAACAAGCACACTAACATTACAATATCCACTTAATAGGTATCACCTCTATAGTCAACCCTTACTTGAATTTCCAAACATTCTTTCCTTTGCCCTAATTCTGTATCTTATAAATTTTTATATGACAACTGGAATGCATTAGCATTGTTTTTGTTGTTGTTGTTTGTTTGTTTCATCAAAAATCTACCTCTCAAACCGAAAAAAAAAGTAATGCACTGGCTGTACATTATTTGTGTGCTTCTATTTCTAGAAGATGCGCTTGTTAAATAGTAGATTGTAATTAAATGGTTTACTTTTGTGGAACCTGAAAAATCATGCTATGTGTTTGCCAAAAAAAAAAAGGACTTTACTTGTTTGTAAAGTAATATTTTAAAAAGAGAATAGGTAATGTCTGAATTAATTTTTAAAGAATTTATTTTAAGATTTTATATATGTAAGCAAGGATACATACATTTTCAATGATTTTGATTTACCCTCTACACTCTGATAATAAATCAGTGAGACTAAATTGTCCAATATGATGTATTAGTAGACACTGTTGAAAGTTTTTCTAGAAATTTCAGAAAAAAATATTTAAAATTGCAATAGCATAGTTGAAGCTATTGCATTCCTTTAGTATATTGACTTTATATATTCAGAAAATCAAGGCTTAATTCCTATCCATGTTTGATAACGCTGCTTCTAGTAGCTTTGCTGACAATAAAATAGATTTTCATAATAAGCAATAGAAATTCATCTGAACACATGTAATAATGTTTGCTTTGCTTGTTTATTAGATTTGCCCTCATTAGAAATTCAGTACTGGTCACATTTGTATATTCTTTATTTTGTGTCAAAAATATTGGTCAAATCACTTTGGATACCGTGGCTGGAATATTGAAACCATTCCTCAATGTCCATCGTATGGATCGAATAATATATCAGGAAAAATTCCGCATGTTTTCAGTTCTGTTCTAGTCAAAGAATGTGCCTTTGATTGCTAGTGAAGTTATGTGTTTCCATAGTGGAAAGGATGGAATTTGACTTTAGTTTCCACTCTCTTAAGCATTGATATAAGGGAAAACATGTTAAATAAAACTTAAGTATTTCTCATCCCCAAGACACCCACTCTGAGTCTTTCCAGGACATTTAGAAAATCAATGCTCTAAAATTGATATTTCAGCTTTTATTGTCCAATAACCTCTGAAATTGATTCAAGAATCTAACTCTGCACCATGTAGAGCTATGGGCTTCAGCTCAAGTGCTTTTTATGTGACAGGAAATGAGACACAAAACACTTTTGGCTTTGCTTGTTTTGTTGGGTTTTTTTTTTTACTTTTGACCTATCATATAATTGGATTGCATAACTTACTTTTTCAGTGATAACCACATACCAAGTGCTTATTTTGAACTTACAAATTCTCTAGACTTAAAGCAACATTGAATAATCTGGTAGAACCACACACCTTTCCCCTATTTGTGAATTGTTTCCTGCAGCGTGTCCTGAAAGATTTGAACATTAAGCCACATTTCAGAGTCTGTCCTAATAACCTATTAACATGTTTCAGACTTGCTCAAAATATAGGCCCCTGAAATAACAACTACTCTGAGGGTATAATATAATCGTTGTAAGTACTAATTATGGCCACAGAATGTACATTCATGTTTATTAAGTTAGTTTAATGTAATGTAACTTGTTTTTATTTTTTGCTACATCTTTTCAAATTTTAGCTTGTGTTTATATCTGCAATACAAAGCAGTTTGGTTATGTTATATAAATTGCCTTAAAAATATGTATATAAGATAATAAATAGATTTTTTAAAACTCCTGTTTTAAAATGATCTTTTTGACCTCTTCTACTCTCTTTGCTATACAGACAGTGAATATAAAATTGTAAGAGGAAAATATCTAGTTAACACTTTTTGTTTTATCCCTCTTGGCGGTACGCGGGCCTCTCACTGTTGTGGCCTCTCCCGTTGCGGAGCACAGGCTCCGGAGGCGCAGGCTCAGCGGCCATGGCTCACGGGCCAAGTCGCTCCGCGGCATCTGGGATCTTCCCGGACCGGGGCACGAACCCGTGTCCCCTGCATCGGCAGGCGGACTCTCAACCACTGCGCCACCAGGGAAGCCCTATCCCTCTTCTTAAAATGTGTATGTGACAATATTAGTAAAACTTTGCATGGTAAAAGAAAGCCACTTTAAGATAGATAAGTCCAGTTTGTAATTAAACTTGTTTTTAAAAATCACTTTTTTTGTTATCTTGTCTTCTTTTCAGGGATCACAAACATAACTATGTTTCAATATGTCATATATTACAATAGATTCCAGTTTACTCTAAATAGAGATTTGATTTCCATTTTTTTAAAAAAATATGTTATTCTTAAGGAAACACTCAATTGAGAACAAATAAAAGATATTTTTAAATGCCAACAAAAAAATGGGAGAAGAATCTAAAAAAGAGGGGATATAGGTATATGTATAACTGATTCACTTTGCTGTAACCTGAAAATAACACATTGTAAATCAACTATACTCCAATAAAAAAATTTTTAAAAAATTGTTGTGATACTATGTGGATCTGAAATTGGAAATAATTTCACAACAAATACTTCCATTAGGATGCATATGGTTACTCATGATTAGAAAGTTCACCCATTATTCCCTCGACATCATAAAAATGGTTATTTGTGACTAAATATTATGTGCAGGTCTAGTTCTCCAAGGTCAGGATGCTTTTTGCATTACAAATAGTTAGCATGTGGGAGTTGCTAGGTTATGATAGAACTATGGAGTCCATTCTTAAGAAGGAAAATATAAAAAAATCTGCATTTCTAATTAAAAAGTATTAGCTTAATAAGTAAAAAAATGCATAAATAATAAAACAAAAGTACATAAATGCTTAATAGATTGAAAAAAGTCTCAAAAAAGATTATATTTGACAATATTCATTGGTCTATTATTAATCACATTATCTTCTCTGGATTCTCGACATCCAGGGTGACGTACAAAAAATATCTTGCTATCAAATCTGCCATATTGTGTACTGGATAAAAGCAATAGCTTTGGAGCCAGGTTACCTGGGTTAAAACCCCTTCCTTATCACTTAGGATCTTTGTGACTTTGAAGAGTGTCCCAACTGGGCCTCAGTTTCCCCATCTGTAAATGGTGTAGTAAGAGTACACACCTACAAGGGTCATTGTGAGGATTAAATGAATAGAGTGAATACAGTAGCATTATGAACATAGAAAGTATTATATGTTTTAGCAATGTGTAACTTACTAAAGCCTTTTAGTTTAATCAATCATGTGAAATAAAAATTACCTTTATTTGCATCAATGTGAAGCCTTGTGAAAAAAACGGTTTTAGTTAAAAGTAGGATGTCATAAAATTCTGTTCAAAAATATAACAATTATGATGACAGATTGATTTTAATGTGTACTGTATAATATAACATGGTACATATAAGAATGTTGACAGATTTTTTACTGATTACATGAGTTATATCTATTGTAGAATAAAGGTACAAAGCCACTAAATTTGTGGAATGCTTTCTGAATTGTCTTTTTTAAATTAAACTAATATAATTTGTATTGCCATTATCTCTGTTTCCCTCCACCAAAATAAATTAAACAAACAAAAGGCCTACAGATGTCCAATTTTATACAACTAAAACACAACCAATGAGGTAACTGAATTAAAAGTAAAATAAATATAAAAAATTAAACTGAGTATAATGATGTAAGGTATCATCAAAAGACATTTTTCTTATAGTTTTACTATATTTAATAAAATATTAATTTGTTATTTAGATAGATACGAACTATGACTTTTTTTCCAAATTATCAAATGGTTTAAAATAATATAATGAACATGACCAGTTTACTTAATAATATGACAAGCTGCATATTCAATATCTTTTTTAAAACACTGCATAGTTATTAAGAATTTGAGACAGTCAAGGTTATGACTAAGGACCGTAAAGGAATAGAAGAGCAGTTTGTTGGAACTAATTACCTTTAGGAATTGTTCTGGGCAAAAACTGGGATTTGATTACTCACATTTCCCTTATTTCTTTTCTTTATTGCTATGACCTCTGTGATTTATAACCGCTTGTCTAAAATTTAGGAGTACAGAATGGATTAAAGTAGAATCGGATGATGTATCTGATTCTTTGCTTTTCAAATATATCTAAATCATGTATCTTAGTACATTTATTCAGAATATTTCCTTTATGAGCATTATATGATGAAATGGATGGAAAACTTAATTGTAGTTCAGTTTTATAGGAAATGAAATGAGTGATTTCATTTAACTTAAGAGTTCCTATAAACATTTATAAAAATTACTTAGATGTATGTTCATCTGAATAAAATACATTTTTTCACATTTTAATTCTTGCCCACGTTTAGTAACTTCTGCCAGTTCCAAATGCTACCTGCTTGCCCAAGATGGGACATAATGACTGTTTCCTACAGTCTCCCAAGCTATGTCCTTGTTCTTTTTTCCTCTTTTCTTGAAGACTTAATTAGATCTCATTGCTTCAATGATCATTTGCATCTCTGTATTACCTAAATTAAAATTTTCAGTTCTTTCCTATGTTACAACTTCACTTGGATAATCAGCTTACCTAGTTAAATATCAAAATTATTTACATATTTAAAGAATCTGTATTGAACCTATCATTTAATGATCCAACTACAGTGTAGAGGGAGAAAATAAAGCCTCTAGCCTCATCTAGAAAACAATTTCTTACTTTTTTCCCCTGTTTCTGACTACATCTTTATCTACCACTTTTGTTTTGTTTTGTTTTGTCACAAATTTGACATCTATAATTCCCCTCCAGCCCATGTTCCCTTGCTCCTGTTTCTCCATTCTCTGAAATATCCTTTCCCGCTCTTTAGAATGTCCAGGTCTGCTTATTTTTTTAAGCCGCAAGAGAATCTCTTTCCACCAAGAAGCCATGTCTGAAATTCTAAATCAGTCTATATGTTACCACATTTGTACCTCACTAGTTCCTTTTTCATGTCTTTATCACAGCAATGGTCACATTACATTGATTTATGTTTCCAGTACATGTCATCACCCACTCAATTGCCTTTCAGTGGCCAACAGAGGATCTAGTGTTCAATAAAATTAGACAACAAATATTTATGACTCTGTGTTGCCAGTCATTATTCCACTCAAGAACTGAGCATTTTTAATTTAAAATATTCACTTTATTGTTTTCCCAAGACCTCAAAATTTAATGCAGTTTTCAGAAACAATATTTATTTTAAGCATAATTTCAATGTATCACTTCTTATTTAGGACAACTGTACTGACTATCAATGGCTCTACCAATAAATCATTACTTAGTATGCCGTACTTTAGGAAAGCTCACTCTCATTCATACATAATTCATTTATTCTCACCTCTGAGAATCTATATATTGCTGTGTGCAGGTAAAAGACTGAATATCCCACACTCTCTCATTTTCTTTTCAGTCTGTTATTGAAAAGGTAATTCATGGGCCACCTTTAATGAATGGAGGTCTCTGATATTCTATGAAGTAGAATCATATGACTGTATATGGTCGTAAAATCTTATAGACATGTTTCAGTTTGGGATATAATATTCCCTGTAACAAAAATGTTCATAAAAAAAGATTAATTAATATAAGTCTTTGAAATTTTGGTGAATTCCCAGTCTTTGGGAAAATTAAATATAACCAATGCAAAACAATAAACCCATTCCCTAGGAGACAGATTTCTACTTTTAAAGGAGGAGTAGCTTGAATTAACTTTAAATTGCTTCATTTCCTCAGGCTGGAATAAGTCCCCGAACTGGATTTTTGGTTGGTTCCTGAAGCTCTTTTTTCTCAAATAGAATCATCAAACTCACTCTGAAATGGAATTTGACGCCTACATTAGCCCAAGGCTGAAAAATAACCAAAATGAAACAAAACTTGTGTTCACATTTTTCTTTAGTCTAACTCTCTTTACTTCTTGTGAAATCCCTAAGAATGAGAAATTAACTGTTTTGTTTAATGTTTGTTTTTTTCTTGTGATGATGTACCTAAGAGTAAAGTCCTCTTAATAAAAGGCAATTTCCATTTTTAAAATACATGTTTGATCAAAAGGTTATGGGAATGCAGTTCAAATGTAAATGAGAATTCTAAATATATTTAGCAGTTGATTTCTGATTTATGAGGTTAAATAAAACAGATTACAGATTAATTACATTTTAGCATTGATTTTATCTGTTGCTTTCCCCTTCCACGTGTGTAGTTTTTTTTATCAATAAGTCATTGTTGAAATTGAAAGAGGACATGAGGTTTAGAAGATTTGGTCTTCTTATTTATACTATTGACAATGGTTATAAATGATTTTTTTAAAAGAAATTAGTCTGTTTACTGAAACCAGAAAAATAGGAAATACTCTTTCAGAATATATGTATTGGGAAAGTTTCTTCTATTACATCTGATGTAAAACTTAACCATGTAGTTTTCTAATCCATATGAGTTTATCTACCCATAAACCTCCCTCTAGATGGTGCAAAAAACTGAAGTGAAGGATTGAAGATGGCCTCACTGGTGTCATCCTTAATTGCCAAGCCCTTTCATTCTCCTATATACTTGGTAATTAGCTATGATTTATATTTGTTTTAGAAAATCGAGTGTACCAATCATGTTACCAAATTTTAAACCATCAATTATTTTATTGATCCTGTGTGTGTGTATGTGTGTGTGTGTGTGTGTGTGTAAAGAGATTTAATTCACATTATTTATGGTAGTTACATTCTATGAAGTCTGTGTAAATACTAAATTAGGCAATATTGAACTATTGCTTCTAGGGAAAATATAAGATTAGGTTCCTGTGAGCCGCTGGTCGCAACATTTTCATCAACTGATTAATATATAAGCTTGTTTTATGTGTGTTTCTATTTAATGACACCGGGATCAACATATATTGTTTATTCATTAACATTGAATTCACCACCACCAGCACTATAACATAACTGAACACACCTGTTTTCTGTGTAAGGCACATCACAGCTTTCCTACACTTAGAAACTCTAGACAGCTCTTTAGCACTACATTAAGGGGCCATTTTAAGCAAAAAAAGCAGAACATTGCAAAAAATGTGGCACTAAATAGGCCCAAAAAAAGAGACGTTTATTTTCAGTACAAAAGCTGAAATAAGAAAGCTGAGTGTTGCCTTGTTCAACTCATTGAGTCAGGCAACTCAATTTTTTTGCTGCTCTGCACGTGTCCTTGAAGGATGATGAAAGTGCTGCAAATACTGATTCGGGGGTAACAAATAAATTTTAGCAAGCAGGCAAACTTGTAAATACAGAATCTGAGAAAAAAGAGGATTGAAAAAATATATAGTGTATATGAGTATTCACACACGTATGTATGTAAACATGTTTGCACATATGTTTGTGTGTGACTATATGTACATGTGTACACATATATGACTTTTGAAGATTTAGAAGGATGTAAAAGAGATGTTATTATTCACAGTTTACAAATGTTTCTCATAAATATATAGCAGTCTAGTAAATTTGACATGAGCTTTAGAGATATTTCTTCTCATAATTCACACGTTTTTTTCAATGATTCAACTTTATGGTTTTTAACATTATGTAGGTTTAGGACAATATTTGCTTGAATAAGAATAAACTCCAACATCCTGTAAAAGTATATACATTGGTAATTTCCCTATGTTCTTAGAATTTCAACAAGAGAAAATTTATGGAAGATTTATTTCCCCAAATATAGTATATGTGCTGTGGTAATCCAAATAATTGCCCTCCAATGATGTCCACATCCTAATCCTCAGAATTTGAGAATATGTAAGGTTACATAGCAAAGAGAAACTAAGGGTGCAGAGAGAATTAAGTTTGCTAATCACCTGACTGTAAAACAGGGAAATTATCCTGGATTGCCTGTGTGGTCCCAACAGAACCACAAAGCTTCTTACAAATGGAAGAAGTAGGCATAAAAGAAGAGTCAGAAAAAAAAAAAAAATGTGAGGACATTTTCAGCTTGATGTGATGTCAGAAGGACTTAACCCTTCATTGCTGGCTTTGAAGATAGTGGAAGAGGACCACAGCTCAGGAACAGGGGCAGTCCCTAAAAGCTGGAAAATGCAAGGAAAGAATTTTCCCCTACAGACTCCAAAAAGAATGTAGCCCTGTTTATTTCTGCTGATTTTAGTCCAGTGGGATTTCAAGACCTTCAGAACTGTAAGATAAATATTATTTTTTTAAGCCACTAAAAATAAGCAGATTTTGCTGAGTACTTTGAAGATGAAAAAGGGTTGCAGAAACTAGTCCACTTAACAGTCATTTGTCATGACATTATCCAGTTGCACAAGTCTCTACCAGACCCTGGAGAAAATATTTTTTCTTCAAGCATAAGATTTTTGGAGTTTACAGAAACTAAATACAAAAATCATGCTGCAAAACGAAATCTTGAAATCTTCCTCTTGCTGTTTGGGAATCAGAGATAGAGTGAATATCAATGTCTTAAGACTTATTGTAAGCCAACTGGAAGATCTGACCAACAAAATTGTGCAGTTTCTTTCCCCTTCCTTTAAATACAAGTATATGATTAAGAAGGGTTCCTTTCTCTGAATCTTCTCAGCCTCAAAATTTGACTTTGAGAGAACAGGAAGAATATTGTGATGAGTAGTTAAAATGGTTGCTTTGAAATCCGTTTGCTTTGAATGGTTGCTTTGAAATGGGAGGCAGTTAAATTTACGTTCTATTCTTTGAGCTGTAGCTGGCTTTTTTGAAGTCAGTCCCATGCTTGTCTGGTTCAGGGGTCAGTCAGATATTTGGGCAAAATTTATACATAAGAGTTTGGGGCTTCCCCTCCCTAACTCTGTACTTTCTGCCATTTTTACCTTCAGATTCCAGAAGCTGTGATTGCCCTGAGCTCTGTCTTCTAGTTCTCCAAAAGAATGAGGCCGATTGCTATTGAAGTTTTAGCCTCCCTGTCAGATGTAACTCTGGAGTAGTCTCAGGCTAAAAGCAAAACAAATGAGAAACTCACCTTTTACCCTGTGGTTTTCTCTGTTTCCAAGTGTTAACTCCCCTCTAGTATCTGCTTTTTATATATTTATTTTTCCAGAAAATATATTCATCTTTTCTTTATTCAACTTAAATCACTGAACTACATCAAGCAAAAAAACCCTAATATTTTACATGTTATATGCCAGAAAACATACCTCACTAGAATATTGTATAGTAGTAATTTGTTATATTTAGGCCTAGTTAGATAAAGAAACAGTATTGAGCAGTCCTTTTTTAACGAAAAAAGGGAGAAAGGAAGAAGCTGCAATTTCCTATTCCTACATTAATAATTTTTATTAGAGTCGGTGTTCTTTGTGGGAAGAGCAGAGAAAACTAAATATAAAACTAGAATTTATGCACTGGCCAAAATAAACAGACCTAGAGGAAAATGTTGTCTAATTAAAAGATCATTGAAAATTATTTGCAGGTTATGATATCTATAATCATTCTTATGTATAGTGTTCTATAGAGATTTTTTTTTTAACATAGAAATTTTCTGAGACTTGATCAGTTTCTCAAGGGTCCCTCCAGGATACAAAATAGTAATAAAAATAAAATTAAACATTTAATGAGTTTTAAAATTTAAAAATCATTTAAAGTTAATAAGGAGCCATAGAGTATTATTTATTAAGACTGTGAGATAGCAACATTTTAGATTTAAGTATACAGAATGTAATAATCCTTTGAGAAAACAAGCAAAAATTTAATAGAAATGTACCATGCATATGTTCAAATTAGGAAGTTTTAATTGACATGTGGTGTGGATTTTTTTCTTCACGCCTATTATTAGAGTTAATATATTTTACAGTTCAAAAGATTAAATCTCTTTGTATAATTATGGTTTGACAGTAAACCTGGATTTTCAAGCACATGGGTGACAGTAATGCAACTGGAAAGTTTCAGAGATAATGATACAGACCCCTGTAGAGGGTGTAATTGTCCCAGGGGTGTAAGAGACATAGGTGTACTTGCTTATTCATAGGCTGGTGACAGTTTACTATGATGCTAATCCTTACTTGTTTGAATAAATTAAATATATTTAAAATGAATGATCATAAAGGCTGAAACATTTGACGCTAACATCCTAGCAACATTTCTTAGTTTCCTGTTGGTGTTGAAGTACAAAATGCTAGGAAATATCAGTGACGTTTATTGAAGAGCTTTCCTTTTTCTGCGCTTGTGGGTTGATACTTCCAATCAAGTGTTGCCGATTAGATTCTGAAAGCATGTAACTGATTTTCAAACTCTTTACATCCTGGTTGCTATGTTTAAACAGCCATATGAGAAACATTTCCTGAGTCGAGGTAGATTGCTTTTTGTTTTACGTGAGCAATAGTTTAAAAGGTGAGTTGACATTTAAAGAAATAAATATTCAAGCACGAGGTACATTTGAAAGTCATTAAGACTAAAGGTTTACAATAACATATTATCCTTAAGTGTTGACACAAATACTATGCTGTATTTATCTGACACTAATCTGGCTAACATATGAAGAATGGAAGCAATGATTTGATTTTGACCCAAATAATGATGTAATCATAACCTTTGCAAGAATGAATTGAAGCATATTCTAACCTTTTCATTATTTCACATTTTCACTACCAGAAAATAATTACTCAAAAGGGAAAGGAATGATTTTGCAAAGGGGTCTTGCTTAGGGTTATATTTCAATTCCTCATAATGAAACATAAAGGACAGGAAAAAGAAGGTGAGGACATTCTATCAAATCACTACTTGCAGTTTTTCATATGTAATACTCAGTACAGTTTAAGACTTAACCAAGAGAACAACTCATTATGTTTCAGCAGCAAATCTGTCAATATGCTGATGGAGCAGAGGCATAATATATGTTATTTGAATATTGCAATGGGTAACTTTTATTTGTAAAATGCAAGGAAGATTTTACTTTAAGGGAAAAACTTCACAACCTAAGGATTTAATTAAAAGATATCAAGTGAACAAAAATTCTGAAAGCCTGTGAACATTAAACTAGATGAAAATTATGAACTTTTAATATGAAAAATAAGTAGATCATCCCTTGATTTGTTGAGCATAATAATGCTTATTGAAACTAATCAAATGACATTTTTTCTTATGAAGGTCTTTCTGATATATAGCATTGGAAACTTACTTCATTGTTCATGATCATTAATGATTTATTTTATTTATTTTAATATTCAAACCTTTATTAGCTTCTGACACCAGTCAACCCCACTCCTGGGAGCAGTTCCCTCCTATACGTGTAAGATCATTTAACATGTACTTCGTAAGGAAGTCTGGATTTAGACTCAGGTTTGGTTGCTTGATTAATTTGGCGAACTTAAAGACACTGTTTAGTCAAAATTCAAACAACACATGGATTCTAAATTGCTCCAAGGTAAATTCTCAATTCTATACAATTTGCTGATTTTTAAAGGGGGAAAAAAAAAAGATTTTCTAACTTTTCTTCAATTGTTTCCAAGGACAATTGACAATTTAATGCTATCATTTACATTTAGGCCAAAACATGATTTGTTTCTGTCTCCTTTCCATTTAATTCAACTTAAAAAGAAAAATGTATTGATGGCCCACAATGAGCCAGGTTTTATTTCACTTTCCAAAGATACTTTAGTGAATCAAACAAAGATGCCTGCCTTTGTGGAGCTTATATTCTAGAAGCGATGGGGCAGCAGATAATGATAAACATGAACACATAAATGATATTTTACATTAAAAGGCAATGAGCCTTATGGAATGAAAGAACAAGGAAAGGGTTTTCAATTGTAGGCGGGGCCTGGGGGTGGATTATACTTTTACTTAGGCTGGTATGGGTAGACCTCCTTTTGGTGATATTTGAACCAAAAATTTGAAGAAGTGAGGGAGTTCACCCATGAAGATATCTGAGGCAAACTGACCCATTCAGAGTCAGAGCAAAATCCTAAATGTGGAACTTGTCTGGTATGTGTGGAGAAAGCTATGAAGCTAGTGTCATCGGAGAAGCAGAAGGTGAACCAGACCTCACGCTGCATCCCGGTGATGTGAGACGTCTGAGAACTACGGGAGGGGTAATCATGTGGGGCTTTTAAGTCATTTTGAAGAGTGTGGCTTATATTCACAGTGAAATGGGAGCTAATTTAGAAAGACTGAACTTGTTTGTTAATGATAATTCTGGCTACCATATAAAGAAGTTGTGGGAGATGAACCAGGGTCAAACCAGGTCACCTAATGATGAAGCTCTTCCTGTAATTCAGACAGGGAATGATAGAAAATATAGTCAATCCAAATAAGCACATCTATTTCAGGAAACACCCTGAAGCATCTTTGAATAGGACACTATCTAGTTTACACAACAGTCACATCCAATATTCAAAGGATTTTAAAAAGTTATCACTTTAAGTTATAAGTTTGGGAACACACATTCACTCCTCTTCTGTGGAGAATGGCTTTTGGCAAGATATTTTTAGTGCCATAACTACATTTCAGTGTGAACTATTAGGTGTGCAGATTATATAAAATGCTTTGACGTATACTACATCAGTACACAGTAAAATCAAAGAGGAGAAGTAAGCAGTGCTTAATTCATAGCCCTAGTGTTGCAAACTTCTTTCCCTTTGTCCCTCCGAAATCTGCTTCTCAGAATTAGACACAATAGGTCGAGCAACAAGCAAGGATTAGGTATGGTTCACGTATGATTCCAGAGTTGGTTTATAATCTTGAATGAGAATTGAAAAATCAAAACGCCTTTACTACAATTCCTTTTCATGTGACTCCTGGGCATGCCGTGTTTAAAAGGTAGTGTTTCCCGCGTCCCTTTAGAAAAACTACACGTTTATCTAACTGCCACTCTCCTTGCTCCTTCCAGTCATGGCTCCAAACCGAGCCACAGTTTTGAACCATCATTCAACATTTTAACTAGTATGTATTTCTGTATCTAATAAGTTTGGCCAGCCTGACATTTTCATATGGATTCCCACATATACAGTTTAGGAAGATTACACACATTAAAATGGTTCTTTCTTCCAAAGTCCCTGTTATATTTACTATAGAGAAAATCAATTGGATGATCATTTTAACCCTTGCTAGTGTTTTTTACAAGATTACAAAAAATTTTATCTAATAAATAACATAAAATATGTTTTATAAAATATAGAAAAAAATTACAAAACATATACAGAGGTTGTATTAATAATTAATAATTGATAATTAGTAAACAATAACCAATAAAAAACCAATCAGGGGGTTGCTGCTCAGATACACAATTATGAGGATAAAAAACAGAACAGAAACAAACAGCACTGGAATACAGACCCCCCTCAGCTCCACCACTAACTAATAATAGGGATTGTCCTTAAGGACCTCCTGCCTCTCCTCTTGCTGTCAGAATCCATTGTTAGTGACACCCTTTCTCTTTCATCCCTCCACATGTGTACAAAACTCCCAGTACAACTGTATTTCGCTGTGTTCATTCTCATATCAGGTAAAAAGTAATATGCAAATAAACATGTAATCAAGGAGGTGAGTTATTTGGCAAATCTTGTGAGTTGCAAGGTCTTCTCAGTATGAAAGCTAAGGAGAAATTCACTGCTTATATTAGAAAAAATTGAATTTCATTATGAAGTGTAATCACTCATATTCTGTGTGCCTGCTCCTTGAAAAAAGTTTTGCTAAGTCATGCCTTCAATTTCAAGACCTCACAGTTCATTGGAATGAGGAAATATGAATAGATGTGCACATCACTAACCCCAGTACAAGACACTGGGAGAGAAGAGCTGGAAGGCAGCACTATAATGCCCTAGATTGCTCTAGACATTAAATCTTTACCCATAGGATATCCATTTCATTTTACTAAATGGCTCTCTATAAACCTAGTGAAATGAATGATTTGCCAGATATTGTAAAGAGCATAGAACTACAGGATTTTATAGTGTAGGTTCAAACTCTTTGCCTGACTCTCATAGCTTATAAGCTAGTCTCTTGCAGCCTTAACATAATGATGTTAAAAGCAAAGCAGCTACAAATGCCCTACCATTCTTTGCCCTCATATCTCCAACCAGGAGTCGCTGAGAGGACAGAGGAAAGCGTCACCCTGCTGAATAGCAATTACTGCTTCTGTAATACCTATAATAACGGGGCCCTAGTTTATAAAATTGAAACAAATTGCTTACAAGTAATTTTTTTCAAGGAACATAAATAGTTTAAAGCTATTGCATCTGAAAAGTTAATTACCCTGAGTGCAACTCAGCATAATTTTCTTTTATAAGATATTTTATATTAAAAACCAGGCTGTTCACTAATGTCAGACAAAGGATTGTTCCCTTTGTGACAAGTTCACTTTTAATTTGCTTTTATTAATTATTTACTGATCCTATTAATAAAGAAAAACTGGAAATATATTACATAGCTTTTTATTTTTGGAAATTGAGATATATTTAGAACTAAAGAGGAAATGAAGGAAGTAAATATTCTTGTAATTCTTCACTCTGGCTGCTTCTATTCCAGAGACAGAACAGCTCCCAAGACCACACTGTGAATTAGTCTGGGGATATCAACTGGGCTCAGAAACTTCCTCTCCCCCACCCTCCAGCAAAACACATTTTATAACCAATCTTAACAAGCTGCAGTCTAGTGTCTGTCAGTGGTCATACTAACAAAGCTGACAAATTCATTTATATTAAAGCATAGTAAGTGGTAATAGCAGTGCTGTTTTCTCCGAGAATGTCTGCATTTCAGTAGGGACTCCAGGTTACCCCAAAGGAATTGACAATTAATAGTGAAGCTATACAAATGGCACTGATCAGAAATATGTATACAAATGGGACAATATTAAGGTATATATATTTTTTTCTACATATGTTTGCTCCTACAATTTCAATCAGATAATGATTTTCTGTTTTCTTTCTCAATGGACATTCCTTGTAGGAAAGCAGAAAAAAGCTGCTTAAAGCCAAAGACTTTTCCAATATTTTATAAAATCTGAAACTGAACAAAGAGGTAGGTGTTCCACATTAGAAATAAAGAGGATGATAACTTTGGGAAAGACAAGCCCACAATTGGCTGGTTTTCCCCGAGGATGAAAGCAGGTTGGAAGAACCTGAGGATTGTGAGAGCCATGAGCTGACCTCCACCTGTTTGTGGAAGGAGGCTGGGGGTGAGCTCGGGCTTATGCAAAAGGACTGAACTGAGAAATGTGGAGGCTGGATCCCCACCCAGGAGCATCTGAATTGACCTAGTTGCTGAGCATGGCCCAGAAGCAACAGAGCTATTGGGAATGTGTCCTATAATACCTTGGGGCCATGTAAACATGTAAAGCACTGCGGTGTGCCGGAGTGGAAGTGTGTGCCCCCGTAACTGAGTTTAAATTGTACTTCTCCCACTCCTAGTAACTCTATTTTTGCATCCACACTCCAATCTCTCACCTTCTATCTTTCTAGGTGTCTCCTTGAGCACCGTACATCACAACACTTTGTCCTTCACTGTTTTTTACCTTCAATCCCATGTTCTCTTTGCCTTTTCTTTCAAACTATGAATCCATGATCCAGTATAATCAATCTCTTACCTCCTCAAACCCTTTGTGCTTATCTTTTATCTCTCTTCATTTTATTTATCTGCAGATCTTCAAACTTGATTGATCTCACACTTCTCTTAACTGTTCTAGCACCTGAAGGTGGCTGGAGGAAAAAAAAAAAAGCTGAACAAATCCACTTTGGGCATCTGTGTCACTATGTACCACCCATTTCTACTTAGTCTCCCTTGGCAGTTCTAATCTTCCTGATCTCTATGAGATGCCCCAGGGATCCCAGCTTAAAAATGAATGTCTCATGCAACATGTCTGCCACAGAATTCCTCATCAAGGTAAATGGTTAACTACATTCTCCCAGTTGCTCTGGTCAAAATATCTGGAGTTGCACCCCACATCCAATCCATCCACAAATCTGGGCTGTGATTTTTGTGTGGAGTGATGCCCTTACTCTTTTGATGGGCACAGCAACATACAAAGCAATCTGCTTCTCCTTTCGACTGGAAGAACAGAGCAAGCACATAGTAATGATGTTCTTTTATCCATGTGTTATTTTAAAATATGTTAAGATATCACTGAAGTTTTACAACTATCTTGAATGAAAGATGATTAGGCATATTTTAGCCAACTTGAATCTCAGAGCATGTAACTGATTAGCATCAAGTCACACAATTAGGGAGCACTACATTTATTTCTTTTGACCCTAGATCACAAGCACTATTTGCTACACCACTTTGTCTATTATCATGGGATTAATTACATCAAGTTATATGAAGAACATTAACAAATATCTACTGTGCTGATGCCAATGTCATGAGCTAAAAGAATCTGTTCAATTTATAGGCATCAAAGCAGGAGGCATCTTTGCTAATGAAGACAAGATACTTACATGAAATTAAGAAGTTAAAGGGCACTCGCTACTCTTACCACAAACTGAGTGTCCTCTAGCCCAAAACTTGACCTTTTTTCAATGTGAGTAATTAGCACTTCTGACTACATTTAATAATGTTCTATATTTTAGGAACAGTAACTAATTAACTCGCATAATAATATCCACATATATTTTTCAAGTTGAAGAAATTAAAGCAGGAAAAATAAAAATTAAGAACCTAGCCCAGGGTTACAACACATTAGTAGCACAGTCAAGATTATTGTTTTTGACCTCTTAATTTCTTTTGCAAAATAAACCCAAAGCCATATTCTTTACGTGAACCCTTTGCTTTCTGCAACTCCTAGAGTTTTTGCTAATTCCTATTGAAAAGACCAATGTCCTCAGATTCTTCACATCTAACCTCACATCCAGCTACCCGCCAAGTCCCTGGCAGAGCCCATGAGTCAGCCTCTTACTGGGGGCAAGTAATAGTACGTGAATACCTTGAATAGCTTATTGCTCCAAGAATTCTCTTGCCTCCAGAAGCCACTGATCTCTTGAAGCATTCAAAGTGGAAGCATTTTTTAAAATCCACATCCAACAGTTTAGAGTATCACATTGGATTGGGTGTCCTTCTTGGTCTCTCTTGTGGCTTTCAAAGAGTTTCTCTTTCTTCCCACTTCATATATCTTATCTTTTCTGAATTAAATGTCATCTGCCTAAATTTTCTATCAATTCCTTTGCCATTTCCATCTCCTGATTATGATTTTAGCTCTACATCCTAACCACCAACCCCCTGCCCTGTTCTTAGCAGTTTCAGCATTCATAAAGATGATCTAATATTTCTCACCAGGATTTTCCAGGCACACCTCAGCAAAATACTCATCTCTTTATATTCCAAAACTTCTTTGGAGGTACAACTTGGGCATTTCACCACCTTTGAAATCTCGTTTTCCTACTTCCCATTCTTCAAGCTTCACTTTCCAACTTTCCAGGTTACACAATTTAGTACAACAAGTTTGTCGGCTGTTCAACCCAACAGTATTTCTAACTCATGGTCCTTAACGCTTCGCTTTCCAGCACCACCCTCTGTCTTGCTTTGGGTTTCATTAAAGGAAACACTGAGACAAGTGCCTGGGTGAGTGTAGATTATTTGGGAGGTGATTCCAAAAAGAACAATTAAGGATGTGAGGCAAGTGTATTAGAGGAGGGAGAAAAGCCAATAAAATGTGTATAGTCAGCTACTTACAACAGACAAGTGGAGCAAATTTTACTGGGCACCCTCTATGGAACTATGTAAAGCACACTTCAGAATGTTCCATACAGGGATGTAGACGTTGGTGAACTTACCAACGACTCCACACTCTCATTGATTAAGGGCGGAGGGAGAGACATTCTTGTTACTTGCTGTCAGACTGTGCTGAAGATAAGTTGAGCTAGCCTTTGAAGTATTAGAGAAAGCCTTGAGGCAAATGAGCTGAGAACCAAGGGCGTGTGGAGCAGGAGGCTGTCTGTGTGCACAGCACCTGCTCACTGCACCTGCAGGTCACATTAGAACTGGGATGTGGGAAGGAGCCTGGACACCCCATTACATTTTCATCTTATTACCTGGCTTAGGTTGCTTTTGGCAGGCCTCAAAGTACTTACTTTACTCACTCTTTATTCCCATGATTCTTCATCTTTCTGTTGTTCTCTGGCAAAACATGGACTGCTGGTAGACAGCTATGTCCATTTTATGAATCTACATCTGGATAGCTGATTACTGCCAGAGAAACTGTGATGACTGGTTTCATTTCACATTTATGACAACAGTCTCAAATTTGACCTTCATAAACACTGACAATTCCCTTGATTGTTATATATCCTATTCCCCAGAGGAATGTTTTACCCCTCATGCTTAGTTGATTACCTCACACAATAGTTCATAGATAAAGTAGATGCAGAATATGTGCAACCAGCCTACAAAGATCTGAGTCCATACCCTCTGCCACATCTGCTGCTACTTGGGAAAGGTTGCCCTCTCACATTTAAGCCCAGCCATTCCACTTGTGCTCTGGGGTGATCCCTTCTTACCTGTATAAGAACCTCACTCATGCAGTCATTACTTTTCTTTCACCATCATAATATATGCGTATGTAATACCCCCATCTTAAATAGCAAAATATAAATGAACAACAGTCTCTTGAATACACATAGATTTCTGGCTACCACCTCGTCTCTCCTCTACTTTCTACAACAAATACATACTAAGAACTGTATAAATGTACTATTCCACTTGCCCATCACCTCTTCTCTGTCCCAACAACTCCCGTTTTGGCCCACAAAGCACTGAACTAATGTTTATCCAACTCAAAAATAATTAGCATGTTGCCACCATCTGTAATTGTTACTCTCTCTTCCTTATCCTTGATTTCATGGTGGCATTTGACATAGTCGATCAGCCCATTTTTCTTGAAACATTTATTTTCTCCAGCTTTCATTGATGCTGACTGACTTAAGAGCTTTTTGCTTTTGAATTTATGGTTTTTGTGGTTTTGGTGTGCATGTTCCCTCGCCTTCTGAAACAAACACTACAAACTGAACACTGTTTTACAGTCTCTTTGATGAGTTTTTTCCACTCTGCCACATCCTTCCCTGAGAGGTATCACACAGCTGTGTCTTTTTTTTACATCTTTATTGGAATATAATTGCTTTACAGTGGTGTGTTAGTTTCTGCTTTATAACAAAGTGAATCAGGTTTCTGCTGTATAACAAAGTGAATCAGCTATACGTATACATATATCCCCATATCTCCTCCCTCTTGCGTCTGGGAAGACGCACCCTCCCTATCCCACCCCTCTAGGTGGTCACAAAGCACCGAGCTGATCTCCCTGTGCTATGCGGCTGCTTCCCACTAGCTGTCTATTTTACATTTGGTAGTGTATATATGTCCATGCCACTCTCTCACTTCGTTCCAGCTTACCCTTCCCCCTCCCTGTGTCCTCAAATCGATTCTTTACATCTTTATTCCTGTCCTGCCCCTAGGTTATTCAGATCAATTTTTTTTTTTTTAGATTTCATATATATGTGTTAGCATACGGTATTTATTTTTCTCTTTCTGACTTACTTCACTCTGTATGACAGACTCTAGGTCCATCCACCTCACTACAAATAACTCAATTTCATTTCTTTTTATGGCTAAGTAATATTCCTTTGTATATATGTGCCACATCTTCTGTATCTATTCATCTGTTGATTGACACTTAGGTTGCTTCCATGTCCTGGCTATTGTAAATAGAGCTGCAAAGAACATTGTGATACATGAGTCTTTTTGAATTATGCTTTTCTCAGAGTATATGCCCAGTAGTGGGATTGCTGGGTCATATAGTAGTTCTATTTTTAGTTTTTTAAGGAACCTCCATACGGTTCTCCACAGTGGCTGTATCAATTTACATTCCCACCAACAGTGAAAGAGGGTTCCCTTTTCTCCACACCCTCTCCATCATTTATTGTTTTTAGATCTTTTGGTGATGGCCATTCTGACCGGTGTGACAGTGAAACCGCAGGGTAGTTTTCATTTGCATTTCTCTAATGATTAGTGACCCTTTCATGTGTTTGTTGGCAATCTGTATATCTTCTTTGGAGAAATGTCTATTTAGGTCTTCTGCCCATTTTTGGATTGGGTTGTTTGTTTTTTTGATATTGAGCTGCATGAGCTGCTTGTATATTTTGGAGATTAATCCTCTGTCACTTGCTTTACTCGCAAATATTTTCTCCCATCCTAAGGGCTGTCTTTTCATCTTGTTTATGGTTTCCTTTGCTGTGAAAAAGCTTTTAAGTTTCATTAGGTCCCATTTATTTTTGTTTTTATTTCCCTTTGTCTAGGAGGTGAGTCAAAAAGGATCTTGCTGTGATTTATGTCATAGAGTGTTCTGCCTATGTTTTTCTCTAAGAGTTTTTAAGTGTCTGGCCTTACATTTAGGTCTTTATTCGATTTTGAGTTTATTTTTGTGAATGGTGTTAGGGAGTGTTCTAATTTCATTCTTTTACATGTAGCTGTCCAGTTTTCCCAGCACCACTTATTGAAGAGGCTGTCTTTTCTCCACTGTATATTCTTGCCTCCTTTATCAAAGATAAGGTGACCATATGTGTGTGGGTTTATCTCTGGGCTTTCTATCCTGTTCCATTGATCTATATTTCTGGGTTTTTTTCCCAGTACCATACTGTTTTGATTACTGTAGCTTTGTAGTA
>NC_041221.1:33686283-33688214 GCF_002837175.3 Physeter macrocephalus | reverse complement strand
AAGGCAAGAAACTCCACACGTACCTGGGTAGGGCAAAAGAAAAAAGAATAAACAGAGACAAAAGAACAGGGACAGGACCTGCACCAGTGGGAGGGAGCTGTGAAGGAGGAAAGGTTTCCACACACTAGAAGCCCCTTCGCGGGCGGAGACTGCGGGTGGCGGACGGGAGGAGCTTCGGCGCCACGGAAGAGAGCGTAGCAACAGGGTGCGGAGGGCAAAGCGGAGAGATTCCGGCAGAGGATCGGTGCCGACCAGCACTCACCAGCCCGAGAGGCTTGTCTGCTCACCCGCCAGGGCGGGTGGGGGCTGGGAGGTGAGGCTCGGACTTCAGTCGGAAGCAGGGAGAGGATTGGGGTTGGTGGCGTGAACACAGCCTGAAGGGGCTAGTGCACCACGGCTGGCCAGGAGGGAGACCGGGAGAAGTCTGGAGCTGCCTAAGAGACAAAAGACCTTTCCGTTCCTCTTTGCTTCCTGGGGCGCGAGGAGAGGGGATTAAACGCGCCGCGAAAAGGAGCTCCAGAAACTGGCGCTAGCCGCAGCCTTCGGCGCGGACACCAGAGATGGGCGTAGGACGCTAGGGCTGCTCCTGCCGCCACCAAGAGGCCTGTGTGCGAGCACAGGTCACTCTCCACACCGCCCCTCCCGGAAGCCTGTGCAGCCCGCCACTGCCGGGGTCCCGGGATCCAGGGACAACTTCCTCGGGAGAACGTACGGCGCGCCTCAGGCTGGTGCAGCGTCACGCCGGCCTCTGCTGTCGTGGGCTCGCCCCGCATCCGTGCCCCTCCCTCCCCCCAACCTGAGTGAGCCAGAGCCCCTGATTCAGCTGCTCCTTTAACCCTATCCTGTCTGAGCGAAGAGCAGATGCCCTCAGATGACCTACGTGCAGAGGCGGGGCCAAGTCCAAAGCTGAAGCCCGGGAGGTGTGCGAACAAAGAGGAGGGGGGAGGTCTCTCCCAGCAGCCTCAGAATCAGCGGATTAAAGCTCCACAATCAGCCTGAAGTGCCCTGCATCTGTGGAATACCTGAATAGACAGCGAAATATCCCAAGTTGAGGAGGTGGACTTTGGGAGCAAGACATATTATTTTCCCCTTTTTCTCTTTTTGTGAGTGTGTATGTGTGTGCTGCTGTGTGAGATTTTGCCTGTATAGCTTTGCTTTCACCATTTGTCCTAGGGTTCTGACTGAATCGTTTTTATTTTTTAATAAAATTTTTCCTCTCAATAATTATTTTTTATTTTAATAACTTTATTTTATCCTACTTTATTTTACCTTCTTTATTTCTTTTTCCTTTCTTTCTTCCTTCCTTTCTTCCTTCCTTTCGTCCTTTCTTTCTTCCTGTCTTCCTTTCTTCCTGTCTTTTCTTCCTTCCTTTCTCCCTCCCCGCCTCTCTTCCTTCCTTCCTTCCTTTCCTTTCTTCCTTCCTTTCTTGCTTGCTTCCTTCCTTCCTTGCTTCCTTCCTTCATTTCTTCCTTCCTTCCTTCCTTTTCTTCCTTCCTTCCTTCCTTTCTTTCCTTTCTATTTTTTCTCGCTTTTATTCTGAGCCATGTGGATTAAAGGCTCTTGGTGCTCCAGCCAGGCATAAGGGCTGTGTCTCAGGTGGGAGAACGAACATCAGGACACTGGTCCACAAGAGACCTCCCAGCTCCACGTAATATAAAATGGTGAAAATCTCCCAGAGATCTCCATCTCAACACCAAGACCCAGCTTCACTCAACGACCAGCAACCTACAGTGCTGGACACCCTATGCCCAACAAATAACAAGACAGGACTACAACCCCATCCACTAGCAGAGGCTGCCTAAAATCATAAGGCTACCGACATCCCAAAACACACCACCAAACGTGGACCTGCCCACCAGAAAGACAAAATCCAGCCTCATCCACCAGAACATAGGCACTAGTCCCCCCAACCAGGAAACGTACTCAACCCA
>NC_041221.1:33685335-33686273 GCF_002837175.3 Physeter macrocephalus | reverse complement strand
TAAGCAAAATGAGAAGACAGAAAAACACACAGCAGATGAAGGAGCAAGATAAAAACCCACTTGACCTAACAAATGAAGAGGAAATAGGCAGTCTACCTGAAAAAGAATTCAGAATAATGATAGTAAAGATCATCCAAAAATCTTGGAAATAGAAAGACAAAAGGCAAGAAACATTTAACAAGGACCTAGAAGAAATAAAGAGGAAGCAAGCAACGATGAGCAACACAATAAATGAAATTAAAAATACTCTAGATGGGATAAATAGCAGAATAACTGAGGCAGAAGAACGGATAAGTGACCTGGAAGATAAAATAGTGGAAATAACTACTGCAGAGCAGAATAAAGAAAAAAGAATGAAAAGAACTGAGGACTGTCTCAGAGACTTCTGGGACAACATTAAACACACCAACCTTTGAATTATAGGGGTCACAGAAGAAGAAGAGAAAAAGAAAGGGACTGAGAAAATATTTGAAGAGATTATAGTTGAAAACTTCCCTAATATGGGAAAGGAAATAGTTAATCAAGTCCAGGAAGCACAGAGAGTCCCATACAGGATAAATCCAAGGAGAAACACGCCAAGACACATATTAATCAAACTATCAAAAATTAAATACAAAGAAAACATATTAAAAGCAGCAAGGGAAAAATGACAAATAACACACAAGGGAATCCCCATAAAGTTAACAGCTGATCCTTCAGCAGAAACTCTGCAAGACAGAAGGGAGTGGCAGGACATATTTAAAGTGATGAAGGAGAAAAACCTACAACCAAGATTACTCTATCCAGAAAGGATCTCATTCAGATTTGATGGAGAAATTAAAAACTTTACAGACAAGCAAAAGGTGAGAGAGTTCATCACCACAAAACCATCTTTACAACAAATGCTAAAGGAACTTCTCTAGGCAAGAAACACAAGAGAAGGAAAAGACCTACAAGAA
>NC_041221.1:33664011-33683480 GCF_002837175.3 Physeter macrocephalus | reverse complement strand
ATTTGTATAGAAACACAAAAGACCCCGAATAGACAAAGCAATCTTGAGAATGAAAAATGGAGCTGGAGGAATCAGGCTCCCTGACTTCAGACTATACAAGCTACAGTAATCAAGACAGTATTGTACTGGCACAAAAACAGAAATCTAGATCAATGCAACAGGATAGAAAGCGCAGAGATAAACATGGCAAAAATCATAGAAGTGGAAGTTTGGGAAACACTAATCTGGCTCCCTCAGGTCACAATGAGGAAACTGAGGCTTGATGTGGGGGAAGGAACAACGTGACAATCCTGACTCCTAACATTGACACAGCACTGGAGAGCCCATTAAGTGCCTTAAGAGAGAGGTTTTCTTAAGAGATAGATTTGCCCCAGCATGGGAGGTTGAGGTAATGACCATCACCCGTTACCAAGAATGAAGGAGCAGGGTCCCTGACAGGGCAACAGTGAGAACGTAGGCTTCAAAGTCAGATCAAGCTGGAGTCACATCCCAAACCCCCGTTTTTCTTGCTGTGCGACACTGTACATGTAATTTAACCTCTCTGAGCTGAGGATACCTTAGCTGTAATGAAAAACTTTATACCTATATCACAGGGTTGTTACAAGGTTTAAAAGAGATGATCAAGCCCCAGGCTCAAGTTGGTTGGTCTCTGTCCCTAGAGAGAGGAGGGGCCTCATGTAAGGCAGCGTCTAGAGGCAGATCCACACCTGGAACCCAGGGATCTTTGCTCCCAGTCCTGTTCTCTTTCTTCTAAGGCGCCATCCCTCCTCATCCCGGTTCTGCAAGTCCTTGCTCCAGTGGCCCAGCGTCAGCTAGAGAAGAGTGGGGCGTAGTTTACCCGGATCTCTGCTGGGTTAGCCTGACTTCCCATGGCAAGAGCACCAGTGATTTGAAGAGGCCTTCGTGAGTGAGCCTGGGAATCAGTGAGCTGCGTCTGAGCAGCCGAATGGGCTGCCAGCCAGAGAGGGAGGCCCCCACTGCCCTGGAGAGCAATTAGGGGCCACTGCATTGGGAAGCAGTGCCCCTGGGATGCCAGCCCCAGCAGAGGGTAGCCACCCCCGCGGCGTTCTGGGATGCACCTGCGCTGGAGAGCCCCATTTCCATACAACAGGAAACCATCCACACGGCCCTTCTGGGGCTAAGTGCAAAGGAGAGGCTGGCCCCTTGACGTTTTATGCACTGGCCACGGGGAGCTGCAGGTTTGGAGACCGCCCCGGTCGCCACGGCAGCAATTATGCAGAAGGTTAAATAGGAGAGATCTTAACCTAGGATCAGGACAGGAATAAAGACGCAGACCTAGAGAATGGACTTGAGGACACGGGGAGGGGGAAGGGGAAGCTGGGACGAAGTGAGAGAGTGGCATGGACATATATACACTACCAAATGTAAAATAGCTAGCTAGTGGCAAGCAGCCGCACATAGCACGGGGAGATCAGCTCGATGCTTTGTGACCACCTAGAGGGTTGGGATAGGGAGGGTGGGTGGGAGGGAGATGCAAGTGGGAAGAGATATGGGAACATATGTATATGTATAACTGATTCACTTTGTTGTAAATCAGAAACTCACACACCATTGTAAAACAGTTATACTCCAATAAAGATGTTTAAAAAAAAAAATAAGGTGACCATATGTGTGTGGGTTTATCTCTGGGATTTCTATCCTGTTCCATTGATCTATATTTCTGTTTTTGTGCCAGTACCATACTGTCGTGATTACTGTAACTTTGTAGTATAGTCTGACGTCTGGGAGCCTGATTCCTCCAGCTCCATTTTTCGTTCTCAAGATTGCTTTGGCTATTCGGGGTCTGTTGTGTTTCCATACAAATTGTGAACTTTTTTGTTCTGTGAAAAGTGCCATTTGTAGTTAAATAGAGATTGCATTGAATCTGTAGATTGCTTTGGGTAGTACAGTCATTTTCACAATGTTGACTCTTCCAATCCAAGAACATGGTATATTTCTCCATCTGTTTGTATCATCTTTAATTTCTTTCATCAGTGTCTTAACGTTTTCTGCATACAGGTCTTTTGCCTCCTTAGGTAGGTTTATTCCTAGGTATTTTATTCTTTTTGTTGCAATGGTAAATGGGAGTGTTTCCTTAATTTCTCTTTCAGGTTTTTCATCATTAGTTTGTAGGAATGCAAGAGATTTCTGTGCATTAAACACACAGCTGTGTCTTAAGCTCTCTTCTCTTCTTCATCTATGTTGTCCCTATAAAAAATATGATCCAGCTTTTGGGGTCTTGTAAAATATTTTCTGATGACTCCCATTTTTATCTTCAACTCCATTGCCTCCCCTACATTCCAGACTTCTTTCTTCTTTTATCTAATACCTTGTTCTTTTTCACTTGCATATGTAACAGTCATTTATAACTTAAACTGGTCCCTGTCAGTCTTCTCTCCTCCTCAAGCCTTCTCTGTTAAAGACTGTGTGTGTGTATGCGCATGTGTCTGTAGATGTTTGGAAAAAAATACTTAAATGGTAAAATATAACGATTATGAATGAAAGTAGAAAGAAAAGGAAGGAATAGGAAAAATAAAATTTTAATTTAAAGAAAGAAGTAAATACGTCATAGTAATTTAATTATGGGGAAAGGGAGACAGGGAGAGAGAGAGAAAGAGAGAATCTAATGCAATTTTGAAAAGTTAAAAGTTAACAAGACTGAGTAATAGTACATTGTGTCTGTGTGTGTATAAATATAGTATATATATACATGCATATACCAATGTATATAAACTGTATATATACTATATATATACATATTTATGTATATATATTACATCTTTTTTTTTTTTAGTTTTTATTGGAGTATAGTTGCTTTACAATGTTGTGTTAGTTTCTGCTGTGCAGCAAAGTCAATCAGTTATATCTACTCTTTTAGATTTCCTTCCCATTTAGGTCACCACAGAACATTGAGTAGAGTTCCCTGTGCTATACAGTAGGGTCTCATTAGTTATCTTTTTTATACACAGTGGTGTACATATGTCAATCCCAATCTACCAATTCGTCCCACCCCTCCTTCCCCCCTTAGTAACAATAAGTTTGTTCCCTACATCTGTGACTCTATTTCTGCTTTGCAAATAAGTTTACCTGTACCACTTTTCTAGATTCCACATAAGCAATATTATACAATATTTGTTTTTCTGTTTCTGTCTTATTTCAGCCTCTATGAGAATCTCTAGGTCCACACACATCTCTGCAAATGACACTAGTTTGTTGCTTGTTATAGCTGAGTAATAGTCCACTGTATATATGTACCACATCTTCTTTATTCATTCCTCTGATGATGGACATTTAGGCTGCTTCCATGTCCTGGCTATTGTAAATAGTGCTGCAATGAACATCAGGGTGCATGCATCCTTTCGAATTCTGGTTTTCTCCAGATATATGCCCAGGAGTGGGATTGCTGGGTCATATGGTAGCTCTGTATTTAGTTTTTTAAGGAACCTCCATACTGTTCTTCATAGTGGCTGTACTAATTTACATTCCCACCAACAGTGGAAGAGGGTTCCCTTTTCTCCACACCCTCTCCAGCATTTATTTTTTGTAGATATTTTGATGATAGCCACTCTGATCGGTGTGAGATGATACCTCGTTGTAGTTTTGATTTGCATTTCTCTCATAATTAGTGATGTTGAGAATCTTTTCATGTGTTTGTTGGCCATCTGTATATATTCCTTGGAGAAATGTCTATTTAGATCTTCTGCCCATTTTTTTGTTGGGTTGTTTGGTTTTTATTTTTTTTATATATTGAGCTGCATGAGTTGTTTGTATATTTTGGAAATTAGCCCCTTGTCAGTTGCTTCATTTGCAAATATTTTCTGCCATTCTGAGGGTTATCTTTTCATTTTGTTTATAGTTTCCTTTGCTGTGCAAAAGCTTTTAAGTTTCATTAGGTCCCATTTGTTTATTTTTGTTTTTATTTTCATTACTCTAGGCACTGAATTGAAAAAGATCTTGCTGCGATTTATGTCACAGAGTGTTCTGCCTGTATTTTCCTCTAACAGTTTTACAATATTCGGCCTTACATTTAGGTCTTTAATCCATTTTGAGTTTATTTTTGTGTATGGTGTTAGGGAGTGTTCGAATTTCATTCTTTTATATGTAGCTGTCCAGTTTTCCCAGCACCACTTATTGAAGAGGCTGTCTTTTCTCCATTGTATATTCTTGCCTCCTCTGTCATAGATTAGGTGACCATAGGTGCATGGGTTTATCTCGGGGCTTTCTGTCTTGTTCCATTGGTCTATATTTCTGTTTTTGTGCCAGTACCATACTGTTTTGATTACTGTAGCTTTGTAGTATAACTGAAGTCAGGGACTCTGATTCCTCCAACTCTGTTCTTCTTTCTCAAAATTGCTTTGCTATTCAGGGTCTTTTATGTTTCCTTACAAAATGTAAAAATTTTTGTTCTAATTCTGTGAAAAATGCCATTGGTAATTTGATAGAGATTGCATTGAATATGTAGATTGCTTTGGGTAGTATAGTTATTTTCACAATATTCATTCTTCCAATCCAGGAACATGGTATTTCTCTCCATCTGTTTGTGTCAACTTTGATTTCTTTCATTAGTGTCTTATAGTTTTCTGCATACAGGTCTTTTACCTCCTTTGGTAGGTTTATTCCTAGGTATTTTCTTCTTTTTAATGCAATGGTAAATGAGATTGTTTCCTTAATCTCTCTTTCTGATCTTTCATTGTTAGTGTATAGGAATACAAAAGATTTCTGGGTATTAACTTTGTATCCTGCAACTTTACCAAATTCATTGATGAACTCTAGTAGTTTCTGGTAGCGTCTTTAGGATTTTCTATGTATAGTATTACACCATCTGCAAACAGTGACAGTTTGACTTCTTCTTTTCCAATTTGGATTCCTTTTATTTCTTTTTCTTCTCTGATAGCTGTGGCTAGGACTTCCAAAACTATGTTGAATAAAAGTGGACATCCTTGTCTTTTTCCTGATCTTAGAGGAAATGCTTTCAGCTTTTCACCATTGAGTATGATGTTAGCTGTAGGTTTGTTGTACATGGCCTTTATTATGTTGAGTTAGGGTCCCTCTATGCCCACTTTCTGGAGAGCTTTTATCATAAATGGATTGGCTTTTGTCAAAAGCTTTTTCTGCCTCTATTTTAATGATCATATGGTGTTTATTCTGCAATTTATTAATGTGGTATATCACATTGATTGATTTGCATATATTGAAGAATCCTTGCTTCCCTGCGATAAACCCCACTTGATCAGAGTGTATGATTCTTTTAATCTGTTGCTGGATTCTGTTTGCTAGTATTTTGTTGAGGATTTTTGCATCTATGTTCATCAGTGATATTGGCCTGTAGTTTTCTTTTTTTGTGATATCTTTGTCTGGTTTTGGTATCAGGGTGATGCTGGCCTTACAGAATGAGCTTGGGAGTGTTCCTGCCTCTGCAACTCTTTTGAAAAGTTTCATAAGGGTAGGTGTTAACTCTTCTCTAAATATTTGATAGAATTTGCCTGTGAAGCCATCTCGCCCTGGTCTTTTGTTTGTTGGAAGATTTTTAATCACAGTTTCAATTCAGTACTTGTGATTGGTCTGTTCATATTTTCTCTTTCTTCCTGGTACACTACATCTTTATCCATTCATATGTCAATGAACATTTAGGTTGCTTCCATGTCTTGGCTATTGTAAACAGTGCTGCACTGAATATTCAATGGAATATTACTAAGACATAAAAAGAATGAAATCATGCCATTTGCAACAACATGGATGGACCTAGAGATTATCATACTAAGCGAAGTAAGTCACAAAGAGAAAGACAAATAGCATATGATATCGCTTATATGTAGAATCTAAAAAAATGATACAAGTGAACTTATTTACAAAACAGAAATAGACCCATAGACATAGAAAACAAACTCTTGGTTACCAAAGGGGAAAAGGGGGGGGGATAAATTAGGAGTTTTGGATTAACATATACACACTACTATATATAAACTAGATAACCAACAAGGACCTACTGTATAGCACAGGGAACTATACGCAATATTTTGTAATAACATATAAGGCAAAAGAATCTGAAAAAGGATATATATGTATAATCAAATCAATTTCCTGTACACCTGAAACTAACACAACATTGTAAATCAACTATACTTCAATAAAAAAAGTTAACAAGATTTTTTTTTCACCACAGAACAAGACTTTGTGATAAGTATGGCACAAATAAAGTTTGCCATAGTAAGTAGTATAGAGCACAGAGTGCATGAAAACTTTAAAGCAAATAGAAGAGGTCATGTACTTTTTGTTAATAAGAATATATATATATATATATAGAGAGAGAGAGAGAGAGAGAGAGTGTGTTAGTCATTGTGTCTAAAATGAACGTTTAGAAAAGGCAAACTGAAATTAACTTCATTCTCTCATCATATTATTATGCCTTTAAAAAAGGCATAATCACAGAGTGATAAAGCTAAAAGGAGCATGAAATATTAAAGAGAAAACCTGCATTTTTGGATGAGAAAATGGTGAAGAGGTGTCAGTCTCATGAAAATGGCTTAAGGTCACTCTATTTTGTTAGCATCATTGGCAGCTAGGATCCTTTCTTTTCACTGGATGTGGTGTGGTTCTTCCTCCATGGAGATTTCCTGCCATAACATGTGTGCTATGTTAGAAAAGCATGGATCCTTGCCAGTGACTGCTGGTACCTTGGCAGTAGTCAAACCATTCACAATTGTATGGCCACACTGCATCTTCTCACATCATAATAGCCAAGAGCCTTCATGTTCCAGTGCACTCGGTACTGGACCAGGAGTTGGCAAGAGGTTCAACACAGTCATCCACCAAACACACCTTTGCATTGTCAGCATGGGGCAGAGATGGCCACTGCCATACCCCACCCCCAATGCCGACACACACAGAGAGTGGAGGGGAGCAGAGATTACTGGGCAAAGGCTGGGGACCTGTGGGGTACAAACCACCAGGCCATGAGGATCATGAGAGTTTGGTCTTCAAACTCTCAACACATGTTCCATTATTTCATCAGAATTCATTTACAAAATATACAACTTAAATGTCCATCGACAGATGAATGGATAAAGAAGATGTGGCACATATATACAATGGAATATTACTCAGCCATAAAAAGAAACGAAATTGAGTTATTTGTAGTGAGGTGGATGGACCTAGAGTCTGTCATACAGAGTGAAGTAAGTCAGAAACAGAAAAACAAATACTGTATGCTAACACATATACATGGAATCTAAAAAATTTTTAAAAAATGTTACTGATGAGCCTAGGGGCAGGACAGGAATAAAGATGTAGACATGGAGAATGGACTTGAGGACACAGGGTGGGAGGGGGAAGCTGGGGCAAAGTGAGAGTAGCATTGACATATATACACTACCGAATGTAAAATAGTTAGCTAGTGGGAAGAAGCAGCATATCACAGGGAGATCACCTCAGGGCTTTGCGATGACCTAGAGGGGTGGGATAGGGAAGATGGGAGGGAGGCTCAAGAGGGAGGGGATATGGGGACATATGTATGCATATGGCTGATTCACTTTGTTGTACAACAGCAACTAACACAGTATTGTGAAGCAATTATACTCCAATAAAGATCTATTAATTAAAAAAACCCAGTAACATTACTAAGAATTTCAAGACTGCAACTGCAGAGCATTAAACTTCAAGTGCAATGTCTTCTGTGAGTGGGGACCTGCACAACTGCACTAGTGGTTCACCCATAAATCCAGCCCTGCCTGGAGACAGTAGGAAGTCCCAAGGATGGCTGAGAATAAGTTCATCTCACACAGTGCTTGATGAAGCTGGGGACAAAAAGTTGGTTAATTTTCTAGCTCAGTGAATATTTCTTGCACATTTTAGTTAAAAACAAGATTCATACAAAATACAAGCAGACATATTCAATTGTCATTTTACAGTAAACGTTATTATTAAAAACTTTTGCAACGTAATCTAAATGACATTAGCATTCTCTAACTCATGAATATTAAAAATATCAGATTTGTGTTCAAAGCAGGTTTCAGATGCTAGACTCGCTTAGTTTACACAAGCTGACTGAGACTCAGTTACTTCATTTTCAAAGCGCATGTAAGATTTGGCCCTAACTTATTAGGTTGTTGACAAGATTAAGAAGGCAAGGAATATACAAGGGTCAATCATATAAGAGCTCAATAAATGTTAATAACTTATTATGATAATTATATTTCTAATTTTGCTTATTATAGTTAACACTGGAGTAAATTTCCTTGTATCAAACATTTTTAAGAATGTTTTACTCTAACAGATTTCCAGAAGAGATATGATTAGATCAATGGTTTTGTTTATTTTTAAGTCCATTGACAAACAAGTCAAATTATGTACTTCCACATAGTTTTCAAAATACATATATAATAGATTATATACCTACTTGCTGAGTAGGAAATGGTCCATTTTACACATAACTTTAATTTAATATATTAACACTTCAATACCTTGACAAGTGTGTGCGTATCTTCTTGTCTCTCTCTCTCTCTCTCTCTCTCTCACTCTCTCTAAGTTTCTGATAAGTGAAAATTTGAGAAGCTTAGATTCAGAGTCAATAACTCATGGTCCAGAGGAGATACTTCTGATCTTACCATGTGACTTTGTAATAACACTGCATGCCACACTGAAGATATGATGTGGATAGAGAATTCACACCAGCCATTTTGCAGCAGTTAAAACAATCTTAGTGTTCTTGCTGTAGTATACCTACAAAATCAATTTGAATTTTTGACAGAGTACTTAGCCATTTTCCATATATGTATCAAGTAACTTGGAGAGTGCCATACTCCTTGATGTTCTTTTCAACATGAGAATCTATCTCAGGCCATCAGACATAGCTTCAATCTAATGATTTCAGGAGAGCATTTTTCTGTTTGCTACTGTTCCAGCACATAGCCAAGATAACTTTATGATCACCTTCTGGAACTGCAAAATAGTCCCAATAAATATGGGGTTTATGAGTAAATAATGCCTGCTGATGGCCTATGGCTCATCTGAATGTCTCTGGCAGTTTCTCAACTGGACACTCCTTCTATTACCTGTTTAAGGCAAGGGCAGGTATTGGAAACTACACACATAACAGGACAGTTTTTATTACCCTAAAGAGATGGATAATAAATGTGGCATAGTATATAACAAGGTATTAAACTAGGAAAGATATCATACTATAATAAAAGTTGGTATCATATGAGCAGACCAGCAGACATCTGAGATAAAATATCTCTAGTGTTTAGTCAAACAATTTGGGGCAGAAAAGTTTACTTCATGTTGAGGAAAGTATTGTTATAAAAGGAGGTTCTTTCAACAACACTGACATGCAGTGATATTGAGATACTTTCTTGGTTCAGTATAAGATATAAATACTTAATTGGTTCTGATAAGAGGTAACTTTAAAATTTTCAATTTGACCTTTATCTATGTGTCATCTAACAAATATATCAGATTTCTTGATTGAGAAAGATGGTGTGGCTTTGCTCTACTGATCATTAAAACATGATTTTTTCAGCATGTAAGAAAAATATATTAAAACATGAACCATGCCATAGAATAGAGTATGCAATTGTATCTTGAGAGTAGATATATATTGTCTGTTGTTATTCAGTTTTCTCAAAAGAATGAAATGTTAATTATCAAATAAAATGTGTTGGCGAGTAAGTAAACTAAACAAGGCAAAATGAAGCAAAGGATAATGAAAGGAAACAAGGGGACTATGTAGACTACTATGCAAAATATTGCTAAATAAATTTCCTACTCCAACTATTTGCAGGAACTCAAAAATGATGAAAAACCAAAAACTAGCATTCTTTATGATATGTAATTACTCTATAATCTATGAAAGACCATGGGTAGTAGTTAATATTATAGTTAGAATTGTGTTCTGCTAATCCTTTCTATTGAGGATTATAATAGCATTGAGTTATATACAATGAAAAATTTTATGTATGAATTTTTTTTTTAATTCAAGGAAGATTTAAAAATTGACAGGTGTTATTTTCAGCTCTTCTGAAATGTTTTCTGAAGTCCTTTAATAACAGAATGGACTATTTCTACTTGAGAATGCTGATATATACTTCTCCCAAAGGAGACAGGTTGAACAATACAGATCAATAATAGTACAATTGCATTGCAAACTGACTTCTTCTAAGAAACAGTCAGTCATACTTGAAAGGTGTTCTTTACATCTCTGAATATATATTTCTATATTAAATAACAAAATTAGTTAACCATTATTATACATTTGAGAATTTACTGAAACATAATTTTGAGGAAATAACCTATAAAAATGGTATGATTAGCATTGCTCCATACATATATTAAGTAGAAACCCAACTTCTGAAGTAAATACTAAGGCCTTTCAGATTGTATTTGTCTTTCATTTATTATGCTTTGGTGTTTTCTAACAATAACATAATAACTTTACATATTTACTCTTGTCACAGGCCAACATTCTCAGAAATTCCCCATATAATGTGTGGCACCCTGAATCTGTGTGGCCCAGCCTGTTTTTTCAATATTGTCTCAGGATTTACTAAGCAGAAACCAGTGACGTCTGACCTTTGCTTTGAATCCAGCAAAATCAACAAATTCTCATAATTTAATTTTCATGTGCTAGAGACACGATTTGCTTGAGTAGACTCTTCGGATCACACAAAATAGGAAATGTTTGAGGGTTTACTTAATTTTAAAAACTTAATTAAACTCAAATCACAAAAAAAATTGGAATATTTCTCCCTATAAAATTTCTTCCTTAGAGTCAAATGGAGAACTTTTAGAGATGTGCTTACACCACAAAAGGTTAGACAAAACCAACGTTATTATTTTCAATTAATATAACTGATTTGTTATGCAAATCAATAGGCAGTTATAGAAAAAATCTGATTACTGAGTTTTGTTTAGAAAAAAAATGCTTGCAATAAAGAGAGGCACACACCTATGGTACAAATAAGCAGAAGGGGCATTTTAAAATTTTTATTAGTTTGTTTTTTCCTGAAGAATTCTCTGGCATTCCAATTCCCCCTCCCTCCATCTTTCTCTTGAATATATAATTTCTACTTTCATAGGGGAAGTACAGAGATTTTTTTTATTTCTGCAAAACTCGTTTGTAGCTTACCTGTTACATAATATATTAATGTGGTACACATGCAATCCAGAGAATTTTGGACTTGAACTTCCAGTTATAGAGTATCTTGGTGTACTGCAAACAACCTATGCTTTGAAATCAGTAGTTCTAAGAACAAATATTGAGTATAACACTCACTCTTATTTGACTTGAACAAATAAAGAAACCTCTGCAGAAGCCCACAGTTGTAAATGGGATTAGCATATATGTTCAGACAATGGCAAGAAGTAGCAAGAGTGGTCAGGATGGCATTAGCCAATGTATGGATGGCAAGAAACAGTGTCATGTTTGAGAAAATATGAAATGAGTACTGAAGCAGAAAGTGGTTCCAGAAGAAAGATATTTGAATTTTGTCTGGTAGATCCTAGCGGTGTTTTAAAATTCATTAAGCAAGACATGGATAAAGCAATGGAACTTTAATTTTGCAGAGATGTACAAAGTAATCTGAAGCTTCCAGCAATCCCACTTCTGGGCATATACCCTAAGAAAACCATAATTGAAAAAGACTCATTTGGCTTCCCTGGTGGCGCAGTGGTTGCGCGACCGCCTGCCGATGTAGGGGAACCCGGTTCGCGCCCCGGTCTGGGAGGATCCCACGTGCTGCGGAGCGGCTGGGCCCGTGAGCCATGGCCGCTGAGCCTGCGCGTCCGGAGCCTGTGCTCCGCAAAGGGAGAGGCCACAACAGAGGGACGCCCGCATACCACAAAAAAAAAAAAAAAAAAAAAAAGACTCATGGACCACAATGCTCATTGCAGCACTATTTACAATAGCCAGGACGTGGAAGCCACCTAAGTGTCCATTGACAGATGAATGGATAAAGAAGATGTGGCACATATATACAATGGAATATTACTCAGCCATAAAAAGAAACGAAACTGAGTTATTTGTAGTGAGGTAGATGGACCTAGAGTCTGTCATACAGAGTGAAGTAAGTCAGAAAGAGAAAAATATATGTGCATTAGCATAGCATATGCGTATGCTATGCTAACGCATATATATGGAATCTAAAAAAAATAGTTCTGAAGAACCTAGGGGCAGGACAGGAATAAAGATGCAGACATATAGAATGGACTTGAGGACACGGGGAGGAGGAAGGGTAAGCTGGGACAAAGTGAGAGAGTGGCATGGACATACATACACTACCAAATGTAAAATAGATAGCTAGTGGGAAGCAGCCGCATAGCACAGGGAGATCAGCTTGGTGCTTTGTGACAACATAGAGGGGTGGGATAGGGAGGGTTGGAGGGAGACGCAAGAGGGAGGGGATATGGGGATATATGTATACATAAAGCTGATTCACTTCGTGATACAGCAGAAACTAACACACCATTGTAAAGCAATTATGGGATAGGGAGGGTGGGAGGGAGACGCAAGAGGGAGGGAATATGGGGATATATGTATACATAAAGCTGATTCACTTCGTGATACAGCAGAAACTAACACACCATTGTAAAGCAATTATACTCCAATAAACATGTTAAATAATAATAAAATAAAAGACACCTGGTAAAGACAGTTGGATTGAACATATGTATTTACCTCCATTCCCCCCTAAGATTCACTATAATAACAATAAAGTTATAAAGTAAAAAAAAATAAACAATGAATTAGAAAAATTAGAATAGGAGCAATATAAGTCTGGAAAGAGAATAGACAGGATATAATTGACTTCGAAAATTCATGAAAGTTTAAACCTTTCCTGAACAACGTTCAAAGAATTCTGATTTGTATAAATGAACTCCAGAAAGATTCATCAATTAGGGGCAGCAATCTTCACAGAGAGTGGAGTTCGAAGTGGGACAAAAAACAAGTATTATTTAGATTACGAGAAAGACAAAAATTTTTTATCAACATGGACAGAAAGACAACTGCCCCTCTAAAGGCAGAGAGAAAATTAGAGCCCTGTTCCTTGGAGTAAGGAGAACATACAAAACATGAAAAAGGGAAAACCATGCACAGATGTGAATCACCTACCTTACACTAATAGGAACGGTCAAAGAAATCTATCAACTGAATGGTGAAAACTACTCCCAATTCCAGTTCAGTTTCCTCACCAAGCTCAGAACAGTCACCAAGGATTATACAGTATAGTCAGAAGATTAAAATAGTCCTCTACAAAAGGTCTAACTTATTGGAGGCAGGAAGAAAGAATAGAAGAAAGTATGGAAACAAAGAAAGGAAAGAAGAAAATCTTGAAAATTTGAAATACCCATACAGCCTGATCAGAACACATAATATGAATGCAGGTTGCCCATGAATGCAAAGTTCTTAAATGAGTATGCAGCCAGAAAGCAAAAGACCTTCATAAAAAAAATTAAATTTAAAAGTCAGTTTTAGAAAGTGAAGGTACAAGACAAAACAATACAAAACAAAACAGGAAATCAAACCAAGCCTGCAAGGACAAGCTATGTAACAAGAGAACTCAGCACCCATACCCATATCCTGTGTTATGCAGCCTCAAAATTGTCCCTAATAACCCCTGTCCCTGGTATTCATGACCTTTTGGAAATCTCTCTTATTGGATAACTTGCTACTGAAAAACAGAAGAGAACAAGGGTAAGGGGGAATGCCATTTCAGTGATTAAATTATTTTAATCTCGATATCAGACTCTCTCTATTACCTCATGTACAAGCTTTGTTGAAGCAGCTTATCTTGGTGGAGTGGTCCTTATGACAAGAAACTGAGGGGTAGCCTCAGGCAACAACACCCAGCAAGAAACTAAAGCTCGTAGTCCAATAGCTTTTGAGGATCAATGTCCTGTCGACAACCACAAAAGTGAGTTAGAAGTGAACACTTCCCTCGTTAAACTTCCAGACCCCAACCACGGACAACACCTTGATTTCCCTCTTGTGAGAGACTGAAACTGAGCCATTTCCGGAGCTAAGACCCAGCTAAGCCTTCCCAGAGTCCTGACCCACAGAAACTGGGAAGTAATAAAGATAATATGCATGTGTTTGTGTTGGCAAGTGCTAGAGCGATTTTTTATGCAGCAATAATATCCATATGAAAACAGGTGCACACACGCACACAAACATACACACATGTAAATGTAGCTGATAAAACAAAATGCGATACCAGAAATCTTTTAAAAGTAGAGGGAGAGAGAAAAAAATATTGGAAACGGGGTATTTCCTATTTTTCCTTTTTTTTTTTTTGTATGTTAGGATTTCTAGTATGGCCATCTAATTATTTTACTTTATTTCTCATGTATATATACATAAATATATACTCATATATTTACATATAAAGTATAATATATAATGTATAACATGTTATATATTAATTATATATAATATATACATATATCATAATATAATATACACATAATATATGTATAGATCATATACTATATAAATGTATAAAAAAACATTTGTCAATATTATGCTTTTGAGACCTATCCCCTACTTCTTCCTACACATTTTCTATTGAAATTTTTATCTGTGTATTCCTTCAGGCTTATATGTCCCTGTCTTTGCTTATGCATAATAATGCATTATAATCAATTATTAAATATTTAATATGATAGAGTAATCCTTGAGAAAGTCATCCTCTTATTCCAGCTCTAAGATAATTACCAATGACAATTATTTTTATATCTCCTATCACCTCAAGAAAGTACATTTGTTTCTTGGGACAATTATATGGAGATAGTGAGAGACAGGAGCTGGTTTGTGGAAAGTTGCACAGCAAAATATATCAGACACTCAAGCATGCTCAGGTATTAGGACAGAATATGCTGAATGACTTCAGCAAACCTTAAAATGGAATACTTCTTTTGTACCTCAGTGTGTGAGTACTTGATTTGGGGTTAACTTGATTTGGGGGTTAATTACTTGCAAATGAAGTAATTCAGCATGTGTTACATTTAAAGTATCATTTTAAAACTTATATGTTTTTTTCAGATGCTGCTAATTTGACATAAATTTCCCCATGTTTGACTCAATTTCTACTCATCCTTCCACACCTAAGTTAAACATTATATGCACCAAAATTCCTTTTCTAAACCTAGTAAAGATTTGGCACCAATGGCCAAGATTGCAAGTTGTCCTTCTAACATCTTTTGTGTGTGTGTGTGCATCTCTTAGTGTTATAAACAGTTTAATTTGGTAGTTGGCCAATTGCCATGCTCTTCTACACTCCTATAAAACTTCTAGTGTCCTTAACTGGTATAATAAGAGCTCCTCAGCATATTAGTCAATGTCCAGAAAAATAATCTACCCTTCACTAACACACCAAATTATAAGACCTCTAAGACCTTGGACCAGTGTTGGTTAAGCCACCATAAATATTGTTGCCACTGCATTATGAGTACTAAATATTATCAAAGTGTTTTGAATGTGCTGACAACGTTGTGTCCTCGGAGATGTTATTAGTTGAGAATGTTTTACCAATACGTAGAGTTATATCTGAGTATGTCATAAGGTTTCTCAAAAGTGCCGTTCCGTTCTTGAATATTAGGTGTGAAAAATTTAGAGACATTTGGCCACCATGTCATGCCAGTATTTACCTACCCTGACCCCATTCTGATACTTGCTGGTATAGTGTTCCAACCCTATTTTTCACCTGGAGTAGTTAAAGTAGCAATAGACGTGCTGCCACACCAGGAAGACAGCAGAGGCATTTATGCCTTCATATTCAGATATTTGTCTTAATGATGTGTCATCCTGGTTCACAACAACTCAGTTTATTAGCTAACCACTGACTGTATCAAAATGCCTAACATGATTCAAAAGTAAGAATTCTTTCAAGTCTTTGGAAGAAGAGATATAATAAGCATAACAAAAAACTTAACACAATCAATAATATCAAACAGCTAGTTTGGAGACTGATGATTAAATAATTCTGGTTAATGTCTTTTTTCTAAATTATACATACAGGGCCCTTAAAAATTCTAAGTGGCTTACATATAATTATTCTTCTTACAGGAAATCAAAGCTTAGAGCTTTCTCACCAGTAGCTATGTCTTGACATCATATCTGAGAGTAACAACAAAATATATAATTCCCCTCTAAAATAGTACTGTGAGCAAAAAAAAAAAAAAAGTGAGGGCATTTTCTACAATGTTTCTTACTTATGTGCTTCATGATCAATTGCCAGAATTTTCCCCTTTTCTACTTTCAGCTTATAACCTATCTCAACCCAGAATCAGTGACCAAAATGATTTCAGCCATGCTGCCCATCCCCAGTTCAGGTAGCAGGATTGGATTTGCTGCATCTTCTTATATTGCCTTTTCTCAATAAGGAGATAAAGGATGATGGGGCCACCTCTATGACTAGTTAGTAGTCATTACTTAACGTCGTTTGGTCCTTGTTTAGCCAATAAAATAAAATTACTCTCCAGCTCATTTTACTTTAGACAATTCACAGACAAGTTCAGAAAAACTGAAACAGTGCTCTAATCACCAGTGTTTTACACTGCCAGGTTGCACAAAAGCTATCCTAGACCCACTCCATTCCAAGAAAATGGAATAATGTGTATCTTGGGAAAAATAGATAGTAGGGTGATCACATGATGCTATACTCCTTCCTTCAAAGTACTACATCCCCAAAACCTTTTCAAATCTGTCCTCTTTTCCACCCTCACATTTAGATGAAGAACAAATTTATCCATTTGAGCCAGCCAACATTTTGTATCTATGTTATTTTCTAATTTCTATTAACAGATGGTCAGTTTTCTATCCCAGTTCTCAAACAAACACCTTGCAGGTCACAAAGGATAGCATACATCCATATGGTATTATGCTTTATGGAACATTTTAGAATGGTGGAATCAGGGAAATGTATTCCTTGTTCTGATAATATACTGGGAGATATAGCTGAGGAGAACAAATTGATACAAAATACTTTCCCCCACATTCTTAGTAGTATTCTATGCTGTTGATTCAGTTAAAAAGTAAGCAGAATCCAAAATGGATTGCCTGTCTATCACAGTCAAGATCCATTTTAAGCCACTTGGATTTCTTGGTTAGGGTCTTGTGTAATGCAACTCCCAGCTAAGTGGAGGAAATTGTTCTCAGAGAATCTTACCCCAATCTATCTTTCCCGTTGATATTTCACAGTCTTTCATAACATTAGCAGCTTTGGCAGATGACAGAGGTATATAGCCTTTTCCTGCCCAATGTTGCATACCTTCAACATATCTGTGCCTGCTCATTTCAAGTAGGTACCTCCAGCAGTTGAACAAGACATCAGTCTTAGCATTTCATCCATGTTCAATACTAGTAACTAGCTTTTGTCCACATGACCCACTTTAACTCTTTCTTGAAATTTCCACGTGAAATTTTACAATTGTATTAACAATACAAGGGATATTGATACAACCCAATCATCTGAGGCAGGGATTGGCAAACCCCTATAATAATTAATTTGTTTTGCAAGAGTTTTCTTGACCTATTAAAATCCAAGAGCATTAAACTACTTTTGATGATTTCCTCAAGCAAGGGCCTTCCTCCAAAGTACAGTGCAGATTTGAGACATTTTTAGCTTGAATTACAGCAGCTGTGGGTTATCTACAGTTCTTGTTAAGCAGATCTGGCCAGGATATCATCACTGGCCCATACACTTAAACATGGAGCAATGCTGTCAAGAGTTAGCATGACCCAAGAGTTCATGTGTATCCAGATAGAATCCAATTCTTATTTCATTACTTTATATATTGCCTTAATTCTGCCTTTTGTGTCTTCTTGCCCTTCTTGCCCCAACTGACGCTTTATCATCCATAGGGAGAATGACTGCATAATTCCAAATTGCTTGCTTACCCTAATTTGGAACTCCCATTAGTCAACTAGGCTGCTTGCTTTGCTTTAGAAGGGAGACAGTTCTAAGGTTCATACCATTCACCATTAGAGCTATTGGTCTTTCTAGTTTTGTCATTTTTCCCAGAACTGGTGTGAACTGCTCATGGATGTAAGAGCTATCACCAATGGTTTCCTCTGGTGTAAGCTGTTTTCACTTTATAAGTTCTGTTGAGCTGTTTATTACATACTGATATAAATAGCTCAACATTACCAATGGCATAATGGGTATATTAGGTCTAAAAATATGTTATCTTTTAACATCTGCAGCTCTCTCCTCTAAAACCAAGTGAAAGGTCACCTTTTTTCTTAAGAAAGTATATGTAGCTGCAGTGGTATGTAGCTTGTCCAAAATCATAGTATTTGTAACTTCTGAGAGACACTCAGTATCTCAGGTATCCATAAGCCTGATCTTTCCAAAGCACTTTCTATATCACTTAGCATTCTATGGTGCTAAACAATACCACTTGGAATATACTCCACTGCAAGATTCTAAGATAGTTTTAATTCTATATTCAAATTCACTCCAGGGAGAGAGGGAAGGAGAGAGCCACTTTATGTATTGGGACTAATAGCATGTCCACATGTGGATATTCAAGAAGACTTACAAAGTATTATCCATTTTTATTATTAATTTGATTTATCACTACATATGATAACATGCTCATGGCCCCAACCAATCATATTCTAATGAATTATTGGACTGGTACCTATATTTTATCCAAATTAATTATCCTTGGTTATTGTATGTACTACCACACTTTTCCAATGTCCCTTGGCTTCATACTATGAGACTGAAATTATCATGATCTCTCCATTACAATGAATCAACTTATTTTTGTTAACTAGATTTATTGTGTTGATCATTACTCAATATATACATATATTGAATCACTATGTTGTACACCTGGAACTAATATAATGTTAAATGTCAACTATATTTCAATTTTAAAAATTAACTTTTTTGTCTTATAAAAAAGAAAGTAAATCAACTTATTTTTAAGTTGGAGAATTCAGATATTTTTAGAGGAAGAAATATGAATTCTATTATAGCGTACCAGTCTTTCTCTTTAAATAGCCTGGCATTAGCAGTATCTATTGTTATTTCTAAATAGATTGCCTGTTAGATTTCCTGAAAAGATTCACTATGTTTAGCATGGTGAAAGATTATTGGTGGAACTGCCTTATAGTAAATTGTTAATGTCCATAAGCAAAACACTATTTTCACAGTTCAGAGAGCAATGTTATAAAATTAGACTGCTGATTTTATCATATTATAATTATGCATAAACTTTTAAAATTTTCTTTTTAATATGATTAATACATGGGAAGGATTTGTTAATCATGAATATTTCCATTTAGCATAAGCAATACAAAACAAAGGATCAAATGTGACAAAACACAGACTCACAAATACAGAGAACAAACTAGTGTTTAAAAGTGGGAAGAAGAGTGGAGGGAGGGTCAAGATAAGTGAAGAGAGGGCTTCCCCGGTGGCGCAGTGGTTGCGCGTCCGCCTGCCGATGCAGGGGAACCGGGTTCG
>NC_041221.1:33651406-33663903 GCF_002837175.3 Physeter macrocephalus | reverse complement strand
AAAAAAAAAAAAAAAAAAAAAAAAAAGATAAGTGAAGGGGATTAAGAGGTAGAAACTAACTACTAGATATAAATGTTACAAGGATGTCATGCACAGCACAGGGAATATAGCCAATATTTTATAATAATTTTATATGGTGTATAATTTTTACAAATATTGAATCACTATGTTGTACACCTGAAAGTAATATAATATTGTAAGTCAACTATACTTCAATTAAAAACAAAAACAAACAGAAAACAAAGAATACACTTGCTTGACATTTGAATATAAATTGGCAATCTATTCACATGTCACAAAGATACAAAGATTCTAATTAACTAATTAGATACAAATGATACCACCAGAGGGTATTTTTTTCCTTTTCTTTCTGTCTTCTCAATCCAGAGTTATCACCTTAACTGCTTATCTTCACAAGGGCATCGCTTTCCACTCCAAGTTTTACTTTCACTCTTCTAATATTTTCTTCTTGTTCTTGGACATAGCATAGTATATTATCAGCATATCCAACCATTCACAATTTTAAATCTGAAAAATTATACTCTCAAAATTTAAATGAAATTGGTATTATAATTCAGAAATTTATTAGGAAACATATCCAAAAATACTGTTCAAAAAAGGGGTAAGCAACTTTGTCATATACTAACAGAAATTTTCCTAATATATGTAAATGTCATTATTAACAAAGAAAATATGTATATCTTATGTTCTAAGCTACAAGAAACTATAGCCAAAAAGTTATACTTGCTTTGCTTTTAGAATTACTATGTTCAGTTCTTTCTCTTACAATCTCATTGTCATCTAAATTTTCTGTTAAATAATTCAACTCCTATCACTGTCACAAAGCATCAAAAACATTGTAATGCTATTGGATTTCAGTTGGCCAAAAAAATTCTTGCTAAATAAATGAACTGTTATATTGTTAAATGGTGTGGTTTGATTTTATCTACTTGACAGGGACATTCAGACCATTTTAAGAATTTTTTTTTTAAATTTCCTTTCTCTCAGGCTTGAAGGTTATTTACAAGGAGGCAAACTGCTCTAAATTGATTGACTTTATTTACTTTACGGTAGTAATTTATGGAATAATTAAAGGTGTCTTTCTACAAAATCATTGCTAATAATACTAGCCTCAGATCAATTCGGTCAATTAAAAGGAACTGAAGATTTCTGGTAGCACACTTTAGTGAGTAAAATTTAGCTTAACTCAATATAAATATCCCTTTCATATTGTGAGATTATTTTAAATTTTATTACTTTAATTTTTTTAGTTTCTAATTTGTTTGTGTAGCATGCATTTTCTTGCATGTAGAAATTAATATCTATACCTAAAGTTATTACTAGAATTTAAAAATTTCACACATCTTATTAATATATACACTTGAAAAAAGGGTTGAAAATTAGCATCAATATTGATATAACTATTTAGAAATTTAGATTATATGTTCCCCTATATAATTAAATTAATATTTGGGAGAAAATTAGGAGATAAAAATTCTTTGAAATCTTAACATTTCATTGTAAAAATAATCTTAACAATTACATAAATGAAGTAGAACTTTGGTGTGTAGATTTCTATCTACATATACATGGAAAATTATGAAATATATACAAACATGTACACAAAGAATGGCCTTTACATATTCTCTGAAAAATTAGTTCCCACCAGCTAATGTATCACAGAAAAAAATTTCCAGAGGAGATATGCGTAGATAGATAGATAAATAGATATGGATACATGTATCTATGTTTGCCTCTATAGACCCTTACTAGTAGTTGACATTATGGATGGTTCTACTAATTGACTCTTCTCAAATTTCTCCATGTAAGTTTGAGATAAACATGTAGGACAGCCTTCTTACCATGTGGGTAGTAAATGGGAGCAACAAGGACTACTGAAGGAGAACACAGCACATTGATGTGTTAGTCTATTGAATACACTAAAAGGAGAAATTGAACCATCCCCATGTCAATCCTTGGGGATTAAGCAGAAGAACAGGTGTTTATGTTACTCAAGTTTCAAACAAGCGAACAAACACCTCAGCACTTCTAGGTAACTAGATTTCCACAAAAACTCCTATGAACATACCAATAAGTCCAGAGCATCAAGAACTATGGCTAAAGAGGCGTTATGAGGCACTCAAAGACCTCACTTAGCCTAGAATAAGTGGTTATACAGAGTAATCCTTCTGTAACCCAAGTGAGGGGTGGAGAAGAAGCACTTCCTCATAGCATAGGGCAGTGGTGATGGACAGAGAATGTGCAAGGCATGAACTCTTAATACTGGCATCTTGTAGGCACACAGAGTATTGATCATAGGAACAATGAGAAAAGAAACCTTTAGTTCCTTTAATTGGCTGAATTCATTAGAGGCTAGTGTTGTTTAGAAAAAAAAAAAAAAAAAGAGGCTTTTTCTAGCACAAGAGTTGGAAGATTGGTGGCCTATTTCAGTAGTTCTTATATAATCCAAACTCAGGTGAACAAGTGTCAGAGACAATATATTTTATTATTATCAAACTTTGTAGGAGAGGCATAAACCCAGTCTGATTATATTTGAAAAAAAATTACTGTGATAATACTTCCCTTCCATGTGTTGGAGTATAATCTGCCATAATATATTTGGAGAAAATCTGGAATTTATCATATTCACAGTGAAAAAAAGAATACTCTGTAGTTGCCAGGGATTGGGGAGGGGAGGAGGGAAGGATGCACAGCTAAAGCAGACAGGATTTTTAGGGCAGTAAAACTATTCCCCATGATGTGGTGGTAATGGTGGATACAAAACATCATGCCTTTGACAAAACCCACAGAACTGTAGATCACAAAAAATGTGAGCCCTTAAAATAATTGACTTTAGTTTATAACAATGTATCAATGTAGGTTCAATTTTAACATGCTTACCACACCAAGGCAAGATGTTAATAATGAGGGCAAGGGAAGGAGTGGGAGGGGGAGTATATGGGAACTCTGAACATTCTGCTCAATTTTTCTGTAAGCTCAAAACTATTGTAAAAATAAACTCCAATAATTTAAAAAATGTACGGCTTCCCTGGTGGCACAGTGGTTGAGAGTCCACCTGCCGATGCAGGGGACACGGGTTCGTGCCCAGGTCCGGGAAGATCCCACATGCCGCGGAGCGGCTGGGCCCGTGAGCCATGGCCGCTGAGCCTGCGCGTCCGGAGCCTGTGCTCCGCAACGGGAGAGGCCGCAACAGTGAGAGGCCCACGTATCGCAAAAAAAAAAAAAAAAAAAAAAAAAAAAAATGTAAAGGGAATAAGAAAGGCGTATTAAGTTAATACTAAACTAAAAACTTTGGAGTAGGCATATTAATTTCAACAAAGCTGATTTTAGAATAAAAAATACCAAGGAAAAGGTGGGACATTACATATTAATAAAAGTATCAATTCTCCAAAAAGACATAAAACTCCTAAAGTTGTGGAATCTGATACCAAGCTTTCAATATATGTGAAGCAAAAACTGATAGATCAAGTAGGCACAGAATCAGTAAGGACAGAGTTGACCTGGACAGTAATAGCAATCAAACTAATATAATTGGCATTTATAGAATACTCCACTCAACAACAATAAAATATACATTTTTCTCAAGCTCATGTGGATCACTGAGAAAAGTCTCAAGAGGAATTTTAAAAAGCAATTATATAAAAATAAAAATTTTGAAAAAATGGTAGCTACAGAGAAAGCAGTGCTGAGAGGAAAATTTATAGTATTAAGTGCATATATTCAGAAAGAAGAAAGATCTATAATCAGTAATCTGAGCTCCACCTCAGAAAACTAGAGAATGAAGAACAATTTAATATTACTGTAAGCAGAAAGTAAAAAGCAATAATACATATGTAAGCATAAATTATTGAAACTGAAAACTTTAGTAGAGAAAATCAATGAAACCAAAAACTTCTTTGAAAAGACCAGCAAAACTGATAAACCTCTAGCCAGGTTAACAGAAAAAGAAAAGAAAATAAAAAATAATTACCAATATCAGAAATTAAAGAGAGGTCATCCTGACCTGTTTCATGAATGTTAAAAAGGCAATAAAGAACAACAAGCAGAACCCTATAATTTAGATGAAACAGAATGATTTCTTCACAGACACAAATGCTTAAAACTGACACAAGGAGAGACAGGCAATCTGATCAGGCCCATATCTATTAAAAAAATTGTATCAATAATCAATAACCTTCCAACAAAGAAACTTTCAGTTCAGATAGTCACCGGTGAATTTTACCAAATCAAAAGAAATGGTGCCAATTACCACAATTTCTTCCAGAAAACAGAAGCTGAGGAATCTCATTCTATGAGGTCAGCATTACCATAATACCAAAACCAGACAGAAGCATTACGTGAAATAAAAATATTTATATATCATGTTAAGAAGTTGAAAACTTTCTCACTAAAATCCAGAAAAAAGGAAAGATATTCTCTTTTACTCCTCCTACTCTCCTTTTTACTGAGATTTTTCGCTAGTACATTAAAACAAGAAAAAAAAAAGAGAAAGTATTTGAGTTGGAAAGGATTAAATAAAGCTGTCTATACTTGCAGATGACATGATTGTCTCTGCAGAAAAAAATAATTTTGGAAAATTATAGAAATAATAAAGGACTATAACAAAGTCACAGGATTCATGGTTTAGTATATATTTTTGTGTATATGCTATACATATATATATTTTGTATATATACTGTACATATAAATATAAACACACATACATTTAATAAATCAATGAAATTTGAAATTAAAACATACCATGTATATTGTACCATAAAAATAAAGTACTTAAATATAAATCTAACAAAATATGTATAGGAACTATATGTGCAAAACTATAAAATGCTGATAAAAGAAATCAAAGATTAAATAAATCAAGAGTTATTCTGTGCATATTGACTGGAAAAATCAATATTATTAAGATGTTTATTCTTCTTAACTGTTATCTATATATTCCATGCAATTGCAATCAAAATTCCAGTGAGCTATTTTCTTGATATTGACAAACTAATATCAAGCTAATGTGGAAAGGAGAAAGACCTAAAATAGCCAAAACAACAATAGAAGACTAACAGCATAGCTGTAATGTTAACAATTCCTGATTTCAAGAGTTACTATAAAGCTACAGTAATCAAGAGAGCATGATATTGGCTCAAGAATAGACACACAGATCAATTAAACCATATAAACAGCCCAGAAGTAGATGCACAAAAATATAGTCAACTGGTATTTCACAAGGGGCAAAGAAAGACAATCAAGAGAGAAACAGATGAATGGATAAACAAAGTGTGGTACATTCAAACAATGAAATATTATTCAATGAAGAAATAAATGAACTAACATGCCATGAAAGTATATGGATGAATATTAAATGTATAGGGTAAAATTAAAGAAGCCAGTAGGAAAAGTCTACATACTGAATTATTCCACTTACATGACATCTGGAAATGACAGAACATATAGGCATGGTAAATCAGTAATGGCCAGTAGATTAAAGAAGGGCTAGAAATGATGATGAAACACAGGGAATATGTTCAGAGTTTCAAAACAATGCTGTATACTTTCATTGCAGATACATGACACTAAGCATTTGTAAAATTCCATAGAGCTTTACAGCTCAAATAGTAAATATTAATATAAACAAATTTAAAAAAATCATTTAAGAGGTCGGGGAATCCAGGATGGGTGCAGAATGTAACTTGGGGCTGGGTATATGGGAACTGTCTGTATTACCCTTTCAATTTTTCTATAAATCTAAAATTTTTTCTAAAAACAAAAATTTATTTTTAAAAAATTCTGTGAGACACAAATAGAATACATTCAGAGAAAGTCACATCATAGTCAAACACCATAAATGAAAAAAATATTTAACCAGAAAATAAAAAGATACATTATATTCTGGCACAACAGTAAGAAGAATGAGCGCTAACAACATCAGAAACAAGTGAAGCCAGAGATAATAACATCATATATTTAATGAATTTATAGGAAAAATGTGTAAACCCCAAATTTTATATGTAGTAATAATTTTGTTCCAAAATTAAGGTTAAATAATGAAATTTTCAAATAAACAAGAACAGGCAAAATTTGTTGCTAGCTGAACCAGACTGCAAGGAATACTGTTGACAGCTCTTCAGATAAAACAAAGAAAACCAAACCAAAACAAAAAACAAACAAAAAAACTGAGCACAAATTTACTGATGTACGTATCTGCAGGAAGAAATGAAGATCACCGGAAAGGGAAATTGTGAATTTAACTATAAAATAATATTTATAAAATATATTAAATAGTTAACTCTTTAAAGAAAAAACTACACTGTGGATACATAACACATATAGAAGGAGAATGAATGACAACTAAAGTACAAAGGACAAAACAACAATACATGGTATTTTACTTAAAAAATGGCTAATTGGCATAATTTAAGTCACTTTGAAAAGTTAAAGATTAAAAAGCTGAATTTAGAAAATAACCAGTAATAAGACAAAGCAACATACATTAAAAAAATTGACAGAATTAACAGGAGTTATAGAAAAATATACAATGAACCACAGTTATTTCAAATATGATTTTCTCATAATTAAAAACAAAAAAATCAGTAATGATATAAAAGTTTTATTATTTTTATTTTTTAATTTTTTTATTTTTTGCGGTACGCGGGCCTCTCACTGTTGTGGCCTCTCACTGTTGTGGCCTCTCCCGTTGCGGAGCACAGGCTCCGGACGCGCAGGCTCAGTGGCCATGGCTCACGGGCCCAGCCGCTCTGCGGCATGTGGGATCTTCCCGGACCCGGGCACAAACCCGTGTCGCCTGCATCAGCAGGTGGACTCTCAACCACTGCACCACCAGGGAAGCCCAAAAGCTTTATTTTTTTATTGAAGTAAAATCGATGTATACCATTATAAAAGTTTCAGGTGTGCAACATTATAATTCAATATACAAAGTATCATCATCAAAAGTGTAGTTATCATCCATCACCATATAGTCAATCCCTTTTACCCATTTTGCCCACCTCTCAACCCCTTCTCCTCTGCTATATCTGTTCTAGATATAAAAGATCTCTAGATCTCCTGTTATTCTGAGATCCAAAGACTAACAATTCCAAGTTTGTTACGGCCTCCCTTGTCATCAACTCAGCCTTACAGAATAGAGCTACCACTTAACGTGGGGTGCCGATCCCTCTCATCAATGCATTTTGGATGGCCTTGGCGAATGGTATGTATCCTGGCCCCTCCTGAAAACCTCTCCTCTGGTAGGTTTTCTGGACTCACGTAATTTTCTATCCAGTTTTCTCTCTTCCTGTAGCCTCTTTATTCTGTCATGACAACTCAGCTATGTCTGTTGCTCAACATGGGACATTTCTTTCTTCACTCTTCTAGAGTGTTGAGATATCTCTAATTTCTGGGGCCCTTGCCTGAGTGTTAAATCCTCATGTCCTGAGAATTCTTTCTTATGCAGTCTTATATTCTGGCCTACTCAGCAAGTACCCCCAAAATGTAATCTCTGGGTTATTCCTTCAACTCCTGCTAATATAAGCTAATTCTTATATCTCCTCTATAAGTGTATATGCTCTTTCTTATCAACACATTCCAGTTGGATTAGGTTGCAATTTAATGCTAATTACCAGCCTGTGACCCAAGGGAGAAGAAATGAATCTCTTGAGGAAAGGTCGTCACCTGTTGCCCTCGTGAGAGAGGCTACTACAGTGTTCTCTATCATGCATAAACTGTTAGCTTTCACTAGGAAGGACTGGTGAGTCAGCTCTGTAAACTCTGAGGATTCAAGGGCTCCAGCAGAGACAACTTCTTCAGGATCATCTATCTAGAGAATCTATCCAGATGTCCCCATCCCCCAATTCAGCATCCCAGATTTTACCAACAATGGCCCTAGTTTCTTATAATCTCTCTGCTGGACATCAATACAGGTCATCAAAAACCAGTCAATCCTCATTCCTTAAAGGCATTATTCTCCCCCAAATCTTTCAAAAGCCTGAATCACTGTAAGTGTAATGGCAGTCCTCTTCACTGGACCATTTTCTCCAGTCACCACAAGTGAAATCATGAGCATTTGGGACTCCATCTTGTACTGGAGACAATCCATAGCCCACTTACCACACAAAATGACATTTCCCTAGCTTGCCAGGCAGTAAGTAACCCAAGAATAATCTACCACCTTTTTCTTGAACCATTTCCTGCTACCTAAGTCAGTTAAGCTCTTCTAGAGGGAATTAAATGTGAATGGTTTTATTGAGATACCTGCAAAAGATAAAGGCGAAGAGGCAGGAGCAGGCAAGGAGAGGCTCCAGGTTTTCATGCAAGGAAGAAACCCTTAAAATGAGACAGATAAATAAGAGGAGTTGGGCAGGATGTGGCTCAGACTGTAGTTTAGATTTGAGGAAGTTTTGGACAGGTCCATGGGAAATCTCAAACCATGCTTTTTAGAGTCAGGAGTGTCTTGGCTCTGCTGTATCTACCATCCTCAGTCATTGATTGGTGGGCAGTCTGGGAAGCACATCCTAGACATGGGTATGGTAATGTTTCCAGAAGTGTGGACCCACAGCAAGGGATCTGAGAATTTTCATGACCAGGATATTATTGAAACACTAATAAATATCCTTTCGGAGTATTATTTAAAACATATAACTCTGAGGCATATATATAGCTCTTTCCATAGAACTGTGAGCAAGATCTAGAATTAGTAAATAGAATGACATAAAGGAAATAGTGAAATCATCAGCAATGCCACCAAAACCGTAGTTTTGGAGTTTGAAATCTGGTTATTTATAAATGAATATTTTAAGTCTAGATTTTCTGCTGAACTTAACAAAATTGTTGAAAAACCAATGTTTGCTATGAAGAATAATTTGTACATTATAATTTTTATATAGAAAAATTAGTAAAATTTAATTTCTAAAATTTTTCTAGAAATTTTTAGTTTCTAAAATTTAATTTCTAAAATTAAATTTTAGAAATTAGTTTATAATTGTGTGATCACTGACCTGAATTTAGTCTCAGTCCCACATTTCTGTATAGATACAATGTGTAGCTTTTTGACATATTAGGTTAACAAAGTAATACTAACCATACCATATGGTTATTGTTTCAAAATTGTAAAATATTGAAACAGTTTACTATTAGCTATCCCTCTGTCTTTTTTATATATTCTTGCACAACAAAAGCTGGTAACTCTATTGATCTACCATGACAGAATCTTGAAGGAAAAAAGACACAAAACATAAGCTACAAATTTCAATACTAGGGGATGACAGTTGTCATCTCTCTCCATGGGAAAGCTATGGAATTCAAACATTCCTAGACTTAGGAAATAAAACAAAGTTAAATAGATTTCTTTCATTTCTCTTTTATGTGCCAGTCATCTTACGTTAACTGAAAATAATTTAGTCCTATAAGATCTACATTCTGTAAATGTTCAAATCACACACTTAAATTCTAGGTAACAGAATTTAAATAATTATAGTAGTCTTTAACAAAAGCCTTTTTCTATGGAGGATGGAGTAGAGGCTGCATGACATACATATCCTTTCAATTAAATAAATAGAGTTTATAAAAGAAAACATAGCATTATTGTTCAGCTATAGAACTACATATATTTCTTTTATTTCTTTCTTTTTCAGTTTTATTGAGGCATAATTGACAATAGGTACAAATTTCAGTTATAAGATTAAAAAGTTCTGGGGCTCCATGGTACAGCATGGTAATTATAGTTAATAATACTGTATTGTATACTTCAAATTGCTGAGAGAAGATCTCAAGTATTCTCATCACAAAGAGTTACTATACCTATTCTTTTAAAAGTAGTATAAACAAATCTATTCTTTGTTTTTTGTGTGTGTTTTCTCTTATTACAGTCAGTATTTATATTTTATCCAATACTTGCTCCTCTCTTTTGTGAAGTAGGATTATATCTCCTTATCTATTGTAATTTGAAAACATGTTCTTTGAGGTAGGGCCTTGGGCATGTGACTTGCATTGACCAAAGAGCTTTGAGTAGGCATGCCATGGGACAATTCTGAACTAAAGGTTTAACTTATTGCAAATTTTGCCAGCTTTCATGCTCTTTTCCTCTACAAAAAGAATGATACATCTCAAGTAGGGGATCACTTTAACTTCTATCCTGGAAGGTCAAAACATGTAGAAAATGCTACAACAGGTAGTACACAGCCTTGGCATATAATGAGAACAATTTATGGATGTTTCTTGTAAGATATGGGATTTGTGGGGAACTACTTGCTACTGTAGAGAAATTCACTAATATATACTCTTTACCTTTTCATAATTTTTCTGAGAATTTTGCCTATTTTTCTATTTTTTTTGAATTGTGAAGTTGAGATTTTATGATTCACAGCTACTTTGCTTATGTCTGCCACCAAATATTGCATATTTTAATAACCAAATTTCAAATGATTAAAATGAAAAAGAATTGCAAAATTACATTTTTTTTTTTTACCAAATGGAATGCTACATACCATAAGGTAATTCCAAATTTGGAAAGAAATATGTCCTTTCTATTGACACATTTATAAACTAATCAGATTCTAAGAACACACTTTTAGAATACATTACAATACACGCTAGATGAACAAAACATACAAATAAGTACAAACTAACACATTTCTTTGGAAGAGTGTACGTTAAAAATTAAGTGGTGCTTTAAAATCTGATTGCATGAGTTCTAAAAAGTTGAAAATATTTCATTAGCTTACGTTTGAATTAGTGATTTTTTTAATGATAAGTGGTGTTTTATTTTACAGGAAAAAATTTTAAAAGATCAGAATTTATATTGCTTCAAATAAATATGTAGATCTTTTTATATAATCACACTAATATTAATCCTAATCACTCCTGATATTATCTAACATATTTTGTTTGCTAGTAGGCAGTTGGCCACAAAGATAATTAAATGGGTTTGGTACTTTATATCTGGCAGAAGAGATACTTTGATAAAATATTCTGCTTTTGAACACTAAGTCCTAAATAGTACATAATGTTGCCTTGTTGCAAATCTGGTAAGAAATAAAAGGTGAGCTAAAACATGTGGTGTTAATTTTGAAGAAAATGCAAATATCAATATTATAAGTAGCAATGAAGATGAGGTGGGAGAGAAAAACTAGTCTATATTAGAAACCATAAATCAGTGAATAGAGATGAGTAGAACACTTTAGTTATAAAGAAGCAACTTCAAATTCAAACTAGGGCAAAAACAACATCCTTACTTAGTTTTTTCCAAGTTTTCACAAAGTAAATTCAAGCAGATATAAGTGCTCCAGTGAAAGTCAGCAACACAGAAACAACACAAAAGAAGTGATAGCAGAAAAAGAAATAAAAAATGAAATCATTATTATAGAATTGAGAGTAATAATTATGGGTTTTCAGAAAGATAAAATGTAATAAAAATATTGCTCAAAGAATAAGATACAATCAAAAATAATCCAGGAGATTTTAAAAATAAGACAATGTTTAAGTCGTTTAAATAACTCAGGTGAACGATAGCTGAATAGAGAATAAACTGGAAGATATATCTGAAAAACTACTGAATGCCAAGTAGATATGCAAGATTAAAGAAAATAGGGAAGAGAGTTTAGAAATGGAATAAAAGGAAAAGAGGGTAAAGTGAGGTCCAAAATATCTAGTTCAATCTACAGAAGGACGGAATGTAGAAAATATAGACGTGAGCAACAATACGTGAAGTGAAAGTGGCTAAGAAGTGTCTAGAATTGGTGAAAGATATCTATAAAACAGGTTTACACACTTGCAGCAAAAGAACATATGAGTGGAAATATATTTTAAAAATTAAACCTATACTTATCACAGAGAACAGATGTAATATATTTTGCAATCCTGAGAGGAAATAACGATTAACCTAGAGTTATGTACCAATGAAATCAGTGATCAGTTTTCTCAAGAAAGAAAAAAAAGACAAAGCATAAAGAGTCAGGGAGATCAAAAAAGAGTGAGTACAAAAATACAAATATCTCCACAATGCTCGGGAAGTTCTGTCCAGAATCCAGAAAGAAGAAGGAAATGAACTCAGAAGGAATTCTGGAGATGTGAGAATAAATAGTAAGCAAAAGAGTAGGTAAGTATATAATAAATATTAATAAATATTTATATTGAAATAAAAATAAAATCACCAGTAATAGCACCGATAATAATTTGTGGGGTTAAAAAAAGGGTAGAATTAAAATACTGGATCAGAGTGATCTTCAATGCAATGTGGGGATTATTGGATTTATTGAATAATGAAGCTCTGATAAAATGAAAAATAAGGTAATTTTTATTAAAATGGAAATAAAATCACATTTAAAAATTTGTAGTTGGAAAAAAGAATACGAATTCAAACCCACAAAAATAGCTAAATACACTTTTTTTAAATTAAGGAAGTACAATGAAAAAGTTAGCTAAGTATACAAGAGGGCTTCCCTGGTGGTGCAGTGGTTGAGAATCCGCCTGCCGATGCAGGGGAACCGGGTTCG
>NC_041221.1:33645443-33651338 GCF_002837175.3 Physeter macrocephalus | reverse complement strand
GCCGCGGAGCGGCTGGGCCCGTGAGCCATGGCGGCTGAGCCTGCGCATCCGGAGCCTGTGCTCCGCAACGGGAGAAGCCACAACAGAGAGAGGCCCGCATATTGCAAAAAAAAAAAAAAAAAAAAAAAAAAACACCCCCAAAAAATATAGAAGAAATAAAATTGTAAAATAGCCACCTTTTTATATGTACAAAGATAAAAATGAAACAGTAGTTGTAAGAAGATAAAATAGGAAAGGAATTGTTGAGTTATGCACTTGCTTCTTCTCCATTATTGTTTAAAACCACAGACCTCGCCCCCAACTCAGAACATAGTCCAGGTATACTAGAAGTGAGACAAATATGTGTGGACAAAGTGATAACTAGCAGTCATCCTTATTCTCCAATTACGGTCAATTGCCATTTAATCAGTTTCACCTCATAAACTGTCTAACTTTGGGGTGCAGGGAGAAATTCTGAATTTAAGTTGTTTTATGAATTGAGATCTAATTAACTGTGATTTCCTTTTCAATTTTATGTATCTTCCACCCAAAGACTCATCTACTTTACCACAGACAGCTTTCTGGGGATGCTATAAACAGTACCATAGCTTTCCTTCCTGTATGTTGTTTGACAGAGTAGTATCTAACACAGTATTCTAGAATATCTATTTCATCAGCTGTAGCAATATTAGAATTAGTCAGCCAATAATTATAAATTAGCAAATAATTAGCTTTGGAATACATAATTGGAGAGGTAGAGAACACAATAAGTTGTCTATATAGCAAATAGAGTTAAGATATAAGTGAATAAGAACACAAGATTGAGGAAACCACCTAGAATGAAGCACAGAAGAACAAACCAGGAAGCTTTATTAAAAGAAATAAAATTTAAGACAGACGAGAAAATATTTGAAGAAAAGATGGGGATTAATTACATAATATTTTTTAAGTATTTGTTAGAATTAAAGGGCCCATAGACTGACAATAAAAAAAAAAAATCTAAGGAAAAACCCACACAAAGGAATGTTATAAAGAAAACAAAATAAACAAAACAAAACCAAAAAAGAACACTAAAATTTTCTGTGGAGAATAAATGGATCACTTATGACAAATGAAAATTCTACCAACATTAGCTTTATGGTGAGTATAATGTGATTCAAACCCACAATAATATCGAAAAAGATGAAAACGTAATAACAGATTTAACAAATATTTATAAATATGTACACTGAAAATTACAAAACTATCCTGAGAAAAAATTAACAGTACCCAAATAAATGGAGACTTGTACTGTGTTCACAGATTGGAAGACTCAGCATAGTAAGACTTCAATTCTCCCCAAGTGGATCTATAAACTCCTTGCATTTTCTATTTAAACACCACCCACTTTGTCTGTGTGTGTACATATGCACGCGCACACACACACACACACACACACACACACATATATATGTGATTCTAAAATTTATTTGACGATGCAAAGGACCTTGAATAGCTAATAACATTTTCATTAGGAAAAACCCAGTAGAAGAACTTATATTATCAAATTGTTATTTAATAAAAATCTCCATTAATCAAGATGGTGATTTTGTTTGGGGTAGGGGGATGGGGTGTATTAGGATGAACATAAAGGTACACAGAGAGGAACAGAGAGGCCAAAACAGATCCACATATATCTGGTCAACTGGTTTTCAACAAATGCTACCATACAATATAATTGGGAATGATTAGTATTCTAAAAGAATATTGCCTTAACAACTTGATGGGAAAACACTAAACCTCAACCCAATAATCACACCATAAAACAAATAAAACTCAAAATGGATTATAGTGTGAATGTAAAAGCTAAAACTTACAAAACCCCTATAAGAAAAGATATGAGAAGTTGAGAAAATCCTTGGGACTCTGGTTTGGACAATGTTTCTTATCAATGAGTCCTTTACTCTTCAAGCCCCACAGTTACTGCATATGTCAACAGGTCAATTTGCCAAATGTACTGATCTCAATTAATAATAGGTGAGAATGATAATAATCATGACTCCACAGATGCCAGGGGTTAACTAAGACCAACTTGTTGCCATCAGGACCATGAGTAATGTTGCTCCAAAATTCCATCCTGAGGGTTTGGTTTGAAAAACACTCCTGGAACCAACTGGCTTGGCCTATGCCCCCCAACAAGCAGAAATCACAGTAAAAGTTTATATACTACCATTCTAATAGGAACAATAATTCCAGGGAATAGAGTTAAGGTGAAAAAAAGCCAGTGAGGCAAGGGAGGTAGGAGAGCCAAAAGAAAAGCAAAGAATTAATTTGCTTGTCTCCAATTCTCATTTATCAAGAGTTCACCCCATGGTTAATAACTCACCTATAGTTTTGGTTGTGCAGTTATGGGTCTATCCTAGGGGATCTCGCATCTCAAAGCTACAGAGAAGCACCAGTGAGAGAGCCAAATGCGGGGGGCTTATGAACATAAGGCAGAAGCATTCTGTACTGTACCAGTTGAAGCCAGTTAAGAGTCCAAGCTGAGACCGCACCAGTGAGAGCTCAAGAACTTAAATTGTAGTGTAAGGAATGACTGATACAGTTAGACAGGAAACATTCTATACTGCAGTATTGTTATTTCAGTCACCCACTTTATTTACTCAAAGTCAATCCAGTTATTAAATTTCTTGTGTCATCCTTGGTGATATTTTACGCACGTGTGATTTTATAATGTACTGTCTGCTTTATATATGTAAGCATGTCTTAATATGTTTATATATATGTATATATGTATATGTGTACTCACTCTGTGCATGTGTGTACACACATACATATTTTACAGTCAATCTAATGTTTTACAAATAAAAATACAAATTTTGTCAATAGGCTTACCTTTTTTACATCTAAAGCAAAAAAATTACAAACGTATAAAAGTCCATAATAATATTAATATTTTCTAGCATTCTAAGATGATTGTGCCATATACATATTTATTCATATTTTTCATTCTTTATGTCACCAATGTCCATACCATACTAATATATTTAGTTCATGAATCATAATATGCTCTTCAATTTCATAAATAGTTGTTTTTAGTTATAATTGAATTGAATTCAGGCAACAGTTTACATTTCTTATCTATGTGAAACCATACTCTGTATATTTCAAATGTCTACTGAAAGAAAGGCATATCTGGAATCATACAAATAGAATAAAATATTTCGGCGTTTCACATAATTTTAAAATGCAAAACATACTATATAAATATTTATAACGGAGAACAAACTGTTTTAACAAAATTTGTGAATATAAGGTGAGACCATTAGCAGTTAATTAATGTTCACAATCTTCTTCAAATGAGACAGACATACTATACATACATATTTCCTATGTTTTCCGAACATAAGGATGTGCTCCCCAAATTATTATTGTTTCTCTTTCTATTTGGACAACCATCATGAAAATATTTCTCATAGCTTTCTTAAATATAAAGAGATTTCTTCCACCATTTTTCTTTATCCTTTGCTAAAGTTTTAACTTACTAATATATCTGGATTAACAAAAAATAGAAAAGCATCAGAGATGAATCACCAAGATTTGTTTCTAAAATGTGTGTCCCTTACTTGACATTTAAGATAAATGTCCTCTAGCTTTTGAATATTTTATAGAAGATGTTACTGAAAAGTCTAATTCTGAACCTAAATATATGGCTTTGATTCAAACTAAGATAATCATTTCCTTTTGAACTATGAAGCTATCTGAGAATATTCACCTTAAATCTAATTGATTAAATAACTTCTAAGAGCTTTATCTTGATTCTATATAAATAAATATTCCAAATAAAATTATAAATGATTAATGTTAGAAACTGGATTGTGTAAAGAAAGATTATTTATGCCCAATATTTTTATACCAAATATTTAGCTGGTTTTCTTTATTTTTCAGTTTCCTCATATTATGGTAAACCCCCCCAAATCTATATTGACATATAGTAAAATAAAGCAATATTTTTTCTTGAACAGTACTTATATTTAAAAAATTCACTATGTCAAGCAGTAAACTAGTTATGCTCTCTAGTTTTTATTATTTCATCTTCATAACAATACTACAAAATAATTAATATTATCCATTAAAAAAATATTTGAGGATAATTTACCAAATATCTCATTGCCAGAAACTGGCAAAATGACATTCAAAACCACTGGTTTTTTTCCACTAAGTTATACTGGTTACCTCTTAATTACTTTAAATGAGTTAAGTACTACTTTAAATTATTTAAGTTCTTTAAGGAACTTTATACTTTTATGTTCCTGTTTGTATTTCTGCAAGTTCTTCATTACTCCATTCAACAAACGTATGTTAAAGTTTATGAAAATATTGACATTTGAACATTTTTGACCTAAAAAAATGACAATTTAATATGATTTTCCTAGTATTTGCTGAGTATTTCCTCTATGGAGGGGATATAGCACTTCATTATTTATGCTCTGTGTACAAATACTACAAAACTTATTGGAGCAAAACAACATTTTTCTCACATTTTCTGAGAGTCAAGAGTCTTAGCATGGTTTAACCAGGTCCTCTACTTCAGAATCTCACACAGGCTACAATCAAAATGTCAACCAGGTAACCATAAGTTTCTTTTCTACATCTGTACATCTGTAACTCTATTTCTGTTGTGTAAATAAGTTCATTTGTACCATGTTTTTTAGATTCCACATATAAGCGATATCATATGATATTGTCTTTCTGTGTCTGACTTACTTCACTCAGTATGACAATCTCTAGGTCCATCCATGTTGCTGCAAATGTCATTATTTTGTTCTTTTTTGTGGCTGAGTAATATTCCATTGTATATATGTACCACATCTTCCTTACCCATTCCTCTGTTGATGGGCATTTATGTTGCTTCGATGTCCTGGCTATTGTAAATAGCGCTGCAGTGAACAATGGGGTGCATATATCTTTTTGAATTATGGTTTTCTCTGGGTATATGCCCAGGAGTGGGATTGCTGGGTCACATGGTAGTTCTTTTTTTGTTTTTTTAAGGAAACTCCATACTGTTCTCCATAGTAGCTGTACCAATTTACATTCCCACCAGCAGTGTAGGAGTGTTCCCTTTTTCCACATCCTCTCCAGCATTTATTGTTTCTAGATTTTTTTGATGATGGCCATTCTGACCAAGTGTGAGGTGATACCTCATAACAGCTTTGATTGCAAGATTGGGACTGACATATACACACTACTATATATAAAATAGATAACTAATAAGAACCAGCTATATAGCACAGGGAACTCTACTCAATACTCTATAATGGCCTATATGAGAAAAGAATCTAAAAAAGAGTGGATATATGTATATGTAAACTGATTCACTTTGCCGTACACCTGAAACTAACACAACATTGTAAATCAACTATACTCCAATAAAAAAATTTTTAAATGTCAGCCAGGTCTTTGATCTCTTTTGATGACTTCACTAGGAAAGGACCCAATGTTAAGCACATTCATGTGATTCAGGATTCAGTCCCTCAATGGTTGTTGGACAAAACTCTCAGTTTCTTATTAGTGATTGCCTAGAGTCCATCCTCAGCTCCTTGCCATATGGGTCCCTCCAGTTTGCTTTACTAGAGCAAGTACCCAAGAAGAACCAGAGAGAGACAGAAACAGAAAGACAGAGACAGAGAGCAATGTAGAAATCAACTGTCTTTTGCAACCTAATCTCAGAAGTAACATCCCATAACTCTTGTTACACTCTATTCATTACAAGCAAGTCACTAGGCCCAGTTTGCACTAATGAGACGAGATCATACAGGGCATGGAAATAAAGAGGTGGGTATCAGTGGGAGCCATCTTAGAATTCTGCCTACTATGAGCCCTGAATTAAAGTGTCTGTTTTCATGGAGTGTGCATTTTACTGCTGGAGGAGAGGCA
>NC_041221.1:33628974-33644575 GCF_002837175.3 Physeter macrocephalus | reverse complement strand
AGGTAACCATAAGTCTCTTTTCTACATCTGTACATCTGTAACTCTATTTCTGTTGTGTAAATAAGTTCATTTGTACCATGTTTTTTAGATTCCACATATAAGCGATATCATATGATATTGTCTTTCTGTGTCTGACTTACTTCACTCAGTATGACAATCTCTAGGTCCATCCATGTTGCTGCAAATGTCATTATTTTGTTCTTTTTTGTGGCTGAGTAATATTCCATTGTATATATGTACCACATCTTCCTTACCCATTCCTCTGTTGATGGGCATTTATGTTGCTTCGATGTCCTGGCTATTGTAAATAGCGCTGCAGTGAACAATGGGGTGCATATATCTTTTTGAATTATGGTTTTCTCTGGGTATATGCCCAGGAGTGGGATTGCTGGGTCACATGGTAGTTCTTTTTTTGTTTTTTTAAGGAAACTCCATACTGTTCTCCATAGTAGCTGTACCAATTTACATTCCCACCAGCAGTGTAGGAGTGTTCCCTTTTTCCACATCCTCTCCAGCATTTATTGTTTCTAGATTTTTTTGATGATGGCCATTCTGACCAAGTGTGAGGTGATACCTCATAACAGCTTTGATTGCAAGATTGGGACTGACATATACACACTACTATATATAAAATAGATAACTAATAAGAACCAGCTATATAGCACAGGGAACTCTACTCAATACTCTATAATGGCCTATATGAGAAAAGAATCTAAAAAAGAGTGGATATATGTATATGTAAACTGATTCACTTTGCCGTACACCTGAAACTAACACAACATTGTAAATCAACTATACTCCAATAAAAAAATTTTTAAATGTCAGCCAGGTCTTTGATCTCTTTTGATGACTTCACTAGGAAAGGACCCAATGTTAAGCACATTCATGTGATTCAGGATTCAGTCCCTCAATGGTTGTTGGACAAAACTCTCAGTTTCTTATTAGTGATTGCCTAGAGTCCATCCTCAGCTCCTTGCCATATGGGTCCCTCCAGTTTGCTTTACTAGAGCAAGTACCCAAGAAGAACCAGAGAGAGACAGAAACAGAAAGACAGAGACAGAGAGCAATGTAGAAATCAACTGTCTTTTGCAACCTAATCTCAGAAGTAACATCCCATAACTCTTGTTACACTCTATTCATTACAAGCAAGTCACTAGGCCCAGTTTGCACTAATGAGACGAGATCATACAGGGCATGGAAATAAAGAGGTGGGTATCAGTGGGAGCCATCTTAGAATTCTGCCTACTATGAGCCCTGAATTAAAGTGTCTGTTTTCATGGAGTGTGCATTTTACTGCTGGAGGAGAGGCATCAAAGAAATATATATATATATATATATATATACACACACATACTTGCACACACACACAAACACAAGAACAACAAAAACAATATACCAAGTGACCATACAGGCAATTTAAGAAATGTAGATCAAAAGCAAAATGGTATTTGACATAGGATATTGAGAAAAAATGTGAAGAAGTGAACCAGACATATTCTAGGAGAACAGTCCAGCAGAGAGACTAGCAGTACTAAGCACGTGAGATAAATGCAAGTTTGGTATTTAAGGAAAATAAAGAAGCCCCTCCTGGCTGGGGCAGGATAAGGTAGGGGAATATGAAAAGAAATAGCTGGCTGTTTATGTAGGGCTTTTAGTCTGTGTAATGAATGACTTGGATGCTCCTCTGAGTGAGATATGAACCATTTAGAGTGTTTGTTGTAGAAGAATAACACAACCTAACCTACAGCTTTTAAGGCCCATTTTGAATTCTGTATGAAGAATAAAGGGTAAAATTGGTAAAACATGGGGAGACAGTATAGGAAATTGTCTTGGTAATTCAGGCAAAGTTATTATGATTACTTGGGTCAAATTGCTAGCTGTGGATATAGTGACAGGGGGAGAGCCTCTGAATGAATTTAAACATAGATCCAGCAGCATTTCCTGGCATATTTTCTATTAAGTATGAGAGAGAAAGAGATCAAGGATGACTCCAAATATTTTTGCCTGAACATAAGAAATGGTGGAAATACCATTTAGAAAGTTGGGTAGTTGTGGAAAGATCAAGTTACTTCAAGCCCATTACATTTGAAATAATCATTAGATATACAAATATAGATGTTGAGGGAACACTTCTACATAAGTCTGAAATGTAAGGGGAAGAAGGTTTGGAGATATAAATTTGTGAATCAACAGAATAAAGACTGTGTTTAAAACCATGGGACCAAATGAGATTAGTTGAAGAGCCAGCAAAGACAAGGAAGAGAAGAGGTCTGAGAACTGCAACTGGGAAGGTCTCAGATATGTAGAGATTGCAATGATGAAAGTTACTCAGTGATGGATTATGTGAATTCATGAATAGTGGAGGAGACAACAGAGTGTTATGGAAAGTTTCTACTCAAGGGTTCAGAGAGATGAGAACTAATATTTCATCATTGTTTCTGGCAAAATGAAAGCCACTAGTGACTTTGACAAGAACCTGATCTGAAGAAAGGTGAGGGTGAAAGAATAGGGATGACTCCTTGTGGACTGAGTCAAATAGAAAATTAGAGAAGTAATGGAGACAGGGAGCATGTAAACTTTTCAGCTGCAGTAAAGAGTTGCATAGAAATGATGCAGTAAGGATGTGGAATCAAGACAGCAATTTTATAATTAGGGGTTTAGGATTTTGTAGCAGGTAACAGAAAAACTACACAACGATTTTAAGACTAAAGAGACATGTAATTAGATATTGAAACAACAACATCAATCTAGTAGAAGACATCAGCTCTTGCCAGGTGGAGCTTCCTCCCCAGGTGGAGCTCTCCCAGGGCCACAGTAACATTTTGTATTCACCTTGCCCCCTCAGCTCACGTGACATAACTAATGCTGGGCGCATCAATATCCCTTCTGTGCTCCCTTATCCCTGTCCACACCTCTGTTATTAATCCATTTACAGTTGTTCATTTGAAACATTGGGGGTGAATTTTCTTCCCAGACAGTCCCCTCCCTAAATGCAGGGAATCCTAAGTCCTGCATTGGAACTATTGACTTCAAGGTAGCTGGTATTTAACGATTACGAAGCAACCACCACTCTTGCAATCACCACATAACGGCAATGAAGCTAGTCTCCAGACTAAGCTAATGACATGGTGGACACTTTGCTGTCAAATACCTCCAATTTTTCTATGACTTTGCTTGCCTGACAGTAAAAGAGCTAGAGGACACACTCTTACCCCAGTGCTGCTTCCAAATTTCTCATGATGCAGCAAGGTGGTAGAACCTACCTGTTAACCAAAACACTCATTACAAGGGCTCTGGGAAATAAAATGTTTACTATCTCAGCCTCTCTAGCTTTGGAATTTACACTAGAAGGAGGTAAAGATTGATTCTGAGTGCTACCTCAGTCATTTACCATATGCACTGCAATATTTCATGGAGTTTCTATGATAATTATTTTATAGAAAGGGAAGAAATGAAGAGTGAAGAGACAACTGCAGGAGAAAAGCCCTTTGGAAGGAATGGGACCAGTGCTCAAGTAAATATTCCATGTATTATTACATCCAATCATAGCTAGGAATACCATCAGATGCAAATTTAATGGGGATGGTAGCTTACATTATGGCCTCTGTATCTTCAAGTTTTCAAACAAGTCAGGACGACATGAAGTGAAAAAATAAAAGTTGGATGAAAGTTTGAATATATCTATAAATGTTCCTCTTTGTCAATTAAGATATTTAGCTTTAAATTTGATTAAAGTTGCTCTTCTTTGCAGTCATGTTTATCTACTGCATCTTTTTCCAGTTCTCTAAATATTTTACCATTCTATATTTCCACATGTAACCATTAAAGTGTTTCATAGGAAATAAATTGCAGATCATGTTTGTAAGTTTTAAAAGTTATTTTTTGGTTTTGTTTATATTTGTTTGTTAATTATAGAACCTTCACCTATATTGTTGGGTATGTGAATTAAGCACATTTATTATTGTGTTAAGTATTATAATGAGGGTGTATCTGCCATTTTATTTCATGGATCTCTTTATTTTTTTAAAAAAATAGTATTTATTGTCTTATTTTCTGGCTTAGATACATTGATATTTTTTAAATGTAAAATGCATTTAGCTGAAAATTTTTAAAAATCTCTGCTACAGTGGCATAAACAGAGAGGAATTTATGTTCATCATGTAATAGTAAAACTGAAGGGAAGAAAACAGAATAGTTCAGTGATAATAGCAGAACCCAGACACTTTCCATATTTTAATTATTTCATACTTGTGAGTACATCTCACAAGTCCAACTCTTTGTTGCTCCGTAGTCTTAATATGACTGGCGTAATTTTCCCAATTTGCCTACATTTCAGGTGAAAAAAGAACATTTGAATCAGGCAGGGGTTACTCCATTAGCAAAGAAAGCATCTTTCTGGATAAACCTCACCTTTCAACTCAATGGTCAGACATTTTTTCCAGCTACCCTCTCTCCCCCTCCCACCCAGGTAGGTAAGTCTGCATAGGCAAGCATTTTTAGTTATCTGTATTCTATAAAACGGTACTTTAAATACTCAAGAGGAGAGGCTGGGTTTTGAAAAGTTACTCTTTAAATGTCTTAATATTATCAATGTGTGTGTGTGTTTATAAATATTCTTGTTATTTTACTTTTGTGACTAGAAAATGAATTATTTACTTTTCTCACAACTGCATTCTTGTAAATGCATTTCTTTTATGACTGATTTTCTCCAAGCTTTTCTATCTTCAAGAGGATCTTGTGTATCTTAGAATATCTTCATATTATTTTCAGATTTAAATAATTATTTTTCATGATATAAAATTGAAGATGTTTTCCAGTATTACTTTGAAATTACTAGTCTACTGTCATCTTATATCCATCACTGCAGTTGATTAATCTTATTTCAATCTGATTCTATTTACTTTATATGACCTATTTTTTCTTTAGAGGCTTAATGATTTTTCTCCAATTTTTTAATTATTAATTTTCACTGTAGTGTGGTTCAGTGATGTTTTATTATTACCTACTAGAAATACATTTTGAGGGCTAATATCTTTACTAAGTATAGGCAATTTTTAGTCATTTCTTCAATTATTTCTTCTCTGCCATTAATATTTTACAATATATTAATGTTAAATCTCAACTCCAGTCACCTAAGCGTTCTGATGCATATTGCCTCTCTTTTTCTCTCCCTTAAACTTTCTAGGATAGGTCTTCGGCCTATTATTCCACTTCATTCATTTATTCTCTGTGTCTATTCTGATATTAAACCCACCCACTGCCTTCTTTGGTAATTCTTTGACTTCACTTTTATCTTTTCTTATCCAGTACTTTCTCCTTCATCTCTTGGATGTTCTAATCCTACTTTCTAATTTTTCTAAACTCTGGGAATATATGAAAATTTATTTGCAATACTAACTTGTCCTGGGTACATGATTCTGCTTTATTTGCTATAGGTTGTTTCACTTGTAGTGTTTCTTTTAGGCCAGTTGAGTTGCTTGGTATTTTTAACCATTAGACTCGTATTTCTCTGGGGCTATCTGCTCTCTCAGTGGGTTATGTATGAGGGCCTAGAGCTCAGTTCCTGGTTAGTATAGCTGCTGACTGAGCAGAGAATATTTTTGTGGGTTTTAGTTTGGTTTAGATGCTCTTATATTACAGTCTGGCTCAACCACTTGCTGTTTTTCCCTCCCACCCACAAACCAAAGAATACACTCTCCCTGTGCTCTGTGAGAGGAACTGCTCTTTCCAAAAGTTCTCTTGAGCTGCAGTATCCTAGAGGTAAGGAGAAAATGCATTTGGGCTGAGCAGTGGGCCTGTGTCTCTTATCAGCTCCCACACCTGCCATGCTCCGTGAGTTGGCTTGGTGTGACGATTCCACTCCATCACACACTGGTGCTGCTGCATTTCTGCTTTGCAGTAGTGATGGGGTAGAAGCACAACGTCGAGAAAATAAAATATATAACTAAAATATTTCTCTTAATTTCTTATCATTGGGAGCTTTTCCCCTTACACTTTGAGCAACAAATCATGGAGTCTCATAATGGGATCTGACTTTCTTTCCTTCCTTCCTTGTTTCCTTCCTTCAGCCCCAACTCTGTCTCTCTCCCACCCTCTTCTGTCCCTCCTTGTCTCTCTCTTTCTTTCTTCTTTCCTTCCTCCCTCCCTTCCTTTCTTTTTTTTTTTTTTTTTTTTTGGTTAAATTAAGCTCTCATTATTAGTTGCTTTTTGGCACCTATGACATCTTCAAATATTGGATTGTGGAAGAGAAAAAGCAGCGATAAAAGTTTCCTACCTTTTTAAGAGGTAGAAATCTCACTACCTGATAAACTTTTTATAATATTTTTTAACTACTAAATGCAAATATAATATGTTAAGAATGTTTTAAACTCAAGGAGACTATATCTAAGTTGTTTTTTCTTTTCAGTGTATTCCAAGTGGATTTTTGTTAATGTACTGAATATATACATGGTCAATAAACACTAAGACACTAATATTTTCTTAAACTTGAACATCTGTTATAGTTTTCTAATTTATAGTTATTGAATAACTGAAATGAGAATGAATCAACAAATAATTGAATAAAAATATTTTCAATTGATTTCTATCATTCGGTGTGCCCACCCCAAATTCTCACACCTTGTTTTGTGCATATTTTTATTCTTCCAAGGTTCCCTGTATCATAGATAATCTACTATTTCCCCAGTCTAAGAAGAACCAGAAAAGTAATATAGGATCTCAGCCATAATCATAACTTTGATGACTGCAATTACAGCTGACACAACCTTAGTTCAGGTATCTGGTTGTTTATTTAATTGCTAAACACATCAAATTTATGCAGTCAAATCACAACCAGCTGCTCACTAGTCCCTTACATGGCAGTATTTTATATCATTAGTAGAAGTTGGAACTTTCAGTCTCAATACAACAGAGAACAAACCTGACTCCATATTGGCTCTATTACTTTAGCTCTAACCTTTGTGCTCTGTTGTCTGTGCTGAGTCATGCAGGCTCAGCACCTTGGTCTCTTCAGTCAGTCAAAGAATATTGCCTATAGCCTGAAGGATACATAATAGCCCTTTCTCAAGGCTCTGCCTCCCAGGCTTGACCTTTAAAGCCATAAAACTTTTCATGGTATAGAGATAAAAAGTGGCAGAACAGAAAATAACATTTGTCTTGCTGGAAGTTTACAGAAACATGGTGACCAGACCTACATGGATAGCTGCAAGAACAAAGGATTATCACATCCACTCCAGGACCTGGCCAGCAACAAGAAGTCTGCAACAACCAGCCACACCCCCTCCCCTTTTAGTAGAAAAGAAGCCTGAATTCTAACTCTGGCGAGATGCTTCTTTGGGACACTAGTCCACCATCTTCTCGGGCTGCTGGCTTTCCAAATAAAGTCGCTATTCCTTACCCCAACACCTCGTCTCTCAGTTTATTGGCCTGTCATGCCGTGAGCAGCATAAGCTTGGACTCAGTAACATAAATGTTCTTTTTATTATGCAACCAGAAATGAGAAAAATAAAAAATCCTATTGACTCAACAGTTGTGTCTTAAGACAAGTTAAATATAAAAAATTTGTCTAGCTTTGTTCTCTTATTACAACATAAAATTATGATTAATTTTAATATTTAATTTGAAACAAAACCCGCTATCTACACACTATACATAATTTTTTTTTTGGTGGATGAGTTTTTGTAGGCAGAGATGTGAGGTCATCTAAGAGATTTAATATAAATTATACAAAGTTATGCACTTTACATTTTTATCTCACTTTAAGGTTAAAAAATATCAGATAAGTTACTATTTGTTAATATCATCTATATATCATACATATATTAGAAATTTAAGCATTCAATTATTAAACTCCTTTATAAAAAGTATGATGTGTTTCCAGACACACTTGTGCTAAATGCTAGGAATCCAGGATTTAAAAACACATTATCTGTCTTCCAGGTAGTGGCAGAGAAAACAAGTAAATCTCAGCTACATTATAATTTATATATATGTATATAATTTATGCATATTTATGTATATATATATATATAGCCAGATATATATGCATATGTATATGTGTGTATAATATGTATATATATCTCCAGAAATAAAAAAGAAAGGTAAGATTTAGAAAATACTTCCAAGAGGATGAAGAGTTTAATTTGGGGTAAATGTAAAGAAATGTCAGAAACTGTGCCATTTACAGATGTTGAGGCATAAGAGAAAATGATTCTAGAAGAACATTAATTTATTTCATGCAGTAGGAGCTCTTGGTGAAGATATAGTTAAGGAAGGTTAAGAGATAAAGTAAATTGATGGGAGACAGAGACTTCTAGAGTGAATCGAGGAAAATCAAACTATATCAAAGAGAATCTAATTTCCTTTAGAAAAGAATGTTAACAACAGAAAAATTATTGTGACTTAGAAACCCCTGTTTCCAGAATTTTGGAAATGATTTGAGTAGTCAAAAGATCCAAGGAAAAGTCAGGAATTTGTCAAATTTTCATTAAGAAGTGATAACTGATAAACCAGTTTGTATTTAGAAGGAGAGTAAAGGAGCAGACTGATAAATATTGATTAAATGAAAATAAGTTCTTATTTAGATGGAAAATGAGATAATATTTTGGCATGCTGAAATTTTTGGCTTGCTCAAGAGACATCTAAATTGAGATATATTTAGGCAATTATATGTGGTTTAGAACTGAGGAAAAACTAGAAGGAATTAAATAGAAATATATGTGTGCATTTTACCAGCTTATGGGTACTGCTGAAACAAAAATCATGTGGATGAAATCAGCTTGGGAGGACAAAAAAAAAAAAAGTTGAAAAGATAAGGTGACTGATGATTGAGGTCTGAAGAATACTAACATTTATGATGAACATGAGATATTGGTCTGAGATGGGCGTATCTATCTTCACTCAATATCTAAAACTGATTTTTTTTTTAAAAAAACCCTGAAATTCATCCAGGTATACAATGAGGAGAGCTAAAGATAGCATGTTAATTATGTCTGTGGTGTACAGTGAGAAGAGCTAAGAAAAATGTGTGAATTATGTCTGAGGATTAAATTGAAAGTTTGAAACATTTACCTTAATGTAGGATAAAAAAGGAAAAATAAACATACAAACAATCTGTTACTAAAGTGAACATTACAAGTGAAAGAATACATTATGCCAGAGAATTGCAGGAAGTAAATACTTATTTTTAAAAAAAACTACTGAAGTATGCAATAAAAAGATGACAAAAATTATTCCTCACCTTCAATATTAAGTGACATTTACTGCAAAAAAGAACAGAGAGCTATCCAGAATAGAGAAACACGAAACTGAGAAATGAATGTTAATACATACATTAAAAGCAAATTCAAAATCTAATAGAAACTCTTTTTTAAATAAAGGAAAATTTCTGTATAGTATTATTATTTTAATAGAGTTTCTTTTTTACCAGTATTATGTTCACAACAAAATTGAGGGGAAGGCACAGGATTCCTAACCACCCTTACCCTCACTCATGTAGAGCTTCTCACATTATCAACATTCCCCACCAGATTTATACATTTTTTACAATTGATGACTACCTTGGCACATCATTATCACTCAAAGTCCATAGTTTACATTACCTTTCACTCTTGGTGCTGTACATTCTATGGGTTAGGACAAAGGTATAATGATACGTGTCCATCATTATACTATGGTACAGACTATTTTCAGTACTCTAAAATCCTTTGACCTCCACCTATTCATCCTTCCCTCCTCCCCAGGCCCTGGCAATCACTGATCTTTTTACTGTCTCCATAGTTTTGCCTGTCCAGTGTGTCATATAGTTGGATCATACAGTACGTAGCCTTTTTAGAATGGCTTCTTTCACTTAGTAATGTGCATGTAAGATTACTTCATGTTTCCTCATGGCTTGATAGCTCACTTCTTTTTAGTGCTGAAAGGGAAAAACAGCTTTTAAAATTAAATAGTTTAGGGATTTCCTCAAATGGAATATTTTAGGACGACATTCTGGTTAAAATAAGGATGAGGAGGAGACCTGGGTGCCACCTTACTTCTATGTCTAGAATCTCTGAGAAGCCCATTTAAATCAATGGGCTTAAAAAGAGGGGAAAAAAGGAAGCAAAACTAAGTAATTGTGTATTAATATATTATTCAAAATTTCTGAATAACATATGCTTTAAAAATTAGAGTTGAAATTGTCTGAAAAATAATTTCTTTTATATATTTATTAATTTATTGTCACTAATTCAAACTTTTATTCCACAAATGCACACGTTTTATTGTAGTCTTCCTCACTGCTCAACACTATTTTAGGTTCACAATCCCTGGGCATTTAAACTAATTAGAAATTTTGTTTTCAGACTCATATGTGAATGAACATTTAAGTTCTTGACAGAGTGTATACACACACACACACACACACACACACACACACAGATAGACATTCTGATGAAAATAATTCAAACTTTTATTCCACAAATGCACACGTTTTATTGTAGTCTTCCTCACTGCTCAACACTATGTTAGGTTCACAATCCCTGGGCATTTAAACTAATTAGAAATTTTGTTTTCAGACTCATACGTGAATGAACATTTAAGTTCTTGACAGACTGTACACACACACACACACACACACATAGATAGACATTCTGATGAAAATATTTTCAAAATAATAAACATCTGAATGTCAAAATTTACACACATATTATAAAGAGAATAATTATTTCTATACATAAGTGTGGCTCCAAAATTTTTCACAAAGAAGTCTATGTACTATGGTTGCTAATCTTATTCAATCTTTTCCTCATCATCAGAATTTAAGTTCCATCATATTTACCAATGTGTGTATCTTTGTTGCTGCTGACACAGTAAACGGAGTTGAGGCAGTGATTTACAGGAATTTATTAAGCTGTTCAAGGCTCTTCTTATATTTATTCAGGATGGCTTGGTTTCTGCACTGTCAGGTGGATGTATTATAATCTATCATTTTGGATCAGCAGTGTTTCTGGGCTCATTTTGATTTTATGTGGTCTCACTTTAAATTGCTATAAATTAATTTTTAATTTATTTCCTTAGAAAGACTTATGTGCATTCCTATACTGGTCAAATGCAAATCACTCAAGTACTTGCAATATTTTGACTTGAAACCATGTGCATAACAAATATAATTTAAAACTTGACAGTCAAAGATTTTGGTTCTAGTATTTATGGAACAACTCTAAGTTATAAAATTATTAACACTAATGAATGTAAAATTTTGTGTGGTGTGTAATATTAAATTCATTTATTTTTGTTTAACATCATTACTTTTTATCAATATCATGATGAGTTAAGTATAGGTATTTTTATTTGTCTGGTATCATCAGATAATTTTTTATTTCATATAGATAAATTAGATGGCAAGCTAAAAGTAATTCTTTATGTGCTAAAGCTTATGTTGTAATTGATATTTATGTTCACAATGTTAAAATTTAAAAGAAGAATATTTTTATGCTTAGAGAAATATAGTAAACATACTCCAGTACTTTTTATAACTTTTTATGACTGAAGTAATCTAATAAGTACCAGTTTTTGGCTTAAAAAACAAATTAGGTAATTTTATTTTAATTGAGCTTGCATATAAATTTATATAGGTCTTTTCTTAAAAGAAAGGGGTCCACCCTTTCTTATAAGCTGCCAGGGCTGCCCAGTGACTTTGAGTTTATTTTGTGAATATCGTGTATTATTTGTGGGTGAGTTTAGGTCTGAGAGCCATTCCATGAACCCATTAAAGCTCATGTGTTTTAAGACATTTACATTTTTTTCCTAAGAAGATTCTTTTTAGTAAACCACTGAAATCACACTTCTGTTACATTTGATTGCATTATAAAAATATCTAAGGGGCTCCACATCACATGTCATCAGGAAAATGCAAATTAAGTCAACAATGAGATAACACTATACATCTATTAGAATAACCAAAAATCCCAAACACTGACAACACCAAATGCTGGTTAGAATATGGAGCAATAGGAACTCTCATTTATTGCTCATGGGAATGTAAAATTGTACAGCCACTTTGGAAGACAATTCTTACAAAATAAACACACTCTTACCATACAATCCAGCAATAACTCCAAAAGTTAAAAACTTATATCCATACAAAAATCTGCATATGAATAACGGCTTTATTCTTAATTATCAAAATTTGAAAGCAGTGAAGATGCTCTTCAATAGGTGAATAGATAAATAAACTGTGATACATCCACCCATTGGAATATTACTCAGCACTGAAAAAGGCACTATCCAACCATTGGAAGACAGAGGAAATTTAAATGAATATTATTAAGAAAGAAATCATTTTGAAAAGGTTACATACTGTATGGTTCCAACTGTATAACATACTGGCAAAGGCAAAACATTGGAAACAGTAAAAAGTTTAGTGGTTCCCAGGGTTTGAGGGGAGAGAGAGGTGAATAAGTGGAGCACAGAGGATTTTCAGAGCGGTGAAAATAGTGTTCATAATGTTATAATGATGAATACCTGTCATTAATTACACATTTGTCCAAACCCATAGAATGTACAACACCAAGAGTAAACCCTAATGTAAACTATGGACTTTGGGTGACAGAGATGTATTAATGTAGGTTCATCAACTGTAACAAATGCACCACTCTGGTGAATCTAAACCTGCTCTAAAAACTAAACTCTTAAAATCTTAAGATTTTTTTATATGTGTGTATATATATTTATATACACATACACACACATATGTAAGTGTGTTTGTGTTTTGGAAAAATATTAATTTCAAAGGCAGCAAATAAAATCCCATTCACTAGGATGCCATAATCAGTGCATAACATTACTGCAGTGAATTGAAATTAAGAACAATAATTTAATCTACTACATGTGGTGAAACATTATTATAATCAAAATGAAAACATCCCTTTACCAAAATGTAATTGATTTATGTCTTATAACCATGAAGATATTCATTAGGAGTATATGGCAGGTACTCAAAAGCAGTTAGCAAACCTCAACTTTAGAAATATTATTGACTCAAAACTCATAAAAGTTAATTCAAATTGAACCTTTATATCACCATCATGTTACAAATTCCTTCCATGGGAACATCAGAATTTTATAACAATTATAAAATTTTATAGCTAAAACATGATATAAGCAGAAAAATTTTTTAAAAATGATGTCTATGCTGAGAATTATAGAGTTGTGATAATATCTGATGTTGGAATTTTTGTAGCTAATTTCTGATATTGCATGAGATCCTTGTCCATGGTAATTATATTGCACATAGTTTGTTATACAAGATATTTTGGATCATCAAACCCCCAGGTGTCTGCACCATATGGCATCGCAGAAATGCAATTGTGATTGCCATCTAGTGGCACACCCAAAACAAAACAGACGCCAAAACATCACTTCTCAAAATTCCAAGAAGCAAATGGTAGGGGGAGTAAACCATACGGACTTCCTCTCATCAAGAGTGATCTAGCTACAACCAAGGAGTTCTGGGGAAAAGATACATGCATAGAGCCCTCAGGGTGTATATAATGAGTGATGATCTTTATGGCTCAAATCTAAGCCCACTAGAGAGTATGCACTGCAGAGGCTGCACACACCAAGCAGGTTTAAACCAGCAAGCCAGCCTCTCTTCTTGCCTATACCTGTGCTTGCTCTATAAGCCAAAGATAGAGTGTTTCGGATGAGTGGGCAAGGGGTCTGCGTGGGTTAAAGCATACAGGCTCCCTTTCACTAAGCTTGATCTACCTATTGCCATTGCCTATATGTATGTATGTATGTATGTATGTGTGTGTGTGTGTGTGTGTGTGTATATATGGTTTACCAACACTAAAATCTGAAGTCCTACAAAATGCCTTAAATACCAGCATGGTATGCTATACAATTTTCTCAGAACAAAAGCAAAATTTTATGTCAAAGCAACAGTAACAATAGACTTCTAACTACAGAATTAACTTTCAATGCATACAAATAGGGAAACATTTGGCTAGATAGAGAAAGACTCAGATGAAGAGTATCTTAAGGAGTTTAAACATGTGCAGTCTTTTATACAGAATGAGATAGATGCACTGAACTAACACAAACAATAAATTATATTGTGTCTCCAATTGCTGTTACACATGGTTTTCTAGACCAAAGAGCGTAAGAATGATTAGCTTATGTCACTGTCAAACTCAGTTTTCCATGTCTGGCATTTGTGCTTTCCATTCTTAAGAACTTGGGTCTGTAGGGTTACGAAATCTGTTCATGGAGGGGAGGGAACACCTCATAAGAGGACTGGCAAGTGATTCACTGATCTGGAATATGTGCAATACTCTGCTACTTTGGGTTCCTCACGATAGTGGATAAGCAGAGGAAAAAAAAATTACTTGCTAAAACAATCAGTCCTCATTACCACGAAAAACTAAGGTTACTACCACATAATGAGGGTAAGAAGGACCACTCCGGAATCCAGAGAATTTACTTAGACGTCTTTTTGTCTTAGATGTCTCCCAGTCAAGTAGTAACTGTCCCTGGGCACTAAAAAATTCCAGACACTAGCAGGAATTAAAAAGTTCAGACACTTTGGAGATCGAAGACCTCAACCTCTCCAACAGGTAAGCAAACTAAACCAGTCACAGCGTTGCCAGGAGGTGAGGGATATTTCGAACGGTTTGGTGGAAGAAAGATGATTCATATCTGTTATAACCTTGAGACCAGCTGGGTCAGCAGGGACTGTGCTTTTGTTTTTCTATAACCTTAAATTTTACAGGGGATTGTGACTTAGAATCACCTTGAAAGAGACTCTGTGATCTATCCTCTTAGGAAAACTGAGTATATTTCGTACTGACAAAAAATAGTGACACTAAGTTGTACTGTGGAAGCTTGTAATAATGCAGACAAACAATTGGATCTGAGTGGTACAAATAGTATATATCATCAGCCTCTTCAGATTGCCGAGGTCCCTCCGGTAAACCCTCAGCTGCCTACAGGGCCTCAGGTGATTTCACAGCTGATGGACTCTGCTTGCCCACTGGTGCTGAACCCTGCTTCTCAGGTGCAGCCAGATGACCAACCAATGCCCAGAGTCTTTGTTTTCCAAAGGAAACAAAAAAGGAGATGGAAACTGACTTCCTGCCTGGTAAGCAGAGGAGCCAAACAAAAAGACTTTAAATTGCAGTAAAGTTGTCAGTCCATAAGATGAATCTTGACCATGAGAATTAGGAGAGAGGAAAGAACTAGGTTGATAAATCCCTTCTCTTTTCTACCACCTGTGAACTGATCTGAGGTATAGATTATGAATACAAATTGTTTGGTAACATCTTACTTGGCTGAATAGCCTAGAATACCTGGCTCTTCTGTGAAGGGAGAGTCTATCCCAGCATCCAACTGATCTCCTTCTTTCTCCATTTTTCTCCTCTTTTGTCCTCATTCTCAGTGTCTTGGGTTTGTACTCACCAAATAAGAACGAGCACTTATCTTTACTTCAGGAATTGTTTTCTAAAAATCCCAAAATTGAAAGCCAAAGATTTTACATTTTTCTTCCATAGAAATTGTACCATTTTGTATTTTCAACAATAATTGGCTCTTTCTTCACAGAAGGGTTTTATTAAAATTACAGATT
>NC_041221.1:33615462-33628938 GCF_002837175.3 Physeter macrocephalus | reverse complement strand
AATTGGCTCTTTCTTCACAACAGAAGGGTTTTAAAATTACAGATTTTTTCAACCTGTCAAGTGTGAAAATATATCTCATTGTAATTTTGATTTACAGTCCCAGTTTTATAAGAAATCTGAACATATTTTCATTTATTTAAAAGGCAATTGTGTATATTTCTCTGTGAGCTATTGTGCATATATTGAGCCCATATTCTTCTGGTTTGTAGATCTTTTATTAATTTTAAATTTGGATCAGGGTATAAAAATGTTACCACACTGGTAAAATTTGACCTACATTGCATATGGAAAAATTGTATTATAAAAATTGAATTTCAATAATTTAGGCATATCTTGTTGAAGAGACATGAATTCTGTAGGGTATTATAATTTTTTTATTTTCTATTTTTATGCACTGTTTCTCGGAATGGAACACTATTGGAATCTGTAGACTATTTCACTATTATTTCTCCCTAGCCCTTGGGGCTTTGTAATTTTTTTTATTTTTAAATTTTCTTTGATTTTGTATAAATTGATACAGCATTTATGTATTATTTAAAATAATAATAATTTTTAATTTTAGCATTTGTAACATAATCATATTTGGGGGCATAGAAACTTCAAATTTCATTAGTTCTTCAATAAAGCTCACTAAAGTTATCCTTATGCAAATTTTGCTGTATCAAAGCATAGTCCCATTTTAGTACCTTGGCCTTTAAAATTGGAGTCTTAAATTTAGGAGTTTGTACTGTTTTAAGTGCTGTACATAAGGGCAAACCAGTTTTTAATACATGTTTTCCATATGATTTTTATAATTAATTAATACTTCAGCAAAGATGGCATCTGTAAAAATGTCTAATTTTATAAACCTCTAGTCTGAAAGTCAGTTATTGTTTCTAAAATATATTTTATAGAATCTACTTTAGTTTGTTACTTTGAAATTCTCTTGTTTTGTTTCTGGAACAGACAACAGGACCCTAGAAGTGATTTTATTCGTTCAACTACTGCTTTCCTCCCTTAATATAGATGTATAAACATTTGGATGCTCAGGACAGCAGTCAGAGATGGCTTCCTAGCAATTTAACCCTCTGCTGAAGTATTTTAGTATTTTTACAAACAGGACAGCTCCATCTGTGCACACAGGCTAAACATCTGCCCTGCACTGGAGACTTAGGCAGCTGAGGATGGGAAGACAGGGTGGAGTTAAATTGTGAAGGGCTTTGAATGCCAGGGGGTTTGGGACTCCCCAAACAAACATGACCGTCATTTATTTTTAGAGACAAATCTTAGGGAAAACCTCCCTCTATAAATATCTAATAATAAATGAGTAGTTAAATAAACAATAGTATATCTACATAATGGAATAGTCTGTAATTATTAGTATCAAGTTTCTGAAGACTCGTTAATGACACAGAACAAGTGGGGAAAAAAGTGTACAGAGTATAATACCAATTTAGTGACTACAAATATGAAGATAAGAATAGAAGAACCAACATCAAACTGTAAACTGTGGTTATTTTTGGATGGTAGTATTATACTTGATTTTTATTTTCATCATTACTTTTTTCTATAATGAGCACATATTACTTTTATAATGAATACATAATAAATGTTATTTTTCAAAAAAAAGAAAATTATATGAGTCTGTAATATTTTTTAAAATCTTTCAGATTGCTTTACTTTTTGTAATAATTTTAAAAATATGATTCTTAATCTAAAATATTTAATAGACCACCATGCATTAAATCAAAGTTCTGTAAAACATTCTGGTTTTAGATTGGAAATTTATTGGATTTGTTCTCTAAACAGTTTACTTATATGATTCTTAAAAATTATTTGAAAAAGATATAACAAAATATTTTTATATTAAAGTTTGCAATGCAGCCACATTATTCTCAGAAAAGGATATATTTAAATTATTTTTGATCCCTATTTGAAAATCCATTGCAATGGATTTTATAATTTCAATGGCAAAATAAAGGTTTCTGTATGAAAAGAAATGAAAATTTTAAGTAGACAAAATTGATTTATTTACAATTTTGGAAAGGACTTGTTTACGTAAGTTTGAACCATCATGTTTAGAAAAATGTGTTTTATTATTTTATTTACAGTCAATAAAGAAAACACAAAATCATAACCAAAATTTGTGACCCAGAGAATCATTTTGATACCCAAGCCCAGCAGACAATAAATGCTTATGAGGCTTTTTTAGTACAGAATGATAAATTATTAGAGTGAAATACTATTAACTTCAAGTTCACACATAGCAATTAAATGCCATGAAGCTCTTTCTGGTGCTTTGCCCATGTTAAAAAAGCAATTGCTATTTCTTTACTCAGTCTGAGGTTAGTTCTGATTTTTAATTAACATGAAAACAAGGACCTTCCTTTAAAACACTATTCCCAGGAGTGTGTTCTTCCAATCGCTAATGAAAAAATAAACACCAGGTCTACTAAGCCTCATGCTAGGTTTAATTGGGACTCATTTAATTTTTCTTTTCACAAACTCCTGGACCAAATATGTGATTTCACCTCTACTATGGAGGGTTTTCTGTCTTATTTTTATACACTTATGTTAACTGCTTACTATATTTATTCTATCAATCTTGCCTTACTTTTCCAACTTCATTCAAAATGTAACAGAGGAAGGAGAAGGGAAAAGTGTTACAAATTAAGGAGATAAATCTACCAGTAGATTAACTAGATAATTTTATTAATGCCTAAGAAAGGGAGTTAAGGTGATAAATTTCTCTGATGGGAGAGAGGGGGAAAAAAAACATATGAATAAATAAATCATATGTCATTACAGTTTTAAAATACTTTCTTATGAAAAACTGTAACCGTACAGAGAAGGTGAAATAATGCACCTATATATTTACCTCCTAGATTCTAGAATGAACATATAATTTTATCATCTATCTATCTACCTGTCCACTAATACTTCTGTTCATTTGTCAATCTATCTCAGTTTTCTGATGCATTTCAAATGGAGTTGCAGACATAATCCATTTCAACCCTAAAGAGTTCAGCATGCACAAAAGTAACTAGAATTCAATATTTGTTTACATGTTTTTTCATTTGTTTTTAGGTAAACTTTATACACAGAGATATGTACAAATCTTGGGTATACTGTTCATGAGAGTTTTGAGAAATGCATATATTATATAATTGCAACTTCTATCATGATAAATCATTACCATTTCCTTGGAAAGTTCCTTCAATCTCTTTCCCAGGCTCCTTGACCCTATTTCCTCAAAGGCAACCACTAATCCAATTTTTTTCACTGCAGATTAGTTTTGTCTATTCCAGAAAGTCAAAAATAGAAACATTTATCTTTTTACATTCTGTGAATTGTTTACAGGTGCTTTGCATTACCCACTTTACAGAATAGAAAAAAATTGGCCAGAATTATTATATTATAAAATATGCTCATAATACTATCTTCCTTAAGTGTTTTGATTTTATAAAAGTTATTATTGTTGATTTAATTTTTTAAAATTTCCCCAAAATATTCAAGCTTAACTAATGTCCTGGGCTAATTTTAGTAAGTAATATTTTTCTAGGAATTTGTCTAAATTGATGATTTCAAATAAGTTTTCAAATCTGTAATTTTATAGTAGTTTATAATTTTTCTCTTATATGTTAATTGCTGATGTAAATGTCATTGTATTCCCTTTATATTTATGAACTGTTTGTGCTTTCAGTATTTTTTTCTTTATATCTATTATTCTGTACAAAATAGGTTAGAGTAGCTTTAACTTCACAATTTTAAAAGTTCTTTTCTTTATTTACTAATTTCTATTTTTAGCTTTAAATCTTCCCTTTCAAGTGATTTAGGTTTTTTTTTTTCTAATTTATAAATTTGATATTGAACTTATTATTGTTACCCTGTCTGATGCAGAATGTAAGGCTATCAATATCCATGAATGTGTTTTGACTTAATTCTAGACATTTTGTTATCTAGAATTACATTATTATTTTCTATGGATTTTCAGGTCTTCATTATGATCTAATTGTCTCATGAATTAAAATTACTTTTATTAATTTTAAAAGTTGATGTATTCTTAAATTTTTAAAGTTTTCATGTTTGTTTTGTTTTACTTATTGATTTCTCAGTTGTTTTGTAGTCAAATAATATGGTCTGATGATAACAGTTACTAGAAAGTTGTTATCAATCCAGAGATTACCATCTTGATATCAATCCAGAGATTACCATCTTGAGCAATCTGAGTTTGAGATATTGGATACAGGACATGCATTTAGGACCATGAGTGCATCTTCCAAATAGTTTCAAGTGGTTTCCCCCTGAGTAAGATTTGTCCCTTCTTACTTCAATGTTAACTCACTCACTGCTTTAGGGACTTCCCACATAATCCAAGGTTCTGGCCTATTGAAAATACAGTCACTGTTTCCAAATATTAGATTTAAAAATTTTGCTTTATAATTATTATAATAATGATATCATGTATCATAATTATATATGATATATCATAATATATGCCAATTTCTTATAAATTGACTCTGGTCTATTTTCGATAAACATATAGACCCTGGTCAATTTATAATCTCAATTATTTTTAATTTTTGATCTTTAAAAAATAGAATATTGTGTTTCTCAGTTTTAGTTTTTATGTTACTCTATTTTCAGCAGTGTCTGTTTTCCTATGTATTGCCTCTTACATGGGGTCATTTTCTATAATCATTTCCATTTCTCTTCTATATATTTCTTGAACTTTGTTAGCTTATTTTTCACCCTCTTCTGTTGTCAATCAGGAGTCTTTTATGTCTGTTTTGAGACCATTCTTACTTTTTTTACAAAAAATTCTTCAATCAATATTGATATTTTTGACAATTTTCACCTGCTTGGGAGCAACATTTGTAGAGATTAGAAGGTGGGACTAGTTTTCTTTACCTGCATATTTTCCATGTTCTTTTATATCTTTGTATCCATCCACTACTGCTTGTGTAACTGTTATTTCTGTGGTGAGGTATTGTTTTGTTTTCTTTTTGGTAGTGCAGGATTTTAACTTTGATTCCTAGCAGGAGATGCCTTTGTATACATCCTTAAGATGGAGTGGGACATCTCCAGTAGCTTAAAGTCATCTACTTGGATGCGCTTATCTAAATATACATTGCCCATTTATTCAGTGATCCAATGTAGTGGTTTTGCCAATTGGTAAGCATCACTATTCTGAGTATAAACTCAATTACAAAGAAAGTAAGCACAAGATTCAGTCTGTTTTTTTTCTAGGCTTTCTTTGGGACGTATTCATGTCAAAACCGTCTATGTAATCAGTCCACTATAAACCCCACCTCTCACCAATGTATCAGGTGACTTACTGAGTCCACAGGTATTAACGTCACTTCACAAATAATGTCCTATAATTCTATGGCCAGGTCAGATCCTTTTGTTTTAGTGCAAAGCTACCATGGACTGAAATTCCCTTGAGAGAAAGCTAAAAGGAAGATATACATCTAATATTTGTATGGTTCTCTTCAAGAAAATCTAACCTTGCTTTTTGCAATACCCTATACCCAGTTTCCCTTATTGTGAATATCTTACGTTACTATGGTACGTTTGTAACAACTGATGAACCAATACTGATGCATCATTATTATTAGAGTCCTTAATTTATTTGTATATCATAGTTTTTATTTATATCCTTTTTTATTTCTGTTCCAGGATGCCAATGAGTATACCTCATTACATTGCCTTGTCATGTTTCCTTAGGCTCCTCTAGCCTCTGAACTTTCTCAGCAGAAGTGTCTTTTGAGTAGTAATATTGGCTATTTATAACAAGTAAATATCACTCAAGAAGTAAAATCCCCAAAAGGCTTACAGTTTCTTCATCTAAATTATACTAAAGAATTCCCAGCATTGCCACTTAATTTATTATGTATAGCTACAGAGGCCAGGTCTTAGTCAATTAGCCTAAGAAATAATTAAAACCATTCAAAGCTGCTAGACCTACCACACTATATCTAGTTGCTTGTACATATTTAAATAAGTCCTTTCATGTATATTCATGTCCTTTACTTTTTAGTGGACCACCCTCAGAATCTGTTAATATTGTATCTAGTACCACACATTTTCCAGATCCCCACTCCCAGTATTTTTATCTAAATACTATAATTCTCTTGGTGGGAAAACTTTGTGCTTTCAGGTTTGTTTGTTAATTCACTTAATGAAGTAGCCAGTATACAAAGCTCTTGCATTTCTACCATCCTTGAAGCGAAAGTAAAAAAGCTTCCTGCAAAAACCTGCTTTCACTGCACTGCATGTCACAACATTCCAGGTGTCTCCAAGTAATAATAAAAATATTTCCTTTGCCAGTGTTTTTTGTGGGATACTGAAGTCCCATACCTAAATATGAATTGAATTTTCAGTGCTGTCACTTTCAATTAACCCAGTTAAACGAGGACAGATTTCTCCCAGTGACAGCAAACAACTGGCCAAGATTGGTCATGTACCTAGGCCTTAGTTGCCAGCCTGTAGTTTTTTGGTTATCTATTGTTGTGTTACCTACTTTTCTAGAACTTAGTGGCTTAATACAAACCGTAATTACATTATTTCTTATAATTCTGTTGTTTGACTGGGGCCCAACTGGGTGTCCTTATGCCATTCTGTTTGGAGTCTCTTACGTAACTATGGTCAGATGGTTGCTCCAAGATGGCTTCGTGTATGTATCTTGTGTTGCTGGGAGAGGCTGGTTTTGGGGCTCAGTAAGACACTGAATTCCTGAGTCTCAGTCTCAGTGCAGCTTTGCTGTGTCCAGATGGCCTCTTTTTGGGGCCTTTCCATGTGTTCTCCCAATAGTGTTTCTTAATTTTTATATAATAACTCAGGGTTTCCAGGAGTGAAAAGTGGAAACTATTACGGCTTCATAAGGCAAATCGTGCAACTGGCACAAGGTTGTCTCAGCCACATTTAGTTAAAGTGAATCACAGGGCCTGACTAATTTAATAGGTGAGGGGAGTACACTAAGATGGGAGTATTGAGAGGTGTGATGATTCATCAGGACCATGTCTGAGAACTAACTAAGACAAGTGGAGAGAAAGAGTTTCCCTCCTTAGAGATTTCACCAGACCTACAACATGGAGGACTTGCTAAAAACGTAGTTTCAATTTTGAGAAAGGGAGATGTGGCAACTGTCTACCACATGATGGAATCCTACTCCTAAGAAGTGCAGGTGCCTCTTCTGTATGGTGTGTTGACAAAATGATTCTCTGAGTGCAAGAACAATATTTTTTAAAAAATAGCTGCTCTCTACTTTTGTTATCCAGGTGATCTTTTATAACTCCAAGAGTTAACCCCTGTTTCTTGCTAGTGTCTGTGGCATAATGGAAATTTCTAATTATTAGGGAAAGTATTTTACCAATTCTAGAGCTATTTATGCCAAAATGATACTCGAATCTCCAGATTCTTGTCCTGTCACATATTCGTTTTTCTGCTCTGACAGTACAGATATATTTGATAAGGATAGGGTTTCAATATGAATTTGACAAAAATGATAAGAAATACAGGAATTCTTCCTGAACCATCACCTGTTCTTCTGTAAGATGCCTGAAGGAACATGAAATACTTAATTATTCTCTAGAAGGTATATATCTCATATCTTTCTGCAGGTGTCAGTGCTAAGCTCTGAAAAAATTTCAGCCAAGACCTTGACATATTCCTTTTCTTAAAATTAATTTTTATTGGAGTAAAGTTGATTTACACTGTTGTGTTAGTTTCTACTGTACAGCAAAGTGAATCAGTTATACATATACCTATATCCACTCTTTTTTAAGATTCTTTTTCCATACAGGTCATTACAGAGTATTAAGTAGAGTTCCCTGTGCTATACAGTAGGTTCTTATTAGTTATCTATTTTAAACATAGTGGAGTGTATATGTCAATCCCAATCTCCCAATTTATCCCTCCCCCCTTTTCCCCCTTGGTAACCATAAGTTTGTTTTCTATACTTGTGACTCTACTTCAGTTTTGTAAATAAGTTCATTTGTACCATTTTTTTTTTAGATTCCACATGTAAGCAATATCATATATTTGTCTTTCTCTGTCTTACTTCACTCAGTATGACAGTCTCTAGGTCCATCCATGTTTCTGCAAATGGCATTATTTTGTTCTTTTTTATGGCTGAGTAATATTCCATTGTATATATGTCCACCTCTTCTTTATCCATTCCTCTGTTGATGGACACTTAGGTTGCTTCCACGTCCTGGCTATTGTAAATAGTGCTGCAGTGAACATTGGGGTGCATGTATCTTTTCGAATTATGGTTTTCTCCAGATATATGACCAGGAGTGGGACTGATGGATCATATGGTAGCTCTATTTTTAGTTTTCTAAGGTACCTCGATACTGTTCTCCGTAGTGGCTATACCGATTTACATTCCCACCAGCAGTGCAGAGGGTTCCCTGTTCTCCACACCCTCTCCAGCATTTATTGTTTGCAGACTTTTTGATGATGGTCATTCTGACTGGTGTGAGGTGATACCTCACTGTAGTTTTGATTTGCATTTCTTCTAATAATTAGTGATGTTGAGCATCTTTTCATGTGCCTCTTGGCCATCTGTATGTCTTCTTCGGAGAAACATCTATTTAGATCTTCCACCCATTTTTTGATTTTATTGTTTTTTTTTTTTTTATATTGAGCTGCATGAGCTGTTTGTATGTTTTGAAGATTAATTCCTTGTCAGTCGTTTCATTTGCAAATATTTTCTCCCATTCTGTGGGTTGTCTTTTTGTTTTCTTTATGGTTCCCTTTGTTGTGCAAAGGCTTTTAAGTTTTATTAGGTCTCGTTTGTTTTTTTTTTGTTTTTTATTACTCTGGGCGGTAGATCAAGAAAGATCTTGCTACAGTTTATGCCAGAGAGTTTCTGCCTATGTTTTCCTCTAAGAGTTGACATATTCCTAATTTCCAGTACTCTCTAATTTTCAGTTGGTCACGAACATAAAATGAATAGAATATCAAAGTACATAATATCTTGTAGAAGGAAAAAAAAAGGAAGTAAGCAAGAATACTAATTTACCATATAGATCCAGGAATAGCCTTATATTTTATATCATTGCTTAAGAAGCATAAATTAGAAGGGACAAAAGAAAGCCCTTGACTATTCAACACAGAGAACTGCACCTTAATAAGCATGATCCAATCAGGGTCAGGAATCTCCTCACTTAGGTGGACCTTGCCTCTTTTCTGGGTTCAAGGTATAATGAAACAGGGAAATAGAAAGTGGATAAGGAGACACAGAGATAGACATATCTGTTAGGTAAATGCTTTTTAACACCACAATCAGCTATGCAAAGGCAATTTAGTTTCTTTTTTTAATTCCAAATTCATCTGTTTTTCCTTCTAAGTCTCTATCAACATGGTAATGAGAAATGCAATCAATATAGATTCCACTCAGGTAAACAATCCAAAGCAACAAAAGGGAATTCAGTGAAACAGTCACTGTATTTAAGTAAAATCTATTTTTCATAACTTTGGGAATTAACATGTATAATTACTTGTAGCAAAATTAATGAAAAAGTGAAAGGATCATCCATAAATATATAAATTTTACTGCTGGATTTCTATGTTTCCTCCATACTCATATTTAATCTGTTATAAAATATACTTTACAGTTTCCATCCTCAACCTGTCTCATGTTTAAACTTCCATTTGAATATGTCTCATACAAATATTCCAACTGACATTCATCTATAGAATGAATGACAGTGAACCTGAGGAGTATTATAAAGCTAAAATTAAACCTAGTTACAGATTCAAAATGTCAGCATAATAAACAAAATGAAGGTGTTCTGAGCCAAACCTACTTTATTTCAATATGGGAAATTTGTTTTACAAATGCACAATATTTAACATGCCCAATAAATATAATTGCAAAATGAACATTTGAAAGGTGAAGTCTAACAATTGATGACTAATGCAATTGTCAATGGGAAAAAAGGTGATATATTGAGAAAGATATGTACACAATTAATGACAATAATTAAACTGTTAGGTAGTTAGTCATTCGCAGCAAACAGGAGGCAGTAGCGAGAAAGACAAGAAGAAGAAATCGATTCACACCCAGCCATCTGGGGACTCTCCCTTGACCACACCCAGAATGGGCGAAACTATGGTTGTGTGGTGGGCAGTTTATCCTGATAAAGAGAGAGCACAGTAACATGAGGGGGGGACTTCCCTGCGCTGCACATGCCCAGACCAGACAGGCGTATAACCTATAGTAAACCCAAACTCATTATATCATAATTATAATAAAATCTACATGTGGTTTTGCCCCCGAGTGGGCGTTTCTTAGCGATTCAAGGGTGAGAGCATGCGCAGCAAACTGGTTACATAGCTCACGACTGTCAATCAAATAAAGATCCCTTGTCACTCAACCCCTCCTCCCTGCAAAATGCTCCTTAAAAGTGCCCTTAAGCCTGTACGGGAACGCTGCTTTCAATTCGCAGAAACAGCCTGCGCGCTCTCTCTCTGAGAGTGTACCTTTGCTTTGATAAACTTTGCTTTGGGCTTGCTTTGCTCTCTTTCTCTCTCTCTCCCTCTCTGAGAGTGCACCTATGCTTAAATAAACTTTGCTTTGTGCTTAAGCTTAATATGGTAATTTGCAATTCTTTGCTTACTATCTTGGAACCAATTGCTGGTGAGGGTCTTCCATTGACCTCCTCGGTTGAAGCTATTTTGTTACAACGCATGTCCACCCAGTGACAAAACCAAACAAAATCATAATACCTGTTTATCTGTACTCTAAAAATCAAGAAAGTTGAAGCAATCAGAAATTTAATTAGGCCAAAGATTTTTTTAAAGGCATTTTAAAAAGAGATGAGGATTTAAAGTATTTTAACCAGTTCTGAGTAGTGTATCAGACAAGCATTGCAGTGCACTTCTCAGTCATTTCCTGATCCTTTTGAAAGCAGCTCTTTTGCCCCTTTCCTGTTTGCCCACTTCTGTTCCCCTCTAACCTTAAAATAACCTCATTATAGGAATGAGAACACTGGGCAATTTAACCTAACTCCTGATTTATGCTCTCCTGAATGCACACCATGCCTTGTCTAATCTGTTGATTCTTTTCCTAGATAAAAAGAAATAAGAATGAAGAATTAAGTAGTTAAAGAATAATTAGCTCTCTACCCCCAACAGCCCCCTAAGCAATCCTGCAGGCAGATCAGGAGGGCAAGATAACATCTGGAGAGTCAACCAGTCTGCATGCAATGGAGACTGCTGCACAACCCAACCTCCTGCCTGGATAATTCACTGAGATTCTTTCCCCCATTTTTTCCTTTAAGAATTGTCATGGTTGAGCAGAATCTTTGGAGTTGGTCCCTAGACACAAGTCCAACATCTCCCCAGATTGCTGGATTTCCTCACTAAAGCAGCTTTCCTTTCTATTGAGACTTGCCTCTTGAATTATTGGCTTGTGAGTGGCAAGGAGCCAAACCTGAGTTGGGTAATACTTTGAGGCCAGTTTTAATAGTGTGTACTTGAATTCCTTGGTTCCAGTTGTGTTCCTAAATCCCTAGAGAGTCAGTTTTGTGGTTTTCTGGAAGCCATTTCTAGATTTACAACCTAGAGCTGGTGTATCCTACCTGTTGTGGACTGAATTGCATCTCCCAAAATTTGTATGACGAAGTCCTAACCCCAGGGACCACAGAGTGGGACTATATTTGAAGATAAGGTATTTAAGAGGTAATTAATTTAAAACAAGGCCATTAGGCTGGGCCCCAATGCAATCTAACTCTTGTCCTTATAAGAAGAGGAGATTAGTACACACAGAAATGCACCAGCGGCACACATGCACTGAGTGATGACCATGTGAAGAGGCAGCAAGGGGGCAGACATTTGTAAGCCAGGGAAAGAGGCCTCAGAGGAAACCAACCCTGCCAGAAACTTGATCTTGACTCCAAGACTCCTGAGCTGTGAGAAAATAAATCTGTGTTTTGAGCCATCTGATTTGTGGTATTTTTGTTGTGGCAGCCCTAGCAAACACACTGCCATTTCTAAGATTATTTACCTAAATATTTGTACTTAACTCTTTCTGGTAAAATACAGAGATAGTTTATTTTCCCTGGGTTGAACAGTGATTGACATAATGCTTAACAATAAAATTAAGTAACAGATCCTCAAAACTGGAAATCTGGGATTGCTTATCTGAACTGTTTGGGTTTGAAGGCAAAGATGATTCTACTCTTCTTGGAAATGGAAATTGATAGTGCATGACACACAATGGCAAAACAGTTACATTATCACAAAAGTAGCCTACTAGAAACAAGACTTTGGCAGAGGCAGCAGGTATGTTTGACTAGCATAATTTGAATGAGGAGTTCAAGTGATGCGGGAACCATGGTGGTGTCTTAAAGTACAGAGAGTTGAAAAACAGAAAAGATGACAACCTCGGGGCTTAAAACATCATTTAAAGGCATGAATAAAAGTTAAAGAGGTACGTCACGAAAGAGAATATTTGAATGCCCTGTAAGAGGCAAAGTTGCTCAGCATCATTTTTCATTTGGAAAATATATTTTAAGAGCATTTTAAAATAAAATACACATTTTAATTCTAGTAAAAGTAAAGAAAATGATACCAGACTAGCCCTACCACCGTAAAGGATTTTTAAAAAATGAATAACACACATTAAATAACTGTTTCTGGCTAGTGAATGGCAGGCATCACAAGGCCACAATCCCAGAGAGAAGCAAAATTAAAAAGATGAGCCCCTGAAAGCCATGGCTCTTGGCCTGTGGCAATTTTACCACTGAGGAGCTGGTTGCTGAAGTCTGTCCAGAGCTGGGAATCCTCACTGATCTAAGGACTTTCTATCCTATCTTATTCTAAATGGTGTTTTTGTATTAATGTTTTTTTACTGTTTCCAGAGAATCCTTTGTTGTCCTTTCTTAACACTCCTCACAATCATTAATCCCTATGTGAAATCAGTCTTCCCTTCTAGTCTAAGTTGGGCATCTTTTAATCATTTTCACGAGAAAAATTAGTGCACCAACTCTGGCTCAAGAAAAAGTTGCTTAAACAGAAATGGTAAAGCAGTTAAAAAATTTCAACCATTCTTGGCTCCAGAACACAAAAAAAGAACGCCAAATGAGTAATTATCCCATAAGTAAATGAACATTAACTGCTTCTCAATTTTTACGAAAGACATATATCATATACTTGGAAAAGATAACACTATTTGTATACTTCTCAAGGTTTTAATTTGAAAAATATATGCAGAAAATATTTAAATTTAATGGCAAAAATCAATTGCTATGAAAGGGGATATTTCTTGCCTGATTCATATGAAGTAGCAAACGTTTTTTGTTTTGTTTTGTTTTTTTAACATCTTTATTGGAGTATAATTGCTTTACAATGGTGTGTTAGTTTCTGCTTTATAACCAAGTGAATCAGTTATACATATACATATATCCCCATATCTCCTCCCTCTTGAGTCTCCCTCCCTCCCACCCTCCCTATCCCACCCCTCTAGGTGGTCATAAAGCACCA
>NC_041221.1:33540594-33615451 GCF_002837175.3 Physeter macrocephalus | reverse complement strand
GTATTTGTTTTTCTCTTTCTGACTTACTTCACTCTGTATGACAGACTCTAGGTCCATCCACCTCACTACAAATAACTCAATTTTGTTTCTTTTTATGGCTGAGTAATATTCCATTGTATATATGTGCCACATCTTCTTTATCCATTCATCTGTCAATGAACACTTAGGTTGCCTCCAAGTCCTGGTTATTGTAAATAGAGCTGCAATGAACATTGTGATACATGACTCTTTTTGAATTATGGTTTTCTCAGGGTATATGTCCAGTAGTCCCACTGGGTAGTATGGTAGGTCCATTTTTAGTTTCTAAAGGAACCTCCATACTGTTCTCCATAGTGGCTGTATCAATTTACATTCCCACCAACAGTGTAGGAGGGTTCCCTTTTCTCCATACCCTCTCCAGCATTTATTGTTGGAGCAAATGTTTTGAGTTGAGTTATTCATGCTATAAATACTTATGTGAAAGCATATCACATCAGCTTTCATCATGATTTTACATTCCAAAAATGATCAAACACGCTTCCACTTCTGAGAGATGTTAATGTTCTAGAAAGCCTGATTAATTTCATCCTGTATATGTAGCTACGACTTAAACATCTTGAACTTGTGTAAAGAGTACTAATAGATAAAACCCACAAATGTAAGGCATCTTTAACTATTTCCCATACAGTTGAAATAATCTGCCATAAATTCATGATTTTTAAAGAAATAATAAAATGAGTAAGTTGTGCTAGAAAGAATCCCAAGTTTAGTTTGCTGAGCAAACATGCAATAAATTAACTAAGACTCAGTTAATTCTTAAAAGCTAATCTTAAAAAATAAAGTCGGGGGCTTCCCTGGTGGTGCAGTGCTTGAGAGTCCGCCTGCCAATGCAGGGGACGTGGGTTTGAGCCCAGGTCCAGGAAGATCCCACATGCCGTGGAGGAGCTGTGCCCGTGCACCACAGCTGCTGAGGCTGCACTCCGGAGCCCGCGAGCCACAACTACTGAGCCCACATGCTACATCTACTGAAGCCCACGGGCCTAGAGCCCGTGCTCCGCAACAAGAGAAGCCACCGCAATGCGAAGCCTGTGCGCCGCAATGAGGAGTGGCCCCCACTCGCTGCAACTAGAGAAAGCCCTCGCACAGCAACAAAGACCGAACGCAGCCAAAAATAAGTAAATAAAATAAATAAATTTATTAGGAAAAAAAAAGTTGGTTTAATTACCTCTCTGTGGCAATACTGGTGGTTTCACCTGTCTTCACTACTTTGCAGCAGAATCCAAGCTAGGAAATTAAAAAAGTACAGCATTGAAAATATCCAGATTCTCCCTCAAGTTCTGTGTGTATTTCACATAATTAATGCATTAAGAATATGTATATGCTAAGTGAATATCAATTGTTCAGTGGTAAAGGAGCTTATTTTGTGTCCTTGTATTTAATTCAGTTCAATGAAATTAAATATAACAAACTTTTTTTGTTGTTGTCAAATTCTCTACTAGGTGCCAGGCTATTAGGTGCAGGGAGAAGGAAAGGAAAATAACACATTACCTTGTCCTTGAGAACTCACTCTCCAGAGAGATTGTTAGCCTACTCCCTCCCAAAAAAAAGCCAGTGTTACTTTGCCATCTACATTTGATTTTATTTCTCAGATATTACGGACTGACTTGTGTCCATCTCCCAAATTCATATGTTGAAGCTCTAATACCTAGTACATTGATAAGGTCTTTAAAGAAATGATTAAGTTAAAATAAAGCTGCTAGGGTGGACCGTAATCCATTATGACTGGTGTCCTTGTAAGAAGAGGAATTTTGGACACAAAAGAGATACCAGGAATATACACACACACAGAGAAAGGAAGACAGATTTCACGTCAAGGAGAATGGCCCTAGGAGAAACCAGCACTGCTAGTTCTTGAACTTCTAGCCTCCAGAACTGTGAGAAAATAAATTTCTGTTATATATGGTACCCAGTCTGTGATATTTTGCTATGGTAGCCCTAGCAAACTAATTTACCAGATTACAACTCATTTTAAAAAATGTATACATTTAATATATATTTCAGAATCTACTTTTCTCTAGGTTCTCTACAATATAAAAGTAATAAACAAGAAAGTCACCATCTCTGACTTTAACATACACTCAGAGTGGGAACGACTAATACTGCATATGTAATGATAGGTTTGATGAGTGTGAAAAACTTTCGTACAGTTCGTTATGAGAACAGACAACAGGAGACCTAAGTAAAGTTTATCATAGAGTTTTTCCTTATGGAGTTATTTCAAATCTATTCAAAGTTGTGTTTGGGCTAGCTTAAGGAAGATGGCAGAGAAGGAGGAAGACAGGAGAAACCGCTGAGTCTTTATTAAACTGAAACCACTGAATCTTTATTAAACTGAAACCTTTATTAAAGTGAAACAGTTGATGCAGACAAACAGGAATCAGATGGTGGGAGACAAAACTGACAGAAAGGTGGGTGTCGAAATAAGAAGAGTTGTGGGGCTTCCCTGGTGGCGCAGTGGTTGAGAGTCCGCCTACCGATGCAGGGGACACGGGTTCGTGCCCGGGTCCGGGAAGATCCCACATGCCACGGAGCGGCTGGGCCCGTGAGCCACGGCCGCTGGGCCTGCGCGTCCGGAGCCTGTGCTCCACAATGGGAGAGGTAACGACAGTGAGAAGCCCATGTACTGCAAAAAAAAAAAAAAAAAAAAAGAAGAGTTGTGTAGGTCATGTTACCTACATGATAGTCAAATGTCAGAAAAATGTTTCTCAATAGAGCAGAGTCAATTGATTTTTTTCTATTTGGTTATATTTTGTTTGTTTTCACAGTTTGGTTGAGATATGGTTTATATATCAAAAAAATCTCCCTGTAAGGTATTCAGTTTGATGAGTTTGGCAATTTTATAGAGCCAAAAAACCACCACCACAATTGAGATACTGAACGTACCAGATATTCCAAAGAATTCCATCCAGGCCCTTTGTGGTTAATTTTCTCCTCTATTCCTGCACAACCATCTATATCATTTGTTTGTTTTATCACTATAGGTTTCTTTCCCCCCTTGAATGTCATATAAATGGAATCACGTAATTTATACATAGTCTATTGAATTTAAATGTTTTCCACATAGTCTGTTTCAAGTATGGATCCAAATTTTGTTTGTTTTCTGATTAACCTACTGTGGGATATGTATAGTATACATACAATTAGTATGTCAGTTTACCAACTGATGAGTAGTTGATTGTTTCCAAGTTTTGGCTAACATGCATAATGCTGCTATGAATATTAATGTGTAGTTCTTTTTCGGGGCATATGTTTTATTTTCTCTTAGATAGCTATGCTTTCTTTTCTCTTGGATAACTATCTAGGTCCATATTTATATTATATTTAGGTAAAATAATTGACACAAGTTTAAAACTGATTTGATCTAAGAGATTATGACAAGGAAGAAGTCAAATATAGCTCATAATTTTCTGTCTTGAAAGAATGATTTAAGATAGTATTGGCATTTTCTGAGATGAAAGAAATTTTTGAAATAGAAAATTATGATTATAGTTTGAAATCCTGAATTTGAGATTCTGTGATGCAGCCAAATGGGGGTATATTAAATATTGGGTTAAATAAAAACTCTACAGGTAACAAAAGTGTTCTCGGCTAGAAATATTGTAATAGTACAGAGACAAATAAAATTTACAATATAGAACAAGATCAGTAGCCAGTAAAGTATGGGCCAAGGGCCAAACTACCTATTTTTGTAAATTAAATGCTGCTTTTTAATTGCTAAACCATTGGTATATACATTGTCTATGCTACTTTCACACTACAATTCAGAACTAAGTAATTATGATGAAGACCAGATGACCCACAAAGCCATATTCACTCTCCGGTCATACTTACTCTCTGGTCCTTTACTGAGAAAAGTTTGCTGAGTCCCCGACATAATTATCAAGAGAATATCGAGTTAGTTATAAGAAAAGACTGTAAGACAGTGTAGACTAGAGGGATAAGAATATTCTGCATTTAAAAATAAGGCGGAGGACACAGAAATCTAAACAGAAGATCAATAGAAGTGTTCAGATTGTAAGGAGAAAAAAATAGGGAAGTGTTTTGTTGTAGAGTCCATGGACACAGAGTTTTAAAGAAGAATGAGAGATAGACTGAAATCAAGAAATATGAGGTGAATAGAGGGGTGGGATAGGGAGGGTGGGAGGGAGAGAAACGCAAGAGGGAAGAGATATGGGGATACATGTATATGTATAACTGATTCACTTTGTTATAAAGCAGAAACTAACACACCATTGTAAAGCAATTATACTCCAATGAAGATGTTAAAAGAAATATGAGGAATGAAAAATAAGTATATGGAAGTCACTGATTAACTTGCAAGGGCAATTGTGGTAAAACAATATAAATCCAATGACGGTGGATAGAACTGGGAAACAGGTATTAGAGCAGGGTATTAAATGTATTCAATTTCTTATGGCAGTGGGAAGAAAGATGATTGAGTTGAGGTTTAGAATCTTTTTACCTATTACCCAGCAGGAGATCAGGGACCATTTGCTGCATTTGCTGTTGTCTAAATGGAACAACCCGAGGATAATGATAATTGCCAACCAGTGCACAATGTACCTCAATACCTGACGGAGAATGTGAGGGGGTTATCAGTAAGCCAAATGTAGATCTTGGTGGGTGAAGTGATGCTGTAGTGGAGGACACTGAGACTACAGTGAAATAACAAAGTGGAAAACAAGAAAGAAAAGTAGACCCTATGGTGTCATCACTCATTCATAAATGCATGATTGGGATAAGAGTGAGGTGCAGAGGGCCTTGACAGTTATTACCTATGGTTGGATTTTGGGCTAGTGTCCCCTTTGCCCGGTTTTAATTGGTCATGCTACATGAGAATACTTAAAACTTCCCAAACTTTACTTTATAGTGAATATTAAGTAGTATCACATTTTACAAGGACAAGAAATATCAGCTTTGAATAAGAAATGTTGAAAGAAAGGGCACTAATCCCCACCAAATTTCAATACATCTGTCTTGAGTGCCCTGTGAAAAATTAAATGGCTCATAAGAGTAACTATTGGTTATTGTGGTTAGAATAAATTCATGCATTTTACCCTACACATCATCAGACATGGTAAAAGTTAATCAGGAAGTCCCACAGTCTAAAGGAATTGGTATTCTCACACAAACTTGGTGAATGCTTCCTATTTTATTCTAACTTTGAAAGGAAATGAAGTAAAATCCACTTTTTTATACTACTGTACATCACCATCCTCCCATTCACGTAGGGTATCTGAATTTGCAAGCATATTGAATCCAGAAACCAAATTTCAATTTCATCACTATCAAAATAAAATTGATTCATTACAGAAATAATAGGATGATGTATTTCTTTCTTTTTTTTATTACTGGAGTAAAATTGCTTTACAATGTTGTGTTAGTTTCTGCTATACAATAAAGTGAATCGGCTATATGTATACCTATATCCCCTCCTTCTTGGACCTCCCTCCCACCCTCCCATCCAACCCATCTAGGTCATCACAGAGCAATGAGCTGAGCTCCCTGTGCTACACAGCAGGTTCCCACTAGCTATCTACTTTACACATGGTAGTGTATTTATGTCAAACCTAATCTCCCAATTCATCCCACCCTCCCCTTCCCGCCCTGTGTCCCCATGTCCATTCTTCTCAGAGAAACAAGTCAAAGAAGAATTTAAAACTGTGAAAGTATATACATATTACTAGCTGAGGATGGTTAATTAACATGGCATAATAGAGGATCCAGTACGATGATTAAATTTAGGGAATAACTGGATTTGAGACTTTAGATACTTAATGGTAAGATACTTACTACTGAGATATTTACCATCACTTAATGATGAGATACTTAATGGTGAGAAACTGGAGGATAATTCCCTAACATTTTCAACAAATGGTTCTGGAACAATATGTTCCATTGCCAACTCATAGTGTTACATCTGGATCAACGAAACTGACAAAGTACAATAGTCCATAAGAGGCTTGAACACAAGACCTCCTGGGTCTTCTAGAAAAGACCTTATTGGCCTATGGGACATCTTTTCCTAGTTTGGTAACGATTGAGGCTCTTGGCTATGTTCACTTCTCTAGGCAGCCTGTCATCCTGTTTGGAATAATTTCTACTATAATCTTGGTTTGCTGTTGCCTCAGACAGATTAACCAGTTATTCTCACAGCCTCTTAATGTTGCAGTCATTTGAGTACATGATGGGGAGCCTATGTTACTCACTCAGGTCCTAAAGGATCAAGAGTTAGAGTTCCTCAACTCTTCAATTCTGGTTCTAGCCCCACATCCTAGGTCTTTCAGATGTGACTATAGGCAATATAAGATTTTGCCTGATGGTCTTCACAAGGCCAAGGGAGGAAGATAATTTGCCCTTCCCACACCAGTATATTGCAGTTTCTAGGAGGAGTTGCCTCCTCGAAGTTGCCTCCTAGACTCAAGAACTCACACCCTTCAGGCCAGCCATGCTCATACACATATCAGCATTCCTAGAGTAAGAATCCCATTCAGAGAACACTTTATACAGTGTCTTGTCTAAGGCACTTTCTCCACTCTGACTCAGTAATTTGTCAATAATGACATTACAAGAAAAAAAAAAAAACCCTCAGAACGATAGTTGTCAGGAACATAGACAAAAATTAAAAAAAAAAAAATTCTAACAAGGTATTAAAAAATGGAATGCAACAATCCATACACATGTGTAGATAGACAGAGAGACGGAGTGTATATGTAGGTTAGTACATATACATATATATCTATGCCCTGTTGGCTGAGAAAACCTAGAAGCAGTGACACCCCAGGATCAATGAGCACACTTAGCAGAAGATACCAGTTTCTAGTACCATTCGCCAATAAAAGAAATCAGTCAGTATCCTTGGAGAAATGGCTGATTCTAGGACTGGGGCAGAAAATAAATGAGTTTGGAGCATCTTTCATTGCCAAAGTAGGGAAGTACTTAGAAGCGAAAAAGAAACAATGATGGCAGTATGTCAAAGGGACAGAGAAGCCAACCAAAAGAGTTCCAAATAATTAAAACCAGAAATTTTGAGCCACAAAATAGTATTGCATTATAAACTTTAATATAAAATATATATACCCAGGTGTCCTAAGTGTTAGAAATAAATGATTCAATAAATAAATGGTGCACAATAAAAAATTTCCCATACAGAAAATTTCCAAATAATTTGTGTAACTTCTTCACTCTCAAGGAGGTGAAGCATAACTCCTGAAGTATAGACTTTGAAAATGACTTTATTCCAAAGAGTATAGTATGAAAAGTATGGAGGGGGGCAAAAAGATTAATTTAACAGTGGAGAAACCTAACAAACTCCATGTTAACATCAGTGGTAATAAGCCATGTTTATGATACATACCTTTGATATAATGTGATAAACAATGATGATTTACTTCTGTGGTTTTCCTCTGTAAAACCCAAAACTGCAGTCTATAATGAGAAAAACATCAACAATCCCAATTGAGGACCACTCCACAAAATACCTGACCAGTTTTCTCAAAAACTGTTAAGGTCAAGGAAAACAGTGAAAGTCTTTGTCACCATTATAACCGAGAGGATCCTAGGGAGACAGGACTACAAATTCAATATGGTATCTTGGATGGGATCTTGGAATTGAAAACGGTAATTAAGTAAAAACTAAGTCAATCTGAATAAATAATGAATTTTAGTTAATAATAATATATCAATATTAGTTAATTAATGATAACACATGGACTATTCTACTTGTAAGACACTAACAGGAGAATCTGGGTGTGGAGTATATGGCAACTCTTTGTACTATTTCACATTGCCTTTTTGTAATTCTAAATCTATTCCTTCTTCCTGGAAATACGTACAATGGAAGCCATGCTAAGGCTATCCCTGTGGGTTTTCATTATCACTATCAGGGATACAAAATCTAGGTTAACAGATGGTACATTGGGGTGGAGGTAGGAAGAAATTGTGATTGATTGAAAGGAAGTTTACAGATGGATAAGGAAACCAGAAAAGGAAATTATCACTCCATATCTAACTTAGCTTCCCAAAGCAAGATAATGATTTTCTTGGCCATTTCTGTTTGATGTAGTGCTGACTTATGTTCAAAGTTGGAAGAAGCTCAAGCTGTCTTTTCCACTGAAAAGGAGAATGTAACTGAAGCCAAATTCTAAGATTTACCCCAAAACAACTTGAATCGTTTGTAGAAAAGACATCAGCCAGTATTTCTTGCTGAATATCCTGATTAACAGCAGTTGAATTTATCATATCTGTAGCATTTCCTTGGTTGTGTTATCATATAGTTTCTTTCATGATCGTAAAAGAAATACTACCTTAGAACTAGACCGTATGCTTTATGACTGGCAGAGAGCAGCTGGTGCACCATGTGGCCGTGAACCAGGATGGCATTTTTTTAGACAACTGCATGGATACAAAGCAAAGGGATTTTTACTGCCTGCTCCTATTTCAGATTCTGCTTTGTTCTTAGATCATGTATGAGTATGGAGGGATCATTATAAAAGTGGCTACTGAAACAGCATAACGTCCGAAATGATGAATGTTCGTGATGTAACAGTTAAAGATCAGTGATAATTTGTTTCTGAAACTTCAGAAAAGATATTTATGCAAAGTCATTTTTTGCATATTGATTGAAATGCACCTTGAAACACATCTCTGAACATGATCAGCTAACAATTGCCCAGATGACATATTTGTTGAGGGTGCATATAATTTACTTGAATTTCACCATTACCACAAGTAGTCAGCACTTTGATGACTCAGCTACCACTTGCCCCAATGTAGTAAGATGTTCTTAGGGCTTTGGAAACTGGATTTGGTATGGACTGGACATGGAAAGGATTTTTCTGGAGGCTCACCTTGGGTATGATAAGATTTGTTAACTTAGATAGGAACACAAGAGGGAGCTATTTTCAAGGAAACTGGCCATGTTCAAACAGTGTACCTTAAGAGGAAGAAAAAGTCTGATCAAATTAAAAGACAGTTATCAGGTGAGCTGGTGTCTCAGGCTATATGACCAGCTTCAAATTGGCAAGTCATCACTGATAAATGTGGGTAAACATTCAACCATAATCATCATGACCACATGTCGAACTGCTAAATTAGGGCAATGGTAATGTGTGCCTCAGAGTCTCAAGAGTTAAGTTACGTTGTTGCTTTGCATGCTACACTGTTGCCTGTCATGAATTCTTTCTTAGTTCTTAAAACTAAGCCAGCTTAAAACAGGGTGATGCCTGTTTTGTGCTGTGAGATGGATTGTAAATCTGAACCCAAACCACTGCAGCAGGTTGAACAGGGTGGAGACTATTGCTCCATTAATGGAAATATATCCATGGTCAGTGGATCCAGTAATATCATACCAAATATGATCACTTAGGCCTTAATTCATATTGAAGTCTTCCTTTTTTATTTAAGCAAAAACTTTTGAGAATAGTAATATGTATGCTAAAATGTGTATAGATCATAAACGTATACATGAATTACATGAATGAATTTCATGAATTAAACTTTCTGTGCAACCAGCATCCAAATCAAGAAATGTCATCTTTTTAGCATATCAAAAGCCCACTTTGGGCTTTCTTTCTGGTCATTATCTCTCTCCAAGACAAGCTTTCTTCTGACTGTAATAAATTATTATGTTTTACCATTGTTCAAACTTTATAAAACTGGAAGTTAGAAGCAAAACCTTTTGAGATTGTCTTCTTTTGATTAAGGTTGTTTCCAACACTTTAAATCATGCTGTTGTGTGGAGCAACAATTTGCTAATGTTCGTGGCTATATAATATTCACCATATGAATACACCTTGATGTACCTATACATTTGGAGTGACACTTAACTTCTCATCATAGGTGTTCTCAGGAAAGATGATTATTGCTTTTTTTATCCCATATTAAAAAAAATTAGAGAAAAACCATTTTAATCTTGAAGTATTTCTCTGAAAAGTTGATTTTATTTCTTTCAGCTCTCCCTTTTATTTAGAGTGTTCTTCCCATAAAAGCCTAACTTTTTGGTCTCAATTTCAATTGCCCCTCCCCCCTTATAGTGGCTCAAAACCAAATTTCCCATCCTTTGATATACAATAGTTGTTAACATGTATCACCTTCCTAGGATGGACATTTGATCTCAGTTGGTGAAGCCTGATGCCAGATTTTGCTCTCCTGTTTGCTGCTCTTAGTTATTTTTGTTGTTGTTGTTATTTTCCCTTTGGGGAATTCCTCTTGTTTTCTGTGAGCTTGCAAAACATTTAAAAATAAAGGTAATGATACTTTATATAACATATACTTATTTTGCAGTGTGAAGTCTTTTCAGACTATCTAGCCAACCAAACTGTCAGAAAAATAAATTCCTTGAAGCTTTTTAGGGTTAAACTTTCACTTCTACAAACATAGAAGTTGTATGGAGAAATGTGTGATAAGTTTTATTTCAGGCATAAGATGTTGTAAATAAGTTATGTGAACACATATATACCCCGATGAGTTATCATTTTAATATTTGTTATTATTACATGATTACTATTATATTATTCTAACAACTTTAGGTTGGTTTAAAAAAATCTGATTCAATCTGCTGTCATAATCTCTGTACATATTTTCCAGGTAGATATCAATATACTTTTTCTTGCGCTGGAAATATTATGAAAATCCTATGAGGTCTTGCTACCTATGATGCATAATATGCAAGTAAATTATTTTATTCCCATTTCAAACTGAAGGCATTGATAAGAAACACATACAGAATCCAGTAAAATGAAAATGCTTAACGTTAAATATCTTTGTAAGTAAAACATTCTTGTGTTGCTTATATATGAAAAGATAAGATTTCATATAATTATGTTTTATTTTTAATTGAAGAGATTTTCATCACTCTAGATATAAAACTGTAGCTTAAAATGACCCAAATTATGCACGTTAAATAAAAATACACTGCCTCCAAATCTTGCGCTTCTATTTCTTCAATATCGCTAAATGTTCCATTTTGATAAAAACCCTGTTACCAGATCATTAACTCCATTTCAGAATGACATTTCATAGACGAATCAATACTAGATGAATGTGTCACAGCTACTCTATTAATAATCATATGACTAGAATTGCTGGTGACAGAAATAATGGGCTAACTACCACTTTTTGACCTCTGGGGGTAAACAATCTTAATAAAGAAAATAGTGCTATTTCTAAAAAATTTTCATTTGTCTTCCAGTTTAATAAAATACCAAATTCTAAAAGGATTTGCAGAAATGATTCACAAATATGTACATTCTTTGTATTTTCTACCATGCTGAGCTTATTTGAATGAGAATATATTCAAATATATATATATATTGTACATACATACTATAGATATATCAGGAATTCCAATTCTACAATAAAAATTTCCTTGAATTCTTCAAAATAAATTATTTATAACACATTTATGGATAAGAAAAGCTGAAAAAAATACCTTGCTGAAGCTAGAATAATTCTAGAAAGAAATATTTTACTGACTACTTCGTTTAGCATGTGCATACTCAATGATATTTTAACATGAAGACTAAAATTTATTAATAGGAGGTTTCTATTTTGAAAAGTTGAAACTTTGTTAATTCTAATTAATATAAATGGCAAATGTTCACCATAGTATTATTCTTAATATAAGAGAGATGACCACTTTGAAACATATCAAAACTTTTGGGGGACAAAGATTTGGAGGAAGCAAATAATTAGAATAGTGTACCTGTGGTTGTTACCAAGACTCTTGCCCCCCGAATCATACACCTGCCCCTCCTGGAATGGAAACCAATTGCTCTTATCTAAGTTTCAGGAGGAAGCTGCTGTCAATGAAAAAGATGTTGCCTTCCATATCGGTAAACAAAGGATGTTGAAGCCATCAAGCCTTCACATTACAGCCACCCCCCATGGTGAGCCCTGAAGGAACTAAGAATAGAAACAGTGTGCCTGCCATGAAGCAATCAGTCGCTGCAGCCACTCCTGCAGATGCACCCTGAGAAGACTCAGGATGAGAAAGCACAGGATACTGGCCCCAGGTAGTTGAGGTGCATATCAAAGGTATGATTATAGTGAGCCTAGACTCTTGCATCTTCCCATACATAGAAAAGTGCTAAATTCCTTAACCTGAGATGCCTGGTTTAACAGTAATCTTTCGATGTTGTGACTACCTGGTCTTTGTTGCAAAAACTCCTTGTATCCTGGCTCCTCCCTGACCTCTTCAGAGCAGTCTCTCAGAGCTCTCTGAGATGCTGTGTCCTGGGCTTAAGTCCTCAGTTTTGTCTGCCGAATAAAACATAACTCTCAACTTTCAGGCAGTGCTTTTTTTTTTTTTTTCAGTCAACACTGCAAAGAGAAAAACAAGAACTGGTTAGAACCAACTAAGCCAAAGATGGCGAAAGATTTGCTTCCAAAAGACCTTGAGCTTCATTATACACTCCTTGTAATATACTAGCTAAATGACACAGGCACCAGAACAATGACAGTTGACAACTGCCATGACAACAACCAGAAAAGCCCACACAAGGGCTTAAAGGACTGCTGCATCAGTTCTGGGTCCAAACCACACTCCTGTTTTTGGATAACTCATGAATATTCCTCCCACTCTCTAATTCCCTCCTTTTTACCTTGACCCTCCTATATATGTGGTGTCTCTGCCCCTATTGGGTTGAGAAGGTGATTTGCAAACTAAGTTCCTGCCTCTTCTCTCTGATCATTGAATAAAGCTTGTGCGGTTCCAGTCGCAGCATCAGTTTCATTATTGATTGTGAAATTCTGAGCAGAAAAAAAACTCCCTAGCTGAAACAAGGAGTCTCGACCTGGGCTAGGACCCTGGCATGGGTCCAGGTAACCAATTCAGTAACATGGTCACAAATAATTGGGCATCAGAAAGGCAATAAATGAGGCTATTTTTATAAAATCTGAGGCAGAAAATTTTAGATAATTGATTAGTAAGTACATATACAACATTTACCAACAAATGCTACAGAGGTACCAGCTATTCAAAACACATATTGACACAATCATCTTATGCCAACAATAAAAAACTAGATAGGTATACTCCTCTGTACCAATGAATTATTGTCTTTTTTCTTGTTTTTTTAGGGTAATACAAGATGAAATATAAGTAATTAAATAAAATCATATTAATTTACACATTTTACATATACTTTACATATAAATACATAATTCATATACAATGTATTATATATACACACACATATTTGAATCAGTCTTTCTCCATTAGCTTGATTTTATAATATTAATATATTTCTGAATTTTTGGAGATGACCTATGACTTGTTTTAGCTATGCCTATAAATAATGGCAAAAATGGCAAAAATCAAAACAAAAGTAAATAAAAATAAATCATTAATGAGGTTTTACAGTTAAATAAACTTTCAAGTATGGCATTTTTGAATTGCCATAACATTATACCCATGAAGAAATAATGCAGGGTGGGCAGAGACAGAGAAATAAACACAGACACAGGCACAGAAAGAGAGTTTAATGTTTACTCACTTGACCAATTTACAACTCTTATATCACACTTTATTTTGATGGAATAGTGTGACTTCACTTTTTTCCAACAATATATTTGAATCTGTTTTCAAATGTAAATTGTATCTTATCCCTTTCAAATAACTTTTTGAACTGTGTTTACTTGAGTTCCTGAGGCCTTCTCTGTCTCCTGAGGGTTCAAGAAGAATTCTTGCAATTGTGAGGCACAGAATGTTAGGCTCTCTTGTGCAAAAAGAGAAGCTCTAAAATTGATGTACACACTAAGGAGAGGTAGTTACAGTTGCTTCCTTCTTTCTTCCTAACATGCAAATCTCAGGCTGGAAGTAGTCATATTTTTTCCAAAATATTATCTGAGATTTTTATGGCAGCAAACTTTTAATACCTTAGAGTCAATATTATACTTATTTTCCTAGGGTTGATGAGATCCTGAGGCCAAGAATTTTAGCATAATTATCAGCCCCTTTTGCAATACAGGTTGCATTCATAATAGGAATAACATGAAATAAATTTCACAAAGATGCATTTTAAAAGATAAATTATTATTCTCTCTCAAGATAATATTTTCAGTTCCAGAGGGGGGAACCACTTCCTACAGAGCACCAGAACTCTTAAGCAAGGATAAAAAACTTTTGATTCTTTAAAGTTGCTCATTAAATCTCTTGAAATCCTACTTAAAGATATATTCAAATAGTACATTTAGATAATAAAACTATAAAAAGTTTATTTAATACTTTTCTTGTGCATAGTCATTTAAAAATTATTAAACATAAAATTCTCATAACAACAAAAATTGAAAACATATACAATCCAGACCTTGCATCAAATGCATATTAAAACAGTATTGTTAAGAGCTGAAGAAAAAGCAGTAATATATTCTTATAATGTTCTCTTGATATATATTACATATTTTTATGTATTATGTATCATGCTTGTGTTTATTATATTCTTATATTACTTTACAGCATTTGGATTTATGGATTCCATAACATGATTAAGCTCTATACATACACATACCTCTAATAGTTTTACCCGACATTAATACGCAACTATAAACAAGAGAATGAATGATATATTTAAGGTACAAAGAAACCAATCAACACTCTTTTTTTTTTTTTTGTGGTATGCGGGCCTCCCCCTGCTGTGGCCTCTCCCGTCGCGGGGCACAGGCTCCGGACGCGCAGGCTCAGCGGCCATGGCTCACGGGCCCAGCCGCTCCGCGGCACGTGGGATCCTCCCAGACCGGGGCGCGAACCCGGTTCCCCTGCATCGGCAGGCGGACGCGCAACCACTGCACCACCAGGGAAGCCCCGATCAACACTCTTAGTACACTATTATCACTACTGAAACACTACTCTTCAGAATATCGTAGAAATTTAACATTCAAAATCTTTTGGGTTTTGATTTAAAAGGGGTTTAAGTTTCAGGAACAATTTAGGAGAGCAGATATTCATTTATGAGAAAATAAATAATAAATCAAAACTGAATGATAACATGAGTAAAATGCTTTGAAAATATTTTATATTTATATTTCCAATTAACAAATTTACGGTATTATTATCTTTTTATGTTTGTCATATGAAATATATATATATTGTTATGTTAAATGTTTCAGGGAAATAATTATTGGGCTAATATTTACTTTGTATAAATTAACTAGCTATCCAATACTAGTTCACCATTTTCTATCCAAAATATTTAGGTCAAGGTATTTTTCAGAATTCAGTTTTAACTAATAAAATTAACAGAGTGTATATTTCATGTATTACAGAAAGCTCAAGTGAGGTCAAGAGCATAATTCAGAATCAAACACATTAATATGATTTTTAAAAGACTATTAATAGTATTATAGTTTATTTAATATTTACTTGTAGAATATGAAATTTATAAAAAATATCATGGGATAATTATAGACTATAGCTAGTTTAGTATATATCTAAGAGCAGTGTTTAATAAGTCGTATGATAAGCTAAATACCTGTACACATCTGTAAGTGCTAATTACCCTTGGGTATTTGAGGATCTTTGAGAAAAAGGTAAATCACTATTGCTCCGGACCTCACCATCTTGATCAAATCGAATTGGATATTTGATGATGAGAAAGATACAAGGTCCTTAATTATCAAAGCTGTGCGGTATAGTCTTTGTAAGGACCTCTTCCAGTGGCATCTGCCTGATTAACATGAATTTCTATCTAAGCAGCCTTAAGCCCAAAAATTACATGAGCACACATTTTTATCATGCAAAGATATTTCTTTTCAAATAGTTTACAATATCATGCTTATCATCACTGCTGTCATGATTCACTGCTACATTAAACCCCATGTTTAGCATTTTCACTCTCTCTCAAGAAATGCATAAGCAGTATTTCATATTCAATGTGTACCATGTTTTAGATGTCAGCTAGGTCTAACTTATTTTACACTTTCAGCTGATAAATGCTGACATACTTAGCAGGATTTTAAATGATTTTCTCATTAGCAACACAAAACTCTTTAAAGCCTTCACTTGAAAGTTCATTTTCAAACATCAATGAGTGCTAAAGTCTGTACTAGGCATTTGCTCTCAGAAGCCCACCACACCATGATTAGTAACTGGGTAAATGGCATTCTTTTTTTAAAAAATTTTTATTTTTAATTAAAATATTTTTTTTGACTATACCATGTGGCTTCAGGATCTTAGTTCCCCTAGCTTCCCGACCAGGGATGGAACCTAGGCCTTCTGCAGTGAAATCGTGGAGTCGTAACCATTGGACTGCCAGGGAATTCCCAAAAATGGCATTCTTAACAACTTTTATGAAGTCTTGGTCCAAGAAATCTCTTAATTGTAGCAAGGACAGAGTAATCTAACTGTAGCAAGCACACAGTAAAGCAAGCAATCGACCAAACAAAGTGGTTATATATGTTATTCATGGAGGACAAAAGTTCTTAGTCCTAAAGCTGTATAACAGGTTTACATTGGGTGGAAGTAACTGCTGAAAAGATTACATTTTGCAAAATTAGAAGATACTATGCAAGGCAGTTTCCCCGGAATAATAAAATTTTACACTTATTCTCACCCATCTTGCCTACAAATCATTTGTGCTACTGGTCAAATAAAGAGGTTAGAAAATATTTCATTTGTTATCCATGCCTTTATGTTTTCATAAATAAAAAAAAAAAATGCTCATCTAAAGTACATACACCTTTCAAATATCTCAGACGTTGGCTTTTCCTGAACATGAACTACAACTTTTTAATTTATGTGCCTGTAACATTTGCATCCCAGAACAATTATAGTGTGTTTAATGTCCTTAAATATTTGGTGATTTTTTTTCTCAGGAATTATTTGTTTTTGAAGAATACAGCCTTAGGCCAGAGTGGTTTCATTAGAACTATAAATTGTATATTTTCAGGGCTAAGATTTTTAATAATAAATTTTTCAATGTAATTTTCAGCTGCTACATGATCAGCATACATTTTTTACCACAAATTTTGTTTTTATACAGTATAATTTTTCTTAAATTTCTGTATCCAGTCACCTGAATAGTCACACTTGTTTTCAAAGTTTGAATCATTATGGTATAATGTAGCTCCTTTCATGACATACTACCTACTAAGTGACATGATCACTTCCTCATTGAGAACCTATTCAGGTAACACAAGGTCAAAATCTTCATTGTCTGCCCCATTCAATGTTTCTCTGTTACCTTAGTTCTTGGTCATTGCTATTATTGTAAAATTTCAGCAACTGAGCTCTGATTCTTTAAGTTGTACTTGTTAGTGTCTGCATCTCATATTATTCAGTAAGGTTCCTTAGAAATGCAAAACAGCACAATTCTTTTTTTTTGTTTTTTATAAATTTATTTATTTTTGGCTGCGTTGGGTCTTCGTTGCTAAGCGCGGGCTTTCTCTAGTTGCGGCGAGTGAGGGCTACTCTTCCTTGCGGTGTGCGGGCTTCTCATTGCGGTGGCTTCCCTTGTGGAGGAGCACAGGCTCTAGGCGCACAGGCTTCAGTAGCTGTTGCACAAGGGCTCAGTAGTTGTGGCTCACGGGCTCTAGAGCGCAGACTCAGTAGCTGTGGCGCATGGGCTTAGTTGCTGTGCGGAATGTGGGATCTTCCTGGACCAGGGATCGACCCGAGTCCCGTGCACTGGCAGGCAGACTCTTAACCACTGCACCACCAGGGAAGTCTCAGCACAATTCTTTTTTCTTTTCTTATGATACTGATGATGACAGACACAGTCTTGTCATCTGGCTTTATCCATGCAAGTATTTTTATACATTTTTTTACATTTTTACATTTTCATAGAATAATTGAGTAATGTCACAAAATAGGAATAACAGTAAACTAAGTATCAGTAATGAGCACAGCATTTGTTCTTGGTAGGAGTGCTTGAGGCCTAGTAGTTCTCTCATGCCTGTTCAAGTAACTTGAGCACAAAACATATGGATAAATAGAAAACATCTTTTTGTTCCCAAAGCTTTTCCAATATCATAATTTTGGATAAAAATTGTGGGCATATAAGTACAAACCATACAAAGTATTAAATGTCATAAAGTATGCAGAAGTAACAATTTACTGTGTCAGCCATATAAAGTGAAACCTTATATTCACAGCATTTGAAAAATTAATATAATCCCATAGTAAAGCTAAAAGTTACAAGGAGTTTGAAGTCTATTTACTAATGTTACTCCACTAAGTTAATCTAAACCCTGAATTTAATAAATAAAGATAATAGCACATTTATATATTGTTACATTTTAAGGTTATCCTCATTGATATCCTATCATATGATCCCCAGAAAAATCACTGTGAAGTAGGAGAGATAAATATCATTATTATATTCTTACGGACAAATGGTTGAAGGATTAGACAGAGTGTCAAAACACAAAGAAAATTATTTGATTTTTAATGTTTTAATATGATATTCTATCACACACTCTAGAGCAGTTACTGGATTTGTTTTATAACAAATTGATTTTATAATTAAATAAAAATGAATGTGACTTACAAATCATAGTAGAAGAGCCGTGAGACAAATTATTTTGCTATCCTGTAAATCACGGAAAAAAAAAATGCATAGATGGGCTTCCCTGGTGGCGCAGTGGTTGAGAGTCCGCCTGCCGATGCAGGGGATGCAGGTTCATGCCCCGGTCCAGGAGGATCCCGCGTGCCACAGAGCGGCTGGGCCCGTGAGCCATGGACGCTGGGCCTGCACGTCCAGAGCCTGTGCTCTGTGACGGGAGAGGCCACAGCAGTGAGAGGTCCGCGTACCGCAAAAAAAAAAAAAAAAAAAAAAAAAAAATGCATAGACTATGACCTTGTCTGGGAATCACCTGCATCATGCCATAAATTTATATAAGATCTTAATATCTTTGTAGCTAATTCATTCATATTTTTGTCCTATAGAAAATAAATATTGTACTACACTATTGGTTGCATCAAGGGTGTACATGATAAGAGTCTTATTCTAATTACTGATTAATGTATAGGTTGTTCAATTAATTCATTTAGTTATAAGATGAATAAGTGCTGGGGATCTAATGTACAGCAGGATGATTACAGTTAACAGTATTATATTATATACTTAAAAGTAGCAAAGAAAGATTTTAAATATTCTCACCACAAAAAAAGAAATGATAATTATGTGAGATGATAGAGGTATTAGTCATTGAATAAATGAAAATTATATGCTGAACCCTGTACTCTGGATTGGAAAACAAACAAGTAGATTAGTCCCTACTACTAAGGGGTCTCATGGATTTCTAGACATATAGACATACAAATTATTACCAAGGAATAATACAATTGTCATAGTAAGATAAAAAATATCCAAAATCAAATAATCATTAAATGGCAGAAGTGTGATTCTACAAACCAAGGGCTATCTCTCTCCTTTACAACTACATCATTTGGTTTCCATAATATCTAGATCGACACAACATTTCTGAACAACTTAAATATTTAGAATCTAGTCATGCCATATTAACTAACCTGTATGTGCAGTGAAATATTATGTAATCATTAAAAGCACATTTTCAGTCAACATTTGAAAGCATGCAAAAATATAATGCATACGGGCTTCCCTGGTGGCGCAGTGGTTGAGAGTCCGCCTGCCGATGCAGGGGATGCGGGTTCGTGCCCCGGTATGGGAAGATCCCACATGCCGCGGAGCGGCTGGGCCCGTGAACCATGGCCGCTGAGCCTGCGCGTCTGGAGCCCGTGCTCCGCAACAGAAGAGGCCACAACAGTGAGAGGCCTGCATACCGCAAAAAAAAATAATAATAATAAAATAAAATAAAATAAAAAATATATATATATAATGCATATAATGCCAAGTAATATAATTAAATATAAATTACTTGCTCAAGATGACTAAACTTTTTAAAAAATTAACTCCATGCTCAAACAAACATATGCACTCTCAGAAATACTGACTGGAAAGACAAGCATCAAACTGATGTTTTCATAATGATGTTGCATAGTGGAAATATTAGTAACAGTTGTTTTATTTATTTTAGTTTGTATTTTCCAAATTCTCAATAATTGCTTTATAAATACTTCACTTAGTGAAAAAATATGTAAATATATACAATTTTACCTTAAGTATTGGGTGCAATTTCTCTTTTTTAATAGCACTAAAATTTTAATGGGTAAATAAAATGAGGTCAGTCCACAGGACTCATTTTAGCATAGCAGGAATAGAGGAGTTAATAGAGGTAGTTTTTTATTAGAAGAGAAGTGGTGATTGAAGAAATACCAGAACTGATTTCAGTGATCTTTAATTTATTATATAAACTTAATTACTTTGGGAAACATATGTATTATTTCCCAAAGTAATTATACATTATATGTATAGAATGTATAATGTATATTATATATATAATGTAACTATCAATAGATGTATTCTCATAAATTTTTCAGTTATAATGTCTTATGCTTTATTCACATGGGATTAAAGTAGAAAAAAATTTTTAAATAAAGTCACTGAGCTGTTAACAATGCAGAGTGGTGCCTTTAAGACTGCATGCTCAATGCTTTCAATTTAAAATGAAAGAAGCATCTCAGGAGCATTTATTTATAAACTAGGAAGGATGAATTCAATTAAAATAAACTGGCTGGCAAGGGTTAATTACCTTTTTCTTATATTTCTCGAATCTTTTCTTTAAGCACAGGTCATAATTTAACTCAATATAATCCTCTGTAGAAATATCCATATGAGAACCAAATTTTCACTAGACGTTATTTACCTGTGTCATTTTCAAACCGTTGGATCACTTTTCACAAATCATTAATATAGTTCTCCATTACGCTCTTCAAAATTCTAATTTAAATAATCCTATTTGTCTGGTAGACATTGAATCATGAATATGGAATGACTTCAACTCACTTCACTTGAAATTCACTGAATTTTCAACTCTGTTAAATGTGAGGTGAGTAGAAAATAATTTAGTTCAAAATTGCAGTACAAAAAAAAAAAAATTCATTACAAGGTGTGCTGCTGTCCTAAGAAGAGGAACTTTTTATTCAGTGTCCTAAATTGAGTTGTGATTTATCTCACAGCTTTGAGTGATTAAATTCAAATTATCAAAATGTTTTTTCTCTTTGTACCTGTGTCGTTATCAGCTTCATGTGTATTTCATAATTATTTGTGACATCACAGATTGGTCAAGTTCCTGTACCTTGACTTACATCAGGTCAATTTCAAGACAGACTTGAGCATTCTCCCTCCCTCAGCCCCCCAGCACCATCTTTTTCTGTCTCTTTCTCTATTTTAAAATCTAAAGCAAGCATTACTTGTTTGGTCCTCCTCATTTCACTTTTGTGACAATAGAGATATATAATGAATGAGTTTCCCATTTTTAAAATGTATACATTATTTTTGAGGTGTACATATACATCTGAATACATTATTGAGGTATTGATAGTTGTATTAATTGGTACATGATGGTCTTACTATTTGACTATGCAATTCTGCTATCAGGAATTTACCCAATAGCAATGCTCACATATATGTGCCAAGGTATATATAAGACAATAACCAATTCAATTTTATTTATAATAGTGAAAATTTGAATATTCACAGCAAAATGACTGACTAGATTATTTTACTTTTGCATTTCAGCTAATTCAAATAAGGAGAGAGAAATATAGATGCTAATTGAATATATCTGTAATCTTTTCTTTATTGAATGAAGGCAATTTTCCAAAACATTTTTAGAGTCAGATTTCAGTGATGTAAAGGCAACAGAAACAAAGGAAAAGTATGGGTTTGTATGAATATGTCTTTTGTTCACATTATATAGAAACTGACAACAACTCTTAAAATCACTAGAGAAACAATTATTCCTCCATGTTTACGTTTCATATTACATTTTTAAGCTACATATACAATATTCCTATAGGTACAGTTTTTAAGAACATTTTAATGAATTATACGGCATTTCCCCCAACAGATATTAATATGATAATAGCTGCCCCTCCCACCACTAACAGATCTGGTTTATCCAAGAGAAGATGCTTCTGCTGCTGGTCAACAGTTTAATCATCTGTACAAAGCCCTCCAAATATATAACTGTATACTTGTTCCTCATCAATTTTCCCATTAATATTTAAATGTTTACCTCCCAATTTCAAAATAGAAATTAAATTAAATTTGAAATGCTCTCTTCCTTTACTTCTCTTGTGGGATATGTTTCTGTTTTCATCCTACCTTTCTAGAATTCTTCTTACTGTCTTTTTTGGCACAGTCTGTCCCCATAATGTCAGCATCTCCAGGGCCTCAGCGTCTGGTCTTCATTTCCTTCTCTGCTGTCACTTTGCCTGCATTCTCATCCACTCTGTGCCTTCGGTCATCATCTTTTTTTTGGTTTTTGTTTTTGGCCACACCACATGGCGTGCAGGATCTTAGTTGCCGACCAGGGATCGAACCAATGCTCCCAGCAGTGGAAGCGCAGAGTTTTAATCACTGGACCGCCAGGGAAGTCCCAGTCATCATCTCTTTGCTCGGAGCTCTTCTGTATCTCCCAGTGAAGGACTATCCATACATTCTAAACATTTTGTACAATTTCTTACTAGGTATTACACCAGTACCTCAATACCAGTAAGTACAAAATAAATTTAATATCATGAAACATTCTGCCTGAAGTACCAGCATAAGGGAACCATCACAAAACAACCCAGAATTCAAGCCCCAAGTCTAAAACCATTTTCTTCTTCATTATATGTAATTAGTAATGAAGCACTCAAACCTGCTAAGTCTACCTTCTTAATATCTCTCAAATATGTTCAAGCCACTATCTGTCAAGAAACATCTTCTTCATTCAGGTAATTATCATTTTCACCAGAATTACAAAAAGGTTTATCCTAAATCTCTCGTTTTCATTTTTTACCTCAATTCACGTCTCTAATGTATACACTTTCCAAGATGAAGCTCAAAGAATGTTTGTACAATGTAGTTTTCATGAAACTACATCACCTCTCTGCTTCTATGGTTCTGAGTCCTTGTTGACTCAGCGATATAATGTAAACTCCTTTAATGTTGCTATACATTGTGACTTTGTGATTTGCCACCTTTTTTCTCTCCAGTCTCACATAGATATCTGTGTTCATCTAGGCCCCACTGTATTGTCCTTCTGAATCAGTTCTGAATAAAGTTTATTACAGATTTTTCCTCTACTTTGATTCTAATCTCTCCAGTTTCTTTAAACTGGAAAATGGTTAATTGTGTCAAACCCCATTGAAAAGCCTTTTTCAAAACAAGCCAGGTTATACATCACTCCTGTGTATTTACAATCTTGTGTTTCTCCCTGTTATAATTCATTTCACATAGTATTGCAAATACCTATTCACTGAACAGTTTCTCTATTACTGGTTAACAGACAAGTCCAGAGTTCTGTTCATTATAAAATATATTTTCACTGCCCAGCGAAGTTCCTGTTACAAAGTAGGTGCTCATGAAATACTGTATTACTGTAATACTTTAATAAATGAATGGGTACATGAGAAAATGCTATAAAAATGATATATATTTGCCTTCCCTGGAAATGAATCAAATAGTTATAATAATCACATTGTGTACTTGTAAAGATATTGCCCTGAAAGATATCACATCTAAAGTTAATCTAAATTAGCATGTACTTAAAACACTGAGCACGGTTTAGTATAGCAAAAGTTATTCATAAATCATTCAAATTGTTAATTCCATCCCATTCTAATTATAAATGTGATGAGTTAAAGCCACTCATGACACTTCTCTCATTGAGTTGTGAATCAATTTTCCCTTTCCTTGAGTCCTGAGTGACCTGCGGCTGTTTGGATGTATAGAATATAACAGACGTGGGAAGATGCCCATTCCAGGCCTAGCAACCCCTGAATCAACAGGAAGGATTTAAAGCAGTTCAGCTTGTGATCCATTTACTCCGAATACTGGAAGGGCAACCCAAATTTGAAAAGCAAATAAGGTATTTGCTAACAGGAAGGGTTGCTACATAAAGAATGCCCTTGGTTGGATAAGACTGGCTAAGGGTTATCTATGGGAGATAAATTCAGGACTAATGGATTTATGAGGCACAGATCCCCAGAGAATGTCAAGTAAGACAAACAATTCCTCTGAAAAGAAATAGGAAATGCTTCATTACTTAATGCTTCTTCTGCTGTATGGAGTACTCACCCACGATGAAGCACCTGGAAACCAAATCTATTATTCTGGCAAGAGAGTGCATGTTTGATATGAGCATAACAGACCAAGAAACAGTTCTTAATATCCCAGACCTCTATCGGCTTTGTCTGAGTTTCTTCATTGACTGAATTATTAGTAATCTCAAACTCAATTAACACGTACACCTGAGTCTGATTGGATAATTTGATTCTTTGTCTTACATGATCTACAAACCTGTGTGATATATAAAAAAGGGTAGTGACTTTAAGTAACTGTGTTCTGAGATTGTTTATTACGCAGTAATAGATAACCAGTACGCTGAAGAAAATAGTTTTAATCTCAAATGGAAATAACAGAAAAAAAAAGGCACACAAAAAAACACAGCTTCCCTGGTGGCGCAGTGGTTGAGAGTCCGCCTGCCGATGCAGGGGACACGGGTTCGTGCCCCGGTCCGGGAAGATCCCACATGCCGCAGAGCGGCTGGGCCCGTGAGCCATGGCCTCTGAGCCTGCGCGTCCGGAGCCTGTGCTCCGCAACGGGAGAGGCCACAGCAGTGAGAGGCCCATGTACCGCAAAAAACAAACAAAAACACAAACAAAAACTCACAACTAATTTAATTTGTGTATAAAAGCAGGGAATTTGGTTTTATGTAAACAACAAAATCCCTTAACAAATAAAATATCATAACTGTAAATGTTTGAGTAATTTATGAAAAATCGAAAACCCAGACGTGTTTTGCAAAATATATTCCCTGATATGGTGAAGTTGTACACATTTATTAGGACATAATTATTAAATTAATTGTATTAATTTCACTTAAGTTATTTGATTGCATTAAAAGTGGAACAATTAAAGTGCACGGCAGGTTTCGCACCACTGGTGCTTTCAAAATAGAGGACAAATACAACGTTTTAACAGAGCTCTACCAACTGTGCACAGAATATTAGCACTCTGGCAATGATCTCAGTGTAGCACACACTCTAAGGTGCTTAACTTATCTCATGCTGAGAGTAATGCTAAACCTGCATGCATACTTGAAGTACTACATAAGCCACATCTAATTTCAACAAAGAAGAGCAGATAATAGACCCCCTGGTATTAGTTTCTGTCCAAATGAACACCTAGCTAGAAAAATAGCATGGAATATATTACTTCATGAATTTACTTTTAATCTACATATGTCTTTATATTGAATTTGGGTTTTCTATAGAGCATGTATACTTAGGTCTTGTTGTTTGTCCACTCTGACAATCTGTCTTTTCATTCGTGCATTTAGACCATTGACATTCAAAGTGATTGGTAATATAGTTGAATTAATATCTATTATAATCATTGCTATACCACTTCACTTAGTGTGAGTACCTAATACTAATAAAATAATTCTAATTCTTTCCTCCGGTCCCTTGTGTCTTTGCTGTCATTCATTCTACTTATACATAAAAATGCAAAGGCATCAATTTTATGATACAGACTTAAGTTTGCATAATTTATGCACTGTTGGTATTATTTTAAATAAACTGTTATCTGTTAGATCAATTATGATAAAAATAATAAAAGGCTTTTGTTTTACCTTCATTTATTCCTTCTTCAACACTGTTCCTTACTTTATGTAGATCTGACTTTTTGATCATAGTATTTTTCTTTCCTCCAAAGAACCTCTTTTAACATTACTTTCAGGGTAGGTCTACTGACAACAAATTCTCTTAATTTTTGTTTGTCAGAGGACATCTTTATTTATCCTCCACTTCTGTAGGATTTCACTGGGTACAGGATTCTAGATTGGTGGGGTTTTCTCTCAACATTTAAATAATTATTTTTTTCTCAAAATTTAAATATTTCACTTTATTTTCTTCTTGCTTGCATGGTTTCTGAGAAGATTCAGATGTAATTCTTATATTTGTTTATCTGTAGGTAACATGTTCCTCCCCCCACCCCCACCCCCACTGGCTTCTTTCAGGATTTTTTTATTTTGATTTTTTCTAATTTGAAAATGATATGTAGTGATGCTTTTTGGCATTTATTATGCTTGATGTTCTCTGAGCTTACTGTATGTATGGTTCGGTATATGACATGAATTTGGGGAAATTCTCAGTCATTATTATTTCAAGTATTTTAGTTGCTCCTCCATTCTTTCTTCTTTTTCTGGTATTCCCTTTACACAGGTTACAACTTAAGTAGTCTTCTCACAGTTCTTCGACACCCTGGTTTTTTTCCAGTGTATCTTCTCTTTGCTTTTCAGGTTTTGAGCATCTATCGATATATTCTCTAGCGCCGAGATTTATTCTTCAGCTGTATCCAGTCTATTAATAAGACCATGAAAGACATTATTTCTGCTACAGTGTTTTTGATCTCTGGCATTTATTTTTGTTTTTTTCTTTGAATTTCCATCTCTCTCCTTACATTACCCATCTGCCTTACACGCAGTCTACTTTCTCTATTTAGAGCCCTCAGCATATTAATCATAGTCATTTTTAACTCCCAGGCTGGTAATTCCAGTATCTTTGCTGCCATGTCTGGTTCTGATGCTTACTCTACCTCAGCAAATGTGTTTTTGCCTTTTGGTATACCCGGTAATTTTTTCCTGATAGCCAGACATGATGCATGGGGTAAAAGGAACTGCCCAAAATAGGCCCTTAGTAACGAGGTAGTGAGGTGTGGGGAGAGCGGAAGCATTCTATAGTCCTATGCTTAAGTCTCAGTCTTTAGTGAGCCTGTGCCTTTGGACTGTGAACTTCACAAGCGTTTCTCATTTTCTTTTTCTACCCCCATGAGGTGGAAGAGGATGGCTAGAGAGAGCTGAAATTGGATATTTCCCTTTGTCCAGGTCAGTTAGGATCTGAATATACCTCAGCAGGTTAGGCTCTGGTTAACTAGTCTCACCTGAAGGTAAAACTTGTTACAAGAACAGAAGTACTCTGGTATATTTCAGAATGGTTTCTTTCCCCTCCATCTGCCAAAAGCCTGAGGGGATTTTTCTCCAATATTTATTGTGAAAACTTGATTGGGCTGGAGGTAAATCTCACAATATTGTGGGGGGCCGATTCATAGGGAGAAAGGTTTTTAACTCTCAGACTTGTCCACACTGAGCATCCTTACGTTTGTGGACTGTAGTTCAGATTTTCCTACCTTTGCACTGGGTCCTGAGGTGGTTTACCCTTGTGAGTTTCTGTTCCGGCAAAAAGCTGAGACTCCCTGCATTTTCCTGCCTTTCTCTCCAGTCCTGTGGGCAGATGTTTGCTTTGTGTTCTCCCTTCTCTTATGGATCCAAGAAAAATTGTTGATTTTTCAGTCTGGTTAGCTTTTTTGTTGTTGTTACGACAAAGTAGTGACTTCCAAGATTCTTACATGTGGAATGGGAAATGTCAAAAATTCAAGAATAGCAGAGGTAAAACCAATGAATCACCGAAGTAGTGAGTACTAAAAGTTTATTGTGTACACACCAAAAATACAGTCTGTGTAGGAGGAGCACTCAAACCAAAACACGGAATGAGGTTCAGAAGCATATTGTTATGTGCTACTACACAGCAGCTGAGAGTGGGAAGGCAGTGACTGTGGATTCTTCACAATGGCTGGTTATAATATTAGAATTTTATTAAATGGTATGGAATTGGTTAGTGGTCGCCTCATATCAATTTTGGCAGACAGTTAAAGATTTCCTTATGATCTCCAAAGGCATGAACAAGAAATGGCCCAGTTCAAGTTAGTCTTGCAAAATAAGCCAAATTAAGCTCTGTTTGTATGACTAAACTTATTTTGTCTGCTGAGGGAATTTTTAAGGCTGGTCTCCATTTGTTTTTGATTTTAACAGAAACAAGAAACCCCACAGAGGCTTCAAAGTCATCCATATTTATGAACTGGTATTTAGTGAAAAAAAAAAAAAAAAAAAAAAACTTTCCTTTAGGTATGTTCTCTATGACTTAAAGTATTAATTCTGACAAAGATTACATAGTATTTACCATAATAATAATGGAAAATACAACACTTTGCAACTAGACATTATTAAATGAATATATAGCACTTGCTCTGGGTGGAGAGATTAAATCAAAGGTAAGTTAACACTAGTTGAAAATCCTTGACATCTTTATTTTTAAATCTAAATTTACTTTAATAGATAAGTCTTCTAATCATTCTGATTAAGATTAAAGATAGTTTTATTGCCAATATTAAGCTGTATACATTGTTTTAGGAGTTAAAATAAGTATAAAAATAAGAGGATTTTTATTTTGTATTTGGAAAACATGAATTTCTAATGTAGCAAAACTTGATGTGTGTAGAATTCATCTAATTACAAGTTGCATATACTTTAGATGCTTAGTTACAAAGTTGGAGGGTAGTATTTTATACAAAGTAACTGTCATATTAAAAATACATAAAGGCAGGTCAACTCCTCTCAAGGCACATACAGAGAAAATTTGACCACTTTCTTAAGTTAGGATGAAAGGACCCAGTTATGTTTGATATCAGTCATCAATGGAATCCTAAGGCAATTGAAGAATCGGTTTCCTGGGATGCTGCATTTTCAGCTCATTCTGAGTCTTGCAAAAGGACAGGTTTCAAGACGCACACCTACTTGAATAAATACGATATCTGAAAGGTCATTCTTCTTTTAAATGCATTTTAAATTACATGGAACTCTATATGATCAGCTATGTGACTGTTATGTTTATGTTCTCTTTGTTTCCCTCCCTCTTTTTTTTTGCATTTCTCACTCTTCCTACTCCTGTACAATGATTAAAAAATAATAAATTTCAGAATTTTTATTATACCATTTAAACATTTGTATGTTAAGATATTGTTGCATTCACTTTCAGTGTAGCAAATCTGCCTGTATCTTCATTGCATTACATTTTGAATATGCTGTAATTATGTACTTGCATAAATGTGTGCAATGACATGTATTCCTTAAAATAATTTCTCACTATGTATTAAACTATATTAATAAAAATAATTTTTTGAAATAAAACTAAGCTGTCCATATTAATAACAGATGGCAAATTGAATAACTATGTATTTTAGTATTTTCCTTCAGAATTTTAAATGTGCAATACAAATATGTGCCATATAATTGAATTTAGAAATACAAAGACGAGGGGGCTTCCCTGGTGGCGCAGTGGTTGAGAATCTGCCTGCCAATGCAGGGGACATGGGTTCGAGCCCTGGTCTGGGAAGACCCCACATGCCGCGGAGCAACTGGGCCCGTGAGCCACAACTACTGAGCCTGCGCGTCTGGAGCCTGTGCTCCGCAACAAGAGAGGCCGCGATAGTGAGAGGCCCGCGCACCGCGATGAAGAGTGGTCCCCACTGGCCGCAACTAGCGAAAGCCCTCGCACAGAAACGAAGACCCAACACAGCCAAAAATAAATAAATTAATTAAAAAAAAAAAAAGAAATACAAAGACGTCAACTCATAAGAATGTGCTAAATTTTAAACATTATTATTTGAATTTTCTGTTGTGCCTGAATTTTATATATTTGCTATCTATCAATACCAAAGATAACTTGTGAGGGAAATGTTATTCTTTAGTGTTTTGCTTAAAACACAGCTGAGTTCTTCTCTGTACTTTGGAAAGCTATGCAAATACTCTTCACCTCATCCCTTTTACCAATTTCCTCCATTAAAAAGAGGAAGAAAAGAGGAGAAAAAAGTGAAGTTTAAATAGCTGAACATCATTATGTTTAATAAATTTACTGAAATTTTGGGGCCACATAATATATGGCACATTTGTTTCCCCTTTCCTTGAATTCTTTCTATTCTGTTCTGGAGTCCTTCCCACAGTCAATAGGACTAAGTTATTGTTTGCCTTTTTTAAAAAAATCTCTGGCTGGAAAAGTTCCCTACCCAATTAAATCTAGGGTCTCAGCTGAAACAAGATTCCTTAAATTTACAAGGATCTACACTTATTTTAAAGTAGTTATGGTTAGGTGAATGTTTTGTTTTGTTTTGTTTTGTTTTACCTTTGCCAGAGATTATACATTGATAGTTCTTTGAAAATCTGTCCTCAAAAGCTTTTCTATCAGGTAAGGATAATACAAGGTATTATTCAACTTAGCATACCTCTAGGTCATTTTTGACTCACTAACTCTCTTCTCTCGTTTTTGTTTTTTTTTTTCACCTCTGTAATCTTCAGGACTAAATAGGGTTATTGACTCCTGATTCTGTTCTATTCCTTGGACACTGCATGAGTTTCTTGCACTCAACCTTCATTCCTTCACACAGAGGTCCATTTCTCACAAGCCTGGTCAGATCAGAATTAGTCTCTAGTAGATCTTAAGTGGCTAAATGTTGTCCAGTTGCATTTCTTCCTAAAGGGGTGGCACTAGAGTATATATGTGGCTGGGAAAGAATGAGTACTCAATCTGTGTCTTCCTAAGGATCTCCCACACTCAGAATGACAATTCATTCTCATGGCTCTGATTCCCATTGCTTAGAATAAATTATAACCAAAGGTAAATGTGTTGTGTTCAATTTATCCATATTTCCAGACTCTGCCTCCTTCCAGGGGAAAAATGCTTGTTTCTTTCAAGTCTATTTATTTTTAGAGTCAGAACACTTCACATTTCTGGCACTTTTACCATTTTTGAACCTCTTTTCTAGAGTTAAATTCTCTTCCAGAGACAGTTTGACAAAAATATGGCATGTTGTCCTTTACTGAAATAGAAATGTGGACATAGTTTATTAGTCCTTTTTTTTTTTGGTTCTTGTTTAATCTTATGGTATTGCTCTCAGCTGGATGGATGATAATCATTGAGTTATTATTTGGACACATAAATCTATTTGTTAAAATTGTCTCCAAGTTGGTAGCAGATTAGTAAGTTTATTCTGACAAGGACAATTTCTCTCTTTTGGAAGAGATTTGACAGAATAAGATTACAATACCTTAAAAAAAAAAAAAAAAGCAGACATGGTGCTATTCAGGTTATCTATTTCTTCCTGAGGGAGTTTTGTGCTTTGTGTTTTTTTTTTTTTACCATATTCTAAGTTATTGAATTTATTGACATAAAATTTTTATAGTGTTTCCTTACTATCCACTTTAATATCCGTAGAATTAGTAGTGATATGACCTTGCATTTTTGATACTGGTAAATTTTGTCTTCTTTCCTTTTTTTTTTTTTCTGATTAGTCTGGCTAGAGGTTTATCAATTTTATTGACTTACTTAAAAAGTAATCTTTTAATTTCACTGACTTATCATTATTTGTTTCTCTTTCATTGTGCTGTGCTCTTATATTATTTCCTTTATTCTGCTTATTTGGTGCTTAATTTCTTCTCTGTTTCTTAAGTTATAAACCAAGTTGATTACTTAAATTCTTTCTCTTTATCAGTATGAACGTGTAGTGCTACAGATTTCCCTGTTTACTTAGGTTGCATCCAACATATTGATTTGTTTTGTTTTTATTTTAATTAAAATCAAAATAATTTCTAGTTGCTATGACTTCAGATCACTTTGAAATTTGAGCAAAACCTTCCACTTTGACCTTCAAGCATGACTCCATCAGTCTTGACAATTTAAATTTTCATATGTATTTTAGATCTGGTTTTTAATTCCACTGGGGGAAAAAGATCTCTGTAATCAGATTGACATTGCACTAACCATCAAATTTGGAGATAAGTGAAAACCTGTACATGTTTATGATTTCAATATACACCCTTCAATGAAGTTGTTTTCTACATCTGTAATAAAGATTTGTTATATTCTGCATGCCACACTGAGATTCCCTGGACTTTACAAGGAATTTCTTTGAATACTTTAATGTTCAGAATTATACGGATAGTCTAATTACAGAATTATACAGATAGTTTCATTGTCTTAAAAAATTACCTCTTCTTTGTCTATTAAATTGTCCCTCCCTTCCCCCAAAACCTGGGCAACCACTGAATAGATTTGCCTTTTCCAGAATGTTTTATATAGTTAAGCTCTCAACAACACTGGTTTGAACTGAGTGAGTCCACTTATATGCTGACTTTTTTCAATAAATATTGCAGTACTACCTGATCCTCAGTTGGTTGAATCTGAAGATGCAGAACTGCAGGTACAAAGGGCTGACTGTTAATTTATACTTGGATTTTTGACTGCAAGGAGGGTCAGTGTCCCTAATGCCCAAGTTGTCCAAGGGTCTACTGTAATTGGACTCATACAGCATGGCTTAATTAGAGTGTTAATTAGAGTGGCTTAATTCTCTTAGCAATATGCATTTAAGGTGGCTTAATAACCTTTTTTTTAAAGTAACTGAATTGTTTAAATGCAGCACAGTTTTATCCATTTATCTATTGAATGACATTTTGGTTGCTTCCAGTTTGTAGCAATTTTGAATAATGCTGCTATAAACATTTATGTGCAAGTTTCTTCTGTGGACAGAAGTTTTCAAATCAGTTGAGCAGATACCTATTAGAAGACTGACTGATGGATTGTATGCAACGCTATGTTGAGTTTGTAAGAACCTGCCAAACAGTCTTCCAAAATAGCTCCCCATAAGCAATGAATGAGAATTCCTGGCGCTCCACATTCTCACTGATATTTGGTATTATCCATTTTTTAGATGTTATTACTTCAAATACTTTTTTCCTGCTTTGTTCCTTTTTCTCCTGTTACTTCAAGTACACATGTGTTACCCCTTTGGGAATTGTCCCACAGTTCTTAGAATCTCTGTTCATTTTTTTTGTCTATTCGTATTTTCTTTTGTACTTCAGTGTGGAAAGCTTCTTATTTCTTCCAGTTATTTCTTCCAGTTAACTGATCATTCCCTTGGCCATGGTCAAGCTACTGCAGAACTCATCAACAGTATTATTCATGTCTGTTACAGCGTTTCTGATTTATAGAATTTACCTTTAGTTTATTTTTCCATTAATGTCCTTAGCATATGAAGCATGGTTTTTACACTTCCTTCTGGTAATTCCAACATCTGTGTCATATCTAAGTCTATTTCTGATGCTTGCTTTGTTTCTTCAGAGACATGCAATTTGATGGTAATTTATTGTTGAAAGCCAAACATTATGTTTTGGATAAGTGGAACTGAGGTAAACAGTGCTTTAGTGTAAAGTTTTATGTTACTCTGGCTAGGAGTTGGGCTATGGTTAACATTTGCTGTAGCTGCAGGTGCCAGTGGCTTCAACTTCCTCTAGTATCATTGCTTTTTACTCCCCTGTTGTTTTTGAATTAACTAAGAACTATTCATTAGACTCTATGTCTTGCAGCTTTTTCACTTGTAACTCACTGTTATTACACTGGAGTCCTGTTGGTTTGGTGATTAAAGTATGTGAGATTGGAAACTTCCTGCAATGATAATTAATTACCAGACTTTTAGGGGCCCTGTGACCTTCACTAGGGTTTCTTAGCTTTTCGCTGCTCCCTTAGTTGATACAGAGAGGCTAGAAAGGGCTTAAGTCAGGGGAACTCACCTCAGGCGGGATAAGGCTCTAATAAAGTCTTTTATTTTCTTTTAGATTTTGAGTATAGTTGATTTACAACGTTGTGTTAGTTTCTGCTGTACAGCAAAGTGAATCAGTTATACATATACATATATCTGCTCTTTTTTAGATTCTTTTCCCATATAGGTCATTACAGAGTATTGGGTAGAGTTCCCTGTGGTATACGGTAGGTCCTTCCTTATTAGTTACCTATTTTATATATAGTAGTACGTGTTGTCAATACCAGTCTCCCGATTTATCCCTCTCCCCCTTTGTCCCCTGGTAACCGTAGGTTTGTTTTCTACATCTGTGACTCTGTTTCTGTTTTGTGATTAAGTTCATTTGTACCATTTTTTAAGAATCCACATATAAGCGATATCTTATGCTATTTGTCTTTCTCTGTCTGACTTACTTCACTCTGTATGACAATCTCTAGGTCCATCCATGTTGCTGCAAATGGCATTATTTTGTTCTTTTTTATGACTGAGTAATATTCCATTGTATATATGTACCACATCTTCTTTATCCATTCCTCTGTAGATGGACATTTAGGCTGCTTCCATGTCCTGGCTGTTGTAAACAGTGCTGCAATGAACATTGGAGGAAAGTCATTTTCTTGATAGTAGTCATTTGCTTTGGAGAAAACACTGAGAATATTTAGCAAAGTTTATTTTGCCCTCTCTCTGCCAGAACCAAGAGGGAACTTTTATTGGCTCTTTACTCTCAGAAACTGGTGGGGTTCCCAGAAGTAAGACCATGAAAGGGTGACGATCTCCCTGAGACTGTGACCCTCAGGAGTTTCCCTCAGAAAGTCCACTCTCAGCCTTCAGGAATTGATCACAGCTACCATTAACTTTCAGTTTATGGCTCCTCTCTCTTTTGCTTCAGATAAGTTAATCTTGGCTGTGACTAATTTACCTGCTTCCGGATTTCAGGGTCTCCATTTGCCGTGACTTCACTTCTCTGACAGATCCTAGAAGAGTTACTGATTTTCATTTTGTTCAGCTTTTTTTCTTCTTTTTTAAGGACCAGAATGTTAACTTTCAAGTTCTTAATGTGTCAGAGCTAGAAACCAGATATTTGTTAGGTTTTAAAAATTTGGACATTTTTTTACCTGAATATTTTGATCCATTTCTAAGCAACACAATTGATTACATTTTGGAATTTTCAATTTACTACCTCTTTGCTTTTATGCTGCCTGATTTTTTGTGATTTTTATGCTTTTTTTTAGAATAAATAACTAGTTTTAATCATTGCAATTTTCTCCTTCACTAATTTTGCACCTATAATATGTACCATTTCCATACTTTTAGGGCATGCATCAAGTCATCAAACTGAAAAGAAATTAGTACCTTTACTCTCCTTCTGCATAAAACTAATGTTTTGCAACTATATATCTCCATTTGCTGCCAGCTCAATTTAATATGTATTTTATTCCATAGATCTAATTTCTGTCTTTCTAAACCCCAACAAATCACTTAGGACTTAGAAACTTCAAAAGACTTAACCACATATAGCAGGAAAAAAAAAAGATATTATAATGCCAATGTGATAGAAGAATAATACTAAGCAATTTTACATTTTGACAAATACTTCATTGATGATAAAACAATTCATTTTATCTTCAGAATGGTGCTTCGAGATATGTACAAAAGTTATCTCCATTTACTATATGGGAGAAATAATTTTTGAAAGTTAATGTAATTTACTAAGTATTACACAGCTAATTAATGGTGGAGCTCCCTTAAGAATCTAGAAAATTACTGACCATTGTGTGTGACTTTTGTAACTTGTAAAGACAAAATAGACAGTTTTAATGGACCCATAAAACATTTAAAATTATTACACTGAAACACAATACTTATAAAATTCTATCCAACCAATGCAGAGGTTTTTTCATGCTGTATTTTCTGGCCAATGTTTAATTAAATTCAATTTCATTATACTTTCTATTACAGGACTGTAAGTTCCCAGAGCCAATCTGTCTGTCATAAGCTTTTGGTCTTTCCAAGATTAGTCTGAATTTATGATCCTAGTAATGATCATTTAATAGTAGGGACAAACAACTATAGGTAATTATAGTGACACAAAGGAATAGATGTGTTTGAACACAGCTGCATAAATTGCAAACTACAGAAAATTCAAAATTTTAAAAAGTTTCAACTCAGAGTCTTTTTTTTTTTTTTTTTTTTTTTTTTGGTATGCGGGCCTCCCCCTGCTGCGGCCTCTCCCGTTGCGGAGCACAGGCTTCAGACGCGCAGGCCCAGCGGCCACGGCTCACGGGCCCAGCCGCTCCGCGGCATGTGGGACCCTCCCAGACCGGGGCGCGAATCCGGTTCCCCTGCATCGGCAGGCGGACGCGCAACCACTGCGCCACCAGGGAAGCCCAAGAGTCATTTTAAAAAATGATAAATATCTAATCTAGAAAATAATCGGGGAATAATGTTAATGATTGAAATGTTATGACTTTTATGTCATATCCCTGAAATATTTTTAACCATGATTTTCTTCTGTAGATGGATGCATGAACTCTGTCATTGAAAATATTGAATGAAACTGACAAGTATACAGGAGGGAGCATATTATAAAAATACAAAACTACTTTACCGAGTAATACTGAGTTGAAAAATTGAAACGATTATTGTCTCTGAGAGCTAAAATCCAGATGATTTGCAGTATCCTATAAATGTATGATGTTGTTGGTTCTATTTATATAATGTACCATTTGACTTACTCTCTTTATGATATTTATATCTCCTTATGGCCAGACTTTTATAAAGCAATTTTTATGAAAGCTGTGAAGAGGTCTTTAACTTTTTCTTTTCAATCATAAACTTTTAAAAGGTGGCAGCACATATAGCATTGAGTTTTATAAAAGAATCCACATAGAAAACTGTAATTTTCTCCTATTTGATATATTGTGATAAATTCCAAGGAAAGATGTATTCATTCATATTTTTAAAAACTGGCTTATTTTCATCTTTAAGCATTTTTAATGTTACATATACGCATTGATTTTAGAAATAAAACAATGACCAAATGGTTTTCCATACTAAGTAGATGTTATTTTACATATAGCTTTCTGTTTTTATTGAGATCTCCTGAAATTCAACACTGATAAAGTAAATTACAATCAAAGAAAAAATTATGTAATTAGCACTGTGCAATTTTTCTACCTCTCGTTTGTTTATGTACAGCATAACCCTTTTCTTTTTCCTTTGGACACAAAGGGAGAAAATTCAACTCCTTTCACCAACATTTCAGGTATAGTCAAAACTTTCATAAAGAGAAGCGTTTTTTCTAACAACTCTTTTTATAAAAGAATAATAACAAAAGACAAGTTTGGCTAGGTACCTATGATAATTTAAATAACACTTTCTCATCTTGGGTACTTTATTACAATGAATGCCTACAACTGTGAATCAATTTCCCAACTTGAAGGAAAATTTTAAAAATAACCTAACTGAAAAGGACTTTAACAACAAAACCAAACAAAACTAAAACAATCTGGGAAAACATATGCTGAAGGCTTTCTTCTAATGCATTCTCAGTCAAGAGCATACATCACACTTCTTAGGGAAAAAGGAGGATCCAAGTTTTACTATACAATTTTTCTGACTATTCTCACCCTAAAAGGAAAGACAATGGTTATTTCATCCTACAAACAAATTAGGGTTATATAAAGAAATTCAAATTACCAAAAATCTATGTTTGAATATCATCGTTAAAGAGAAGATATTCTGTTGGTTTCAAAATGACAGCTTCATTTCCTTTTACTCAAATAAATGTGAGTCCATATATAGCTCTGTCTTTAGGCATCTTGAAGCTAAACATTTACACAAAGCTTTTCTTAAGTTATGAAGAGAAATAATTAAAATATTTGGAGAATTTAATAAAATATTTTGGAAAGAGGCAGCTACCGAGCTGTTTTTCTAAGCTATAATTTCTGATGCAGCAGTTATGAAGGTCTCTTTTTATTAATCTGAGAGGGTGTTTGTTTTCTTGCTTTTATTTTTTTTAATAATAAGTGATTAATTATTTAAAGTCATTTGGTATTTAAGAAAAATGCAACCCTGTAGGCAAAAATAACAACAGGACTTATATCTAAAAGACCAAGAAAACACAGCCAAAATCTTCCTTCCCAAACAATAACAACAGCAAAATCCCAAGGTTCACCCTAATGGTCCAGCTTTACAATAACTATTTGTGATGCATTTCCTCTATTGAAATGACTATTTCCATCTATTTATTACAGATACTAAATGTTTAAGAATCTGGGGTCTTTATTCTAGGATTAAGCTATATGATAATTTTTTTAAAAATATATTTAAAAAGAAATTGACATGCCATTATTTAAAATTTAAAAACAATAAAACTACAATATCAGATAGAACATAGTGCCACATCCCCCAAAATATTTTAAATATTCTCATTTTAACATAAGTTCAGTTTATATTATTTTATATAATGCTTTTAAAATATTTTTAGGAAGTCACACAATTCACTAGAGAAATCAGGTAATGCAAGAGAATCATCTCAGTGGAAAGTGTAATTATTTGTATATAAGTCTCCAAATATTTCTTTCCTGGTTGCACTATGTTCCAGTTTTAGTCACAGTTCATTGAAACTTTACTGAATGCTGCATTTGTTACAAATGAAACAAAACCAACAAATTTTGGATAATAAAAAATAGTGTCAAAGTTTTATTACAAACATGTTGCCGAAAAGATAACTCTAGAAGCCAATTACAAGATTATTTTTTCATAAGGATGTTTACAAAAGAGAAACTTTAGATAATGACTGTTAGATTAAAAACAAGGGGAAAATATGTTTGAATAAAATAATAATACAAATGGTTGACAGTTACTTGGGCTTGTTGGGCACTAGATTCCCAGAAGTCTTCTTCATACCATTAAATTTATCATAAAATTCCTTAGACATTTTATCAGGAATGCAAAATTCTCCCCCAAAGGAAGTTATGAATACTATGAAACATACTATTTCTCAGATCTGATTTGGAAAAATTTTTGTTTATTTGTTTCCAACCTGTAAAGAGAGATTTATAAAATGGCAGGAATCATTAAAGAACCATAGTCATCTAAAAGATATATGTAACCCTATGTTCATAGCAGCCCTATTCACAATAGCCAAGACATGGAAACAATCTAAATGTCCACAGGCAGATGAATGGATAAAGAAGATCCATTGGTACATATATATATCCATTGGTACATATATCCAAGTGGTACATATATACAATGGAATACTACTCAGCCATAAAAAAGAATGAAATAATGCTATTTGCAGCAACATAGATGCAACTGGAGATTATCATACTAAATGAAGTAAGTCAGAAAGAGGAAAACAAATACCATACGATTTCACTTATATGTGGAATCTAAAATATGACACAAATGAACCTATCTATGAAACAGAAACAGAATAACAGACATAGAGAACAGACTTGTGGTTGCCAAGGGAGAGGAGAGTGAGGGAAGGACGGAGTGGGAGGTTGGGGTTAGCAGATGTAAGCTTTTATATACAGAATGCATAAACAACAAGGTGCTACTGTACAGCACAGAGAACAATATTCAATATCCTATGATAAACCATAATGGAAAAGAACATTAAAAAAAAGAAGGTAGGGCTTCCCTGGTGGCGCAGTGGTTGAGAGTCCGCCTGCCGGTGCGAGGGACGCGGGTTCATGCCCCGGTCTGGGAGGATCCCACATGCCGCGGAGCGGCTGGGCCCGTGAGCCATGGCCGCTGGGCCTGCGCGTCTGGAGCCTGTGCTCCACAACGGGAGAGGCCACAGCAGTGAGAGGCCCGCATACCACACACACAAAAATAATAATTATTATTATTTTTAAAAAATGTATATATATATGTGTATAACTGAATCACTTAGCAGTACAGCAGTAATTAACACAACACTGTAAATCAAATATCCTTCAAAAATTTTTTTAAACAAGAACTACAGACATCTAAACTCAGATTAAAATTCCTTCTATGTGAACACAGCCCTACTCCTGCATGAGGGACCCTGGAATAGAATGAATTCTGGTACTTACTCCAGTTGCTGCAAATACAAAATCTTCTACAGTAGGAAAAGTGTACTTGTTTTACAACTCTGTTCAAATGTCTCTGATAAACCATGAATAAGAAATTATCTTTGCATTTTTAATAAAGAATTGTACCTCTAGGTATATTGTAATCAAATTGTACAAGCAGCTTTTGATTATTTGGGAATATGATATATACGCCCATCTTTAAAAATTCCAATTTCAAGTTTAAAAGAATAAGGCTCACACTTGAAAGGGCTACAATAAATGTTTCCATTTATGTATTTTTGTGCCAAAATATTAATATTTTGATTTAGATATATTTTGTTGGCCTTCCAATCCAGAGTTATAGTATCCCACTTATTACATTTTGAGGTCAGTTTCCTTTTCTAACATGGCACAAGAAAACTGGGAAAGGGGAACAATATTTTCCATTCCATTATGATGATTACTGAGATTTCATCGTTGACATATGAGTGATATGTTGAAAGACAAGTGGGTTCAACCTCGTCAATGCTGTATTTTTTTTTTTCCCTTGGCCATGACAGATAGTTCAGCCTATGAAGACATTCAAACTCTCAAACTGGTTGCAAACTTCTACTGTTGATTTTCCATCAAACCCTCTCTATCTTCAACTAACTTCAATATTTCTCTCTTGAATTATTCCAGCTCTATCTCCTTCAAACCCTTGAACCTCTTTCCCTTGATTAGCCTAAACACGCATGGTTCTTCTTCAGGATATCACTGAAACACAAACACCTCATATTCCCCATTCCAACTCTGCCCTGGGCGATGGTCCATATCTCACAACTCAGAGGCTCCACTAGAATTTTGAGATGGGAAATGAATAATGCATCTCTCACTCTTTTAACATTTACCAGAGCAAGAACAAAACAGATTAATATTTTAAAGATTCACCTCAACAAAAATTTTGTTTAGCACATATGTGCTTTCACTCTATTTTTGAAACACTGGTGACAATCCTAGTTTCTAGTAAATCACAGATTAGAATATGGATTTCTGTACATATGCAAATAGAAGCTTGTCATACTAACATAAAAGAGTGATCACATTCCTTTGTAATTTCTCTATCTATATACATTGTACACATATACATATACTTGTAAGTTGGGCACAAAAAGGAGTAGCTGCAATCATATATTTGTTTTATTATTTTCACCCTCAACATTGACCTAATGTATTTTTAATTTTTTTCCTTATGTACACAGAATTCTAATCTGAAGATGATCTTTTGAATGATAGAATTTGGATTATGGTATAAAATAATAGTGTTATTAAAGTTGACAGTGTTTTATGACTTCCCTTAACTCATCATTTTCTGAGCATCCTTAATAAAACAAAAACAAAAACTGGTATATTTATGCCACTGAATTACATAATGCAGGTCATTTCTAATGTTATTTAATAGTGACATTTCTAAAACAAAACAAAGCAAAACCACTTAATTTTATTTTCCAATTTGTACCATGTGAAGTTCTATTTTAAGCTATTAGAATAAATCATAGCTAGAATACACACAACTCTATTTTTATTTGTTCAACCATCTTTCTAACAATCTTTACAACATGTAGACTCCACACCTGTATTTCCATGGTGATCCTGGAAAATATAGATTTCCCAAAGACCTCAAAACCTTAATGTTTTTCCCTCCCAAACCTTTTCCTCTTCCACTGTTTGTTTTCTATGTAAATCATATCTACCCTACTCAATAGAGTTATAAACCTACCTTGCCTGTATTAGTAAACCAATTTCCTTTGTAAACCATTCAATTTAATTGGATCCCCACTCTGTAGCCAGAGAGATCTTTCTAAAATAAAAACCTGATATTATTACTTCTCTGGTTATCTCTATACTTTGCAAAGTCTAGCCCAAGGCTTGTAAGAATTACTTGTAATAATTATGGTAGAGTCTATGATACTGTATTAAATAGACCCCCAAAACAAAAAAACAAACAGTAGTTGAAAAGATAGAAGTATGTATCACTTGGTTCTGGTCTAGTCCTTTTTAAGGGAACTTGGTCGCTTTCATTATTCTGTCCAAATATTTCTCAAAGTTTTCCCTTATCTGTATGATTCAAGCAAGTTTCAGAGAGATGTTCCTATTCCAGACTGTGAGAAGTGAAGAAAAGGGATTCTAGGGCCAACAAGTTTGGGTTTAAGGAAATCATCTGAAATTGTCCATCTCTCCTTTCACATTCCATTGACCCAAACTTAGGTCTGCAACTGATAGTAAATGAAATGAAAACAATGAAATAGAGTGTGTAAATGGAAAGTCTAGCTAACAGTTGGGAAATTCTCTATAAGGAAGAAGCAGAAAATGGATATTCGAGGATTGTTAGCAGTCTTTACTACACCATCAAATTCAGCTCATCCCTGTTCCTCTCATATTCTGTGTTTGAGCCACTGTGATTCATATAAATTTGCCCTAATTATCTTCACTTTTTGATTCCTCATGCTGGTCCTCAGAACAATCCTGTTTCCAACTATCAGTTTCTGTTACTTGTAACCAGGGAACACTTTCTAAACCACAGTGTTTCAGAAGGAAAAGCTATGGTCTTTTTTGATTTATGATTTGCTTATATTTGTTTATTTCTTTATTCAAAAGCCCTTTCTTTTTAAATATTTTCCCTTTCAATAAGTGAATATTTTTAGTTATTGATAATTTTACAAATTATTATCAGAATGAATACATGTGAATGACTTTTATTTTTCCTCAAAGCTAATGAGAATTTTGGTCTATGTTATTCAGTCTCCTATAAGGGCTGGAACATTTTACTTATATCCCTAGATAACCTCTGTTCCAGTTATTCTGGTATTTTTTTCTGGAATGAGCAATTCTAAGATTGGATCTCCATTTTCTGTCTTTCATAAGTATGTCAGCACTTACCCTATTATCTCTATCCTTTCCATTTGATATTGTCAGAATTTTCCTTTCAATTTTATCTTTCATTATCCAGTTTATGAAGTTTGTAGTAAGATTTAAATAATTTTTCTCAAAAATATGCCTTCTTATTTCTCTAATAAAGTTATTTCCAAAGTTCTGCTCTTATTTTGATAATTCAAAGTCACATTCTTTTCTTTTGTTCAGCAGGATTTTGTTCTATAGGCCTCAAATCACAATTTCCCCCTCTTTACTTGTATTCAATTGAGGCTTTTTTTCTGTGCCATCCCAGTCTTTGCCAATAGATAGGAATCTCTTTTTATTAAACTGCTGCTCAAATTACCTTCTTAAATATACAGGGGGATTAGCAGAATGAAGTCCATAAATTGTAGCTCAATACTCAGGGTCCAGCAAACATGGACAGTTATAGCTTTCCTTTGCATCTATCTCATCCCTTACAATCCAGTTGCTGGCAACAAAAAGTGGATTATCTAAAACATTAAAATCCTTAATCTTTACTTCTACACAATTCCTTTTTGTTCTCTAGACTTTAACACAATCATTTTTGAGAGGATTATTCTTTCCTGTGTTCAGCATGCCAAGGCTGGTATGTGCCCTCCACTATCTTCCAAGCTACTCCAGACACAGGTATGCACATACATACATACACACACACATGAGTAAACACACACCCTCTCTCTCATACACAAACACATGCACTTACACATGAACTTTCCCTGAGTGTCACAATTTCTCCTAGGACATTTGAGAAAACATTCACAAATGACAACAAGTATTACTGAATGCAAAATATGTGCTAGATACCATTCAAGGTGATTTGAGTACAGCAAAGAAGATAATAGTCGAAGATCTTTTATCTAATGAATCTCACATTCTAGAGGTCAGATAGAAACAATAAACACAGCAAAGAAAAGTATAAAGTATGTGAGAAGATAATACACTTTACAGAAACTATAGACTAAGGCATAAGAATTTTGAGGCTTTGTAAATTTGAAGAGGCTCATCTGTATATCTTGAGAAAGATGGAGCACAAACTGGAAGGATTAGAGAGATATACATGCAGATATGGGGTAGAGAACTCTCCAGAGGGAGGGGAAGACCAGTGCAAAGATGCTCTGTACATGAGAAATAGCAAGTAGGTCAGTAACGCTGAAGTGAACAGAGGCAGAGAATAGAAAATGTCAGAAAGAGAATGGGAGGTTATATTTACTAGAGCCTTCTAGGTACCATAAAGACTTTGACTTGATTTTGGGTTCAGCTCTTTGTGCACTGGAGAGCCATGATCTGAGTTATGAGTTGGAGTTAACAGTTAGGTGCCCTCAAAATGAAGAGAAGTATTTACTTGACTTTTATAAAGAAAAAGGAAATTTGATATGTGTATACGTTTAAGGAATTTTAAGGAAATAGTAAAGATGAGACTAATAAGAACAAAACTATTTCTTGCACCATATATTTTATAGCTTATTTCAAATTCTGAATTGATTGCACTTTGAATTTCATAGTTCACATAAGCCAAAAAGTTTTTTAAAAATTAGGCTTGTTTTAAAATGACTATTATTCTAGGAAATTTTTCTTAGATTTATGAATTCTAAAATACAAAATATGACAGTATATAGCTTCCTTACTTTCAGGCTTGTACTAGTGTAGTATTTAAATATACTGCTATTAAGTATGACAATAACTACTTTTACTTACACTTAAGAGTAGATATCTTGTGTTCTGTGAAATAAAAATGTTTCAAATTTAAAAAAAAATACAAGGTACTGTCAAGGATCGATTTAGTTAGTAGAGAAACAAAATGCAGCTCCTCCAATGTTGCATTTTCTAAAACAAAACACAGTGATGTCATTTCTATATTAAAATTCTGAAAATAAAAGGTTTTTATTGATAATCTGTTTCATGCAAATTTATTCAAGTTGCAAAATTATCAGATACAATAATAGTTAGATAATTATATGTAATGACTTTTAATTGTCAGAAACCTCAGTATGGAAACCTAATACTACATCTAATCCCCTGTTATCCATAGCAGTGAAAAAATTACTAACCAACTAAAAATATCTTGATTTATCTTATCTCAAAATAATCTTTTTATTCATAAACAGCATGTTATATTTAAAATAAAAAAGCAAGCATTTTATTTTTAAAATAAAATCCCTGTAAAGGTGATGGAGACATTGAAATTATAATTTTTCGGAAAAGGAAAATACTAGGAAATCAAGAAACATTATTATGCCAAACAGAATGAGAAAGCTCAAGCTCATGCCCACGGATTTTAGTGCACCTATAATGATATGACAGTGAATTAAGAGAGTTGAAAAAAATATTTTAGTCAAATTTGAATGCTATTTACAGAGGTAAATTGTTTAGTTATACATTTTTAGCTAAAAATATATTCTATCCCTGAACTAGAGTTGGCAATGAGACTTGAAACATACTTGAAAAATAGAGTAGAAGAGAGAAAAAAATTATAAAGCATATAAAAATATTACAGGTAATCACTGCTTTCAAAGAAGGAATGTTTTGTTAATATCAGACATCATTCTTTTTCCTTTTTCTAAAACTAGTATTTCAAGACTGTCAGTAATCTTTCAAAAGCCACTTAACAATCTGTCAAATAACAATGCTAGTATACATTTTATTTGACAGATCAAAATTTATTTGTAGGTTTTTAAAAACCCAACTATTTACCTTTATATTCCACACACAAGTGTATTTGGATAAATATGATCTAGAAATAGTTATTCAAAAAGTTTAAATAATTATATTGTTTATGTGTCTAGAGTTTTGGCATAAACTATGATTCAAAATATGTAAATATTTTAACAATGAAAATTTCATAAGGGATCTACCTCACTTATGCATTTTTCCTTATTACATTCTTTGAGGAAGTATCAGCTATTTTTTATATTTCATCTACTTTGATTCTCCACACACTGTAGTTCTTTAACATAAATGCATACATTACAGTTGGTAAACTATTTAAATTGTTGCTTTCCCTATCATAAGGTTAATTGGTTTTTGCAAAAACTTGATTTTATTTTTTAATCAAGGACATATTATTTTAAGTGTTCTCAGTGATATTAGTTGATGGTTTTAAAATTTCCAGTTTCCTCATTTACTTAATAATTTTCTGAACATAAATACTTACACAATAATTCTTAGTTAAAAATATAATTAGAAAAAGATTATTTCGAAGTACATGAGCCAAAAGTATATAGTCATCATCTGAATCATTAATCTGTTGAAAGTGGGCTGGGGTAGGAAATAGGTGAGGGAGATTGAGGTACAAACTTTCAGTTACCCATAGTTATGAAATGTACAGTGTGGGAAATACAGTCAAGAATAATGTAATAACTTTGTATGGTGACAGACGACAACTGGACTTATCACGGGAAGCAGAATTTAATCAAGGTATGTCCTTTCCCCCTCAGCGTGTGTGCCTGGGAGCTTCATTAAAAGCTCTTCCCAGCTTACACTGTTGTTTTCCAGTTGATACTGTATGCCTCCCATTCTTTGCCTTTCCAAATGGGAGCCATAATTGTGTGTACCCAGTGCCTGCCGCATCAATACGTTCTAGGTGTTTGTCCTGGAAAGGGAAGATAATTTGCAGTTTAAATTTATAGTTCTGCAGACTAAAGGAAGTCACATCTGGATCTGATGGCACCTAGAGACAGGGACTCTGAGCAATAATCACTGACCAGATGGGACTTTATGTTGTCTTTCTCAGGAAGGAGTGAGCGTGTTCCGTGTGTGAAAGTAGAATAAAATAATCTGTAACTCAAATGCTCTGTCAAAGATAATAAGATGTATTCAAATTACTATCTTCTTGGACACACAACAATCTGACCTTCCAAATCTTTCTTGCAGTTAGGTCAGAAACCATGATTAAACTCTGACTAGTGGAATATAGGCATATGTAATGTAAAACACTTCTAGATTTGGCCCATTGTACAACATTACCCTTCCTTTTTGCCCTTAAGCAGGGACTTTGGATTCTGTGTGTTCCAGACCTACATCTGCACAATGGAATGGCCTGATTCCCAAGTCACCAATGAGGAAGGGCCAGCCTGCACCAGACTGTGATATGAGTAGGAAACAAAACTTTACTGGGCTAATCCACTGATATTTTGAAGCTTATTTGTTATAATAATATAGCCTACTCTATCCTCTCTAATAAAATTATATAAAATATTGATAAAAATACTAAACAAACAAAAGGACAGCAAATCCTAATGAGAAGATGGTAATAAAAGAAAAATGCTCAAAAAGCTCCATGTAATTGTCTTCTGCTGTCATTAGAACCAAAACCAGTCTTTTTTGTTTTTTTTTTTTCCTCTGTGTTTGTTTTGATGAGTGAGAAGAGAAGAGCAGTTTCTGGTTACATGTTAGCAATGGGAGGATATAAATATCAAATAGCCTCTAGCATTGGCAGAGGCTCAGGAGTGCATCCTGAATTGAAGGATTATTCAGTGCCCTTTTATACAAAAGAATAAATCCTTGCAAAGTACTTTCAATTCAATAACTGAAAAAATGTAGAGAGCAAATCCAACAATTGACATTACCAACAGCCCAGCTGAGCCCTACTTTCTAATGCCACCAGAAAACAGAAAAAAAGATACTAGTAATTCTCCTGCAAAATGAAGGATGAATGGGAAGAGACACAGTGGACCATCATGAGTGGGATGTGAGATGAGAAAGACATGAAGGAAATGCAGAACACATGGCCAAAGATGATACAATAGGAAGGATATATCAAAGTAGCAATCCAAGGAAAAAAAAAAAACAGAGTAAAATAAGACAATGGCAATAATACTGAATATACATCTTAAAGAAATAATTTTAATGAGATACATTCATTTAGATAGAAAAATTCTTATATTTAGATATCCCAGATGTACATGCAGAAGAAAGTAAATGAATGAAAAATAAAAGGCCAGAAAAATATGCATATAAGAAAGGAGAGATTATTAATTTTATATTACATTAATTTAAGGAGGAAACATTTGCCCATAAAAACTTAAACTTTCAAATGTTATATAATAGAGTCTATAATGCAGATATAACTAACAAGAATGGTTACATACTAAATAACTTTAATAACAGCAAAATACACAAAGCAAATTAAAATGTGTAAGTAAAAGGCAAAAGACACACACAAAAAGACAACTCAATAAATTATCTTTATATCAGAACACTAAAATAAAATAATAGGAGAAAAAAATGAACTAAATAATATATGTAATGTCTCTAAGCAAATATAAACATTTTAAATTGTTCCATAATTGATATATATTTTTTTCCACTGGTATATAGGATTTTAAAAATTGTGGAATGAAGCTAAAAGAGTAATTTAAAAAAAAGACTTATAGCCCTAAAAGCATATATAAAAATATAAAGTAATATAGGTATATATGTTACACATTCACACATATAATATATATTACACACACACACATATACAGGTATGTGTGTGTGTATACTCCATAGACGTGATTAGTGGAAATTTTACCAATATTCTGCTGTCATGTCACATATATCTCATGCATCTGATGGAGTCACATGACACTCTAACAATAATTTTTAGCATTTTATTTGTTCACACATAATTTTGCCTCTGAAATTCTTTCAGTGACTAATTTCCTCGTGAAATACATCCTTTATACTTCCCTTTAATGAACTACTGTTAATACTAAATTCTCTGCTTTATTTTACTTGGAAATATTTTATAATATTTTATGATATTAAATATTAAATCATAAGTTTTTTCCTAGGTATGCATTTTCTCACAATTATTTTAAAATATCATTTTACTAGTTTCTGGTTTCCATTTTTGTCTTTAAAAAAAAATAATCGATTAGTCTCATGATTCCTCCTTTTTAGATGCTCATTCTCTTCTTTGTGGCTGATATTAAAAGATATTAATTTAATGATATTAAATTTCTAGTGTTTTTCATTTACTTTATGAGTTATAGCTTTGTTTTCCACTTGGAATACATCATGAGTCCTTAACGTATGGATTCATGTCTTTGTTCAACTTTGGAAATTTATCACAGTTTTTCAAATTTTGCTCCTCCTCCATTATTTCTGTGGTCTCCATCTAGTTAGGCAGATTAGATCTTTCTATCATTTATAGCTCTTAAATCTCTTACATATTTTCTGTGTCTCTCTGCTGATCTTTAGCTAAATCAAGAGCTTGAGTTTTAGACTTCCTACTCAATGCTGATGGAAATGTTTACATAGGCTTTTGAAACAATGTCTAAGGGCTGTCCCTTGCAAAAGAAAAGAAATCTCTCTTCTGCTCATGGCCGAACGCTGCTGTAGGGTCTTTATATCTCTGGCAATTTTGGTTTTACCCATGTTGAACCTCAAAGAAATTGTTCAATCAGGTGTTTCAGAGGTTTACAGTAGGACACAGTGAGCACATACAGAAAAAACCAGTGCAAAGGAAAAATGCAGAGACAGTTCTGTATACATAATTGAAAGTATAGTTACTCTAAATAAATGAAGTTTCAGAATTAGTAAGAATAAAATTGTACCATATAGTTTCTACAGGGAACAATTCAAAAATGAAATCATTCTGGGTTGTAGAAGGTAAAAGGGTAAAGTAAAATGAGAACAGGCAATTTCAATCCAAGTGAAATCATGTCATGAATTACTAAGAACACAATAAGTAATTTGACAATTCCAGAGTTACTTTAATAATAATTTCAAGTAATGATATAATTGTCTTGAATCTTACGTGCCAAATAAAAAAGCATCTGATTTTATAGAGAAGAATTGTTGACAACTGTGAAAACAAATTTTTATATATGAAATAAATATTGACTCATTTTTCATTTCTAATTTTATTGATTTGAGTCCTCTCCCTTTTTTCTTGATGAGTCTGGCTAAAGGTTTGTCAATTTTGTTTATCTTTTCAACGAATCAGCTTTTAGTTTCATTCATTTTTGCTATTGTTTTCTTTGTTTCTATTTCATTTATTTCTGCTCTGATCTTTATGTTTTATTTCCTTCTACTAACTTTAGATTTTGTTTGTTCTTCTTTCTCTACTTGCTTTAGGTGTAAGCTTAGTTTGTTTACTTGAGATTTTTCTTATTTCCTGAGGGAAGATTGTATTGCTATAATCTTCCTTCTTAGAACTGCTTTTGCCGCATCCCATAGGTTTGGCATTGTTGTGCTTTCATTTTCATTTGTCTCTAGGTATTTTTTTGATTTCCTCTTTGATTTCTTCAGTGATCCATTGGTTGTTTAGTAGCATACTGGTTAGCCTCCACGTGTTTGTGTTTTTTAGTTTTTTTCTTGTAGTTCATTTCTAATGTCATAGCATTGTGGTCAGAAAAGATGCTTGATATGATTTCAGTTTTCTTAAATTTACCAAGGCTTGCTTTGTGGCCCACCATGTGGTCAATCCTGGAGAATGATCTGTGTGTACTTGAGAAGAATGTGTATTCTGATGCTTTTGGATGGAATGCTATATAAATATTAATTAAGTCCACATGGCCTAATATGTCATTTAAGACCTGTGTTTCCTTATTGATTTTCTGTCTGGATGATCTGTCCATTGATAGAAGTGGGGTGTTAACGTCCCCCCATTATTGTGTTACTGTCGATTTCTCCATTTATGGCTGTTTGTATTTGCCTTATGTATTGAGTTCTCCTATGTTGGGTGCATATATATTTACAATTGTTATATCTTCCCTTGATCGTTATGTAGTATCCTTCTTTGTCTCTTGTAACAGTTTTTATTTTAAAGTCTATTTTGTCTGATATGAGTATTGCTGCTCCAGCTTTCTTCTGATTTCAATTTGTTTGGAGTACAGTTTCCATCCCCTCACCTTCGGTCTGTATGTAGCAGTTGCCTTATGTATTGAGGTGCTCCTATGTTGGGTGCATATATATTTATAATTGTTATATCTTCTTGAATTGATCCCTTGATCATTATGTAGTGTCCTTCCTTGTCTCTTGTAACATTCTTTATTTTCAAGTCTATTTTATCTGTTATGAGAATTGCTACTCCAGCTTTCTTTTGATTTCCATTCACATGGAATATCTTTTTCCATCTCTGTATGTGTCCCTAGGTCTGAAGTGGGTTTCTTGTAGACAGCATATATACGGGTCATGTTTTTGTATCCATCCAGCCAGGCTGTCTTTTGGTTGGCACATTTAATCCATTTACATTTAAGGTAATTATCAATATATATGTTCCTGTTGCCATTTCTTCATTGTTTGGGGTTTGTTTCTGTAGGTCTTTTTTCTTCCTTCCTGTTTTGCTCTCTTGTGATTTGATGACCACCTTTAGTGTTAAGTTTGGGTTGCTTTTGCTTTTTTGTGAGTGTATCTATTGTAGTATGGGTTTGCTGTTCTTGTGAGATTTTGATATAGCAGTCTATATATGTACAACCTTGTTTTAAGTTGCTGATCTCTTTCCTACCTAGAGGAGTTCTTTTAGCATTTGTTGCAAAGCTGGTCTGGTGATGCTTAATTCTTTTAGCTTTTGCTTGTCTGTAAAGCTTTTGATTTCTCCATCAAATCTGAATGAGAGCCTTGCTGGGTAGAGTATTCTTGGTTGTAGTTTCTTCCCTTTCGTCACTTTAAGTATATCCTGCTGCTCCCTTCTGGCCTGCAGAGTTTCTGCTGAGAAATCAGCTGAAAACCTTATGGGAGTTCCCTTATATGTTATTTGTTGTTTTTCCCTTGTTGCTTTTTATATTTTTTCTTTGTCTTTAATTTTTGCCAATTTGTTTACCATGTGTCTTGGCATGTTCCTCCTTGCATTTATCCTGCCTGGGACTCTTCCTGGACTTGGGTGACTGTTTCCTTTCCCGTGTTAGGGAAGTTTTCAGTTGTTATCTCTTCAAATATTTTCTCAGGTCCTTTCTCTCTCTCGTCCTTCTGGTACCCTCTAATGCGAATGTTTGTGTATTTAATGTTGTCCCAGAGGTCTCTTAGACTGTCTTCATTTCTTGGCAGTATTTTTTCTTTATTCTGTTCTGTGGCAGTGATTTCTACCATACTGTCTTCCATGTCACTTATCTGTTCTTCTGCCTCAGTTATTCTGCTATTGATTCCTTCTAGTGCATTTTTCATTTTAGTTATTGTATTGTTCAACTCTGTTTTGTTCTTTAATTCTTCTAGGTGTTTGTTCTTTAATTCTTCTAGGTCTTGGTTGAACATTTCTTGCATCTTCTTAATCCTTGCTTCCACTCTTTTTCTGAGATTCTGGATCATCTTCACTATCATTATTCTTAATTCTTTTTCCAGAAGGTTGCCTATATCCACTTCACATAGTTGTTTTCTGGAGTTTTATCTTGTTCCTTCATCTAAGACATAATCATCTGCTGTTTCATTTCATCTAACTTTCTGTGATTGTGGTTTTCATTCTATAGGATGTAATATTCTAGTTCTTTTTGCTTCTGCTGTCTTCCCTCTGGTGGATGAGGCTATCTAACAGGCTTGTGCAATCTTCTTGATGGGAGGGACTGGTAGTGGGTAGAGCTGGATCTTGGGCAGGGCCATGCTCAGTAAAACCTTAATCCACTTGTCTGATGATGGGTGGTGCTCTGTTCCCTCCCTGTTGGTTGTTTGGCCTGAGGAGGCTACAGGCTGTTTGGTGGTGCTAATGGCAGCATTTGGGAGGGCTCACATCAATGAGTACTTCCCAGAACTGCTGCTGCTAATGTCTTTGTCCCCACAGTGAGGTACAGCCATCCCCTGCCTCTGCAGGGGAACCTCCAGTGTTAGCAGTAGGTCTGGTCCTGTCTCTTATGGTCTCACTGCTTTTTTCTCCTGGGTCCTGCTGCACACAGATTTTGTACGTGGCCTCCAAGAGTAGAGTTTCTGTTTCCCTCAGTCTTGTGGAAGTCCTGCAATCAAATCTCTCTCATCTTCAAAGCCAGATTCTCTGGGGACTCTTCCTCCCATTGCTGGATCCCTAGGCTGCGAAGCCTGACATGGGGCTCAGAACTTTCACTCCAGTGGGAGAGCTTCTGTGGTATAACTGTTTTCCAGTTTGTGGGTCACCCACTTGGTGGGTATGGGATTTGATTTTATTGTGATTGTGCCCCTCCTACCATCTCGTTGTGGCTTCTCCTTTGTCTTTGGATGTAGGGTGTCTTTTTTGGTAGGTTCTCAGCATTTTTTTATTGATGGTTGTTCAGCTGTTAGTTGTGATTCCAGTGTTCTCCGTGAATATGTTACTTCTTAAGTTTATCTAAATATTATCTAGACAACACCCTGCAGAATTTATGTATAGGTTTATTTTCACATTATATTTAAAAGTAAGTTAATTTTATTTAAAATCGTCCTTTTTTTTAAGATTTAAACTCCAAAATATATTTATATTAAATTTAAAATAAAAAGGTTACAGGCTTCAGTTAAAGATTAAGAAATTGGAATCTTTAAAATGTCATCAGTGAATAGTAAACAACAAAGCTTGGGGATTCCCTGGTGATCCAGCAGTTAGGGATTCATGCTTCCACTGTAGGGGGCATGGGTTCAATCCCTGGTCAAGGAACTAAGATTCCCCAAACTGAGCAGTACAGCCAAAACAACAACAACAAAGCTTGGTCTAAATGAAATACCAAAGATAAAACAGATACAATCCTAATAATATAATGGAGTTTCATAAACTTATCAAAAAATACACTTTAATTTTAAAAATTAATAGGCTAATGACATGAGACAAGCTTAACAATTTATTGATCATTAAAAATAAGCGAGTATGAAATTTTACATATATACTGTCTTCAAATTTATCTTAGAATACACAGAAATTTGTATATATTCTGTTGTATCAGTGCATAGAAAAAGTATTTTAAAAGGTAATATATTATAGATATCTTCATAATAGCTGACATAATATTTTCATTACCTTCCACCTCAATAATCCCCAATGTAGAAACGCAGATTTTTGTTCTTGCTCACCCTTCTTTCTTTAATCTCAGGAGGTTTTGAGGGCTATACATTGTTCTCACAAACCAGAGCTCCTCTGCTCTCACAGGATGGCTTGTACCTGACTGGGAGAGTGTACTGTAGCTGCCCTGTTCTGACCCTGGATACTGTTGTTCCATTAAAATTGTTTCCTGTACATTTCTCCAGTTTCTGCCAGCCACTGTCCTCATTATAGCAGTGCTCATCTCTATGCTTTCAGCAATATCAATTCACAGATGTTTCTGCTGCCTTTTTTCCTGACCAATCCACAAGAAATATACTGACACATTTAACTGCAGAAAAAGTTAACGCTCTCCCATAATGAGAGACACCAGTAACTAAGGTGATAGACAAAGAAAAGAGGTGAGAAAATATATGTGACCAATAATTTAATATTAGTGAAGAGTCAAAACAATAACAGATGTATAAAGGAAGTTCCTGATAAAGAAGTACCAAAAATTAATGAAAATGAAAACTAGTTCGACTTGAACCTAAAATTCAGGCAATTGAACATAAAAAAAATTGTTCACAAAATATATTTTCTTATGTTCACAGGTATAGTAATGCTATGTTAGTAATGCTCTATGTTAGAAAACAACAGGAAAAATAATTTCTCTCTTAGTGTTACTAACAGGGGCAATTTAAATTCCTCTCAAAATTAAAATGTTTACACATTGCCTATGTCAAATTTATATCAAAAATGTATTTCTTGTTAGAAATCTTTTTAATAGACTGAAAATACATATATAAAGCATGTCCAATGTGGTATTATTGTAAAATAAAAATATTAGAAATAGATCTGATCAATATAAGAAAAGATTATATAAATTATTATGTTTACAATGTGTAATAGTATATTGACATTTCAGAGAGTGAAGCATATTTCCGTATACTGAGTTTTTAATGATAGTTTGAGGTAGGTGTGTTTGTGTGTGTTTCCTCTAAGAATTGAAATGTAATTTACTAAAATATATCTCCTTTTCCTCCCTACATTTTCGTGTTATTCTCGTCATATATTTAGTCATATATTTTATATCTATACATGCTATAAACTAAACAAAGCGTTACAACTAATGATTTATACAAGTAATTTTTAAAGAAACTTTACAACGGACATAGAAAGATAGATGTATGCATCTTTCATACTAACCCACATATTTATCGTTTCTGGACTCTTCATGTAATTTTGAGTTATTTTTTGTAGGTATTTTCTTTCCATTTGAAGGATTTCCTATAGCATTTCTTGTAAATTAGGTATGCTAGTAACAAATTTTCTCAGTCTTTCCTTTTCTGGGCATGTCTTTATTCACACTGATTTTTGTTTTAATGGATATTTTGCTGCATATAGAATTCTTTGTTGACAAATTTTGTTTGTGTTTTTCCTGTTCTATGAATGCATCATTCATTCCACTGTCCTCTGGCCTCCATAGTTTCTTATGGGAAGCCACATAATTATTTATAGTATTTTTGTTTCCCTATACAATAAGAATTTTCTCTTGTTGTTTTCAACACTTTCTATGCTTTAATTTTAGTAGTTAAGTATTATGTATGGGCATCTGTATTAAGTTTACTTGGGGTTCATCAGCATCATGGAACTTATGATTAATATTTTTATCAAAGATTGTTTTATCAAATACTGTTTTAAGCTCTTTTGTCTTCTTTCTTTTTAGGATATTTTAGGTAGCATATTGTAGCAACTCTGAATTCTGAATTAGTTCTTTTTTTTTTGGCCACACCACACAGCATGCAGGATCTTAGCTCCCCAACCAGGGATCCAACCCATGCCCCCTGCAGTAGAAGCATGGAGTTCTAACCACTGAACTGCCAGGGCAGACCCTCTGAATTAGTTTTTATTTACTTATTTATTTATATGTTTATAATTTGTCCTAACGTATTCTATAAGAAGTCTCCCTTACTATTTGAGGCTGCTGTTGTTTCTGCTCCATTTTTTGATGTTTATTTTTCTTATTTAATTTTTTAGCTTTGCATCCTAGGAGTTGCCTGTGTTTCTGGTCAGCCAATGATTGCGCAAAAGTCGTGTGTGAATACTGAAAGCACATAAGTCTTCCATCACTGCCAGTGGATCTGATTGTAGCTTGTGTAGAACAAAGCTGGGAGGATTTAAAGTGTGCTTCAAATTTAGCTTTCCTCTGTTCAGTCTTACTTCTCCCCTGTGTATGCTTGTGATTTCCAGTCAGAGATATGTAGAGAACTTTTAAAAGTCTTCATATCTCTCATCATTTCCAGGATTTCCCCATTAAATTGCTGGGTAGTCTCCTGCTTGCCCATCTAGGACCCTAAACCCAGGCTTTTTAAGACTTTGTTTTTTCTCCTTTAAGTTCCAACTGAGTTCCTTACTTTTACTGACAAGGGCAATGGGCATAAGTGGGTTTTTGCCCTTCATTCTTAAGGAAATCTTCCCTCTATAGAAGATGAGCTGCTGCATTTCACTGCCCACCCTGACTTGGCAAGTCAACTACCAATGTTCAAAGAAGAAATTATCAGGTATTTTGCAAAAATTTGAAGTACATGCTAATGAAACCATACCATATCAAAGTTAATTAATGTAATGCAGCCAAAGCTGTGCTAAGGGAAAAGTGTATAGTTCTAAATTTTCTTATTTGAAAAGAAGTATTCTTAATCTTTACATTTCCATTTTTGGAAACTAAAAATAAGTGAACAGATTAAAAACAAGCAAGCACAAAGAAGGAAAAATGTATTAAAGCAAAAACAACAACAATAAGGAATTGGATATCAGATGAAAAACACAAAACAAAACTGCCAACCAAAGTTAGTTTTTTTAATAAATTTGAAGAAATTGTCAGTCTTCTAGACAGACTGGAGGTTTCACAATGTCATTAAATTCTGCAAAAATTAAGATAAGGTGATAATGAAGTAAATTTGGGTTTTATCAAGGCTAATCATGATTTGAAATTGAGGATCAAATGTAAAGCTTAAGCTAAATATCTGGAATAATTTATTTCCACTCTTTTCTAGAATATTTGAAAAACAGTAATCACTGCAATGAAAATGTAAATAAAAGATTACAGAATAACTTCTTTATTAGTGCTCATCAAATGATTTCAGTACAAGTGGCTCATCTTATTTGCTGTGACTCTTGTGATGAGTTTAGCTCATTTGAGGAAGAAGGCCAAAAAATGAGTGGAAACTAACTAGTTTAGCATAAGGGAAAATAATTGGAACTCAGTGAAGCCAAATATCCCTGCATATAAAGTTATGGCTTACATGTAAATTAAACTAATTAGCTAGAAAGACTTAATGCAGCTTCCAAAAGCCCTGTTCTTAATAGTGAAGAACAATTTACGAATTGAATGAATCGGGTTTATAAAGTCTAAGAGTCTTAATATAGTCTAATCTACACTTCTTCTTCTCACAACTTAGAATCTTGAGGCATGGAAAATTTGTTAAGAGTTTCTTTCCAAAGTTCATACCAGTAGTTAGTAGAATAATTCACCCAATTCAGTGTCCATTCTGCTAGAGCACAACATTTTAAAGCCAGTTTGATATCATTTATTTACTTTACATCAAATGTAAGCATCTTTAATATGAAGTTTAATGTGTAATTTTCTAATGTTAAAAACTGATTGGCTTTTGCACAGTTACTTGTGCTCCATTTATCCTTACCATTTTGCTTTCTCATCTGGGATATATCTGCTTTCTGGGACAAAGTACACATTTTTACTGGTGTTTATAATATTTATCTCTATATAAAGAAATGAAAGTAAAACAGCAACATATTTCTTTCCTGAACTGTGCATGAAGATTATTACTAAATAATATCATATCTTTTCCAGTCTATGTGTGCAAATAATTGATTTGTTTTAAAACAGGCATTTTTTTAATGGGATAGTTATAAAATGTATTCTCCTATACTGAAAATATGGCTAAATCTAAAATTTAAGTGTAAATATGATGACCAACATAGTAAACACAGTCTCTATTTATAGTTATCATTTGTTCCTGGAAACTATTTTCTGAATGTGTTTCAAAACAAAATTATGACTGTAAAAAGCCTGCTGTTCTATTTATACTCTAATCTTCCATTCATGCATAGTTTAAGGTCAGTCTTTGCCTTATAGTCTCACCATTATTTTGTTAATTTTATCATGTGTTTATGACATGCCTAAGTATGCTTGATATTAAGCTAGGACCTGAAGATAAAATGAAGACAAATAAACTTCATCCTCAAGAATTTACAATCTAGTGGGAATTATTTTATTTTCTGAATTTCTATATAAAATATATATTTGACATATGTCACCTTATTTATTCCATTGCCTTTGTCACACATCTACAAATAGATTGTGAGCATTCTTGGCAGAGTAGTGATTGGTTATATTCTTATCATTATCAAGAACGTAGTTTTTTCCTGTGAATAATATATTTGGTGATAATCAATAACTATATTTGGGGAAGATGCTTGTTTTTAATCTAAAAATAATGTTTTCAATTTTGGCAAGAATAGTTTAAAAGTTATGCAAATACATAAAACATATACAATATAGATAAGTGGATAAATTTTTATTTGTTTTTTCTTTTTTTTTTTTTTTTTTTTTTGCAGTACGCGGGCCTCCCTCTGTTGTGGCCTCTCCCGTTGCGGAGCACAGGCCCCGGACGCGGAGGCTCAGCGGCCATGGCTCACGGGCCCAGCCGCTCCGCGGCATGTGGGATCCTCCCAGACCGGGGCGCGAACCCGGTTCCCCTGCATCGGCAGGCGGACTCTCAACCACTGCGCCACCAGGGAAGCCCCATAGATAAGTGGATAAATTTTTAAAACAGAAATGTATATATTTAAATTTTGAAATGGGGTGTATAGACTTAAGTTGAGTATAAGTATTCTTTACATTGTTAAGGGTTTATATTATACTATGATTTAAATTAAAATAAAAAGTTAAACTTGTTCTGACCAAAGACCTAGTTTAGCCAATTATTGCAGTGCATCCAAGAGTATGTGTTTTATTGTACTTTTCCTTTTAATGGAAATGTTGCTTTCCAGGGAAGGAGATTTTAAATCAGTGAAAAAAAAAAGAAAAAGAAAAACCGAAAGTATCCAAGCCATGAAATCTATATGTAAATTTTAATCCGATTAAAGGTTTGGAAATTTAGCAAGGTTTGCCTAATTTTTTTTTTTTTGACAAATATAAAATTGGCAGACTCATACAGCTATAGTAAAAAGTATTGGCTTTCATTTTCTTACACAGAAAGAAGGGAATATATGTTTCTAAAAAGGCGATTAGCTGGGGCTTCCCTGGTGGCGCAGTGGTTGAGAGTCCGCCTGCCGATGCAGGGGACGCGGGTTTGTGCCCCGGTCCGGGAGGATCCCACATGCCGCGGAGCGGCTGGGCCCGTGAGCCATGGCCGCTGGGCCTGCGCGTCCGGAGCCTGTGCACCGCAAAAGGGAGAGGCCACAACAGTGAGAGGCCCGCGTACCGCAAAAAAAAAAAAAAAAAAAAAAAGAGGCGATTAGCTACACATAGGTATATTTTGTGCCTTAGATTTAATTATTTGCATCAGACTGAAACTTTCCAAGATATGTTGACTTCCATGTGACATGTTATTAGAATTTGATAATTAGAGGAGAAATAGTAATGTATTCAACTGGGTATATTATAATTAAAGATTCAAATATTTATTTTGAAAAATTAAAATACTTTTTATGTATATACAATTGTAAGTTACTTATGAGGACTTTAGATTTATAGAAATAATCGATTATCAGAAAAAAAGTAAATGAAATGTAAAAACTTAGTATATCCAAACTTATGGTCCATTCTTTTTGTCTGTTTTTAGTAGATGACTTTCTGTCCTACTTCACAAAGAAAAAGGAAGTTGTCAGTCTGTTGAAAACTCATCAAACTTACACACTTATCAGAAATTCTATTCATTTTATGTGTGTGTATAAATACACAATACATAAGTATAACAAAGAATGTACTCATTGAGTGTTTGTTATGTAAATATATCCTATAAATTTGTTATATAAATATATCCTATCCAAAATATAGGATATATTTTGAAGATATATAAATATATCCTCAAATATATCCTATATTTTGAGCAAGATGGAATTATATGAGTAGTGACTTGTATTTGTTTACATCAAAAATTTCTGTATTATCTATAATATGATTTGGGGCAATGAATTCAAGATATAGATATATATATGTGTGTATATATATATATATATATAGCACGATGATCTTAGTGAAAAAAAATTTGTCAGCGCTACCTAAATGTTTGAAAGACACACATAAACACAATACATTCTTCAAACATTGTTGCAGGAAATCTTCCTTTCTCCTGGCTTCATATTTTCATGTGAAGGGGGCTCCACTAAATAAATACAGGTGGACCTTGTACCAGAATGGCATCACTGCTCTAAAAGATGAGTTTGTAAGGATAAACTGAGAATGTAGGAATTCCTCCTTGTCTCTTTTGCAAAACCTGGTTGATTGCTAGAGAGGTTCTTCCTGCTACTACTTTTAAAAGCTATTACAGTCTCTTCCTCAGGGAGGGTAACCTGCTGTGGGGTTTTTAAGTGATAACAGTGAGTGATTTTTGTTCAGTGTTGGGGTATGGTCATAGAAACTTCAATAGAAAGCTCAATATTGTCATACTCTATCACCTTTATCAACATTAAAATTAATTTCATCTTCCTTTGCTTGACTCCTGATTTTTGTTTTGTTTTTTTCTCTCCTACGGATCCCAACCTAGAAATATAATATAATCACTGGAAAAAAACAGTGATTGCACGTCAAATTAACAGCATATTCATAGTGCCAAAAATGAAATTCTATCTGAATTATTCTAGACAGTATTTTCTTTATTAACAAAATAGTTAAAGATTTCTTTATACTGCTATTCAATATTTTTTGTGTGAACCCATATTGCTTAGAACTGTTGGAATCACCTCACAACCACTATTATAGATTCAAAATGCTGAGAATGTTATTTTATTGTGTATATATACCGCATTTCTTCATCCATTCATCTGTTGACAAACAGTTATGTTGTTTCCTGCCATTTACAACAAAGTAGATGAAACAGGAGGATATTATGCTAAATGAAAGAAGCCAGATGCAGGAAGACAAATACTATTGATACATCTCACTTTTACGTGAAATCTAGAACAGCCAAACTCATAGAAACAAAGAGTAGGGTGGTAGTAGCCAGGGGCTGGGTGGAGGTGGGAATAGAATGTTGATCAAGAAAAGGGGTAGAGGGCTTCGCTGGTGGCGCAGTGGTTGGGAGTCTGCCTGCCGATGCAGGGGACATGGATTCGTGCCCCAGTCCGGGAAGATCCCACATGCCGCGGAGCGGCTGGGCCCGTGAGCCATGGCCGCTGAGCCTGTGTGTCCGGAGCCTGTGCTCCACAAGGGGAGAGGCCACAGCAGTGAGAGGCCCGCGTACCGCAAAAAAAAAAAAAAGAAAGAAAGAAAAGGGGTAGAAAGGTTCACCTATGTAAGATGAATGAATTCCAGAGATCTAGTGTACAACAATATAATGACTGAAAATGCTGTATTGTATATTTGAAATCTGCCATGAGGGTAGATTTTAAGCGTTCTCACAACCAAAAAAGAAAAAGAAACCAAAAAAAGAAAAAGGTACCTGTGTGAATTGATGGATATATTAATATATATATGATGGATATATTATATATGGTTTTGGTTGTTATTTCACAATGTATACATAAATCAAGTCATCAAAGAACAGAACTCTTTTGTGTAATGCTCTTTCTAAACAGCTTCTTTCCGAAAAGGTGTTATTCTAGGTTCACCATAAATCGTGATTCTAAAAATGTATGTTGGAATAAAGAAACAAACTTTATCCTATAGATGGTTTTACCATCCATTATATATGACATTGGAAGCATCACACAAATTGCCAACAAACACTCTAACCTCCAGCTATACTGAAATTTTAACTATTTCTTTCTACCTTAATCTTATTTATTTTGCTATGACTTCGTATATGATACTTCACTTATTTTTTTTATTACCTATTTGAAAAAGACTTATTCATCTTCACTAGCAGGACTAAGAATGCCACGTGTGAAAATTCTTCACTGATTTTTTAGTCTCTAGGCTATTACAGTGTGCAGTGGACATTTTAATAATAACAGTTTATAGTGCAAGTTTATTATTACTTTCTCTTTCCCACTATATTGTGAGTTCATGTAACAGAAATTATGTCCTATTTATCAATATGTCCCTCTTCTAGCACCTAGCCATAGCTCAGTACATAAAAATAAATTAGTATAATAAACCTGTTTTAATTTTATATTTATGTACTTAGTACTTGACAAAAAATATATACATATTTATGCAGAATATATATTCAGAATATATGTAGGTAAGGAAGAGAAAGAAGAAGAAAGCTGTGAATTTATAGGAATGAGATAAAAATGGAGCCAGAGTATCAGTAAATACAATGAATATGAATGGTGTTTTTATTACCTTGACACTGGCCATGATAGCAGAAGGAACAGAATTGGGATAAATAATTTTATAATTGTTTTCTTTTTTAAGTTTAATGACAAATTTAGATTAAAACATATTCTGGAAATGATCTAGAATACAATGAGGGAGAACAAACTTATCTTTAAACAAGACAACTTGAAAACAGCATATGACTCATAATATGAAAAAAAAAGATAAATTAATTTTATGAATGTTAGTTTTTTGTTTGTTTGTTTGTTTTTTGCGGTACGCGGGCCTCTCACTGTTGTGGCCTCTCTCGTTGTGGAGCACAGGCTCCAGACACGCAGGCTCAGCGGCCATGGCTCACGGGCCTAGCCGCTCCGCGGCATGTGGGATCTTCCCGGACCGGGGCACGAACCCGTGTCCCCTGCATCGGCAGGCGAACTCTCAACCACTGCGCCACCAGGAAAGCCCTGAATGTTAGTTTTACATTTTGTTTTTATTTGGAATATTAATTCTAATGAGTTATAAAGAGTGCTCAGTCTAAAATTTTTCATTCATTCCCTCATTAACCAAATAACCAAATGAATATTGAAGAGTCACTAAAACCAAAAATGATAAAGCATGTTAAAGCACAGTATAAATGGAGACTTTAAAATAGCAAAACCTCAAAAATAGTTTGTAGTTATTTTGGGGGGCAAATCAAACAAGTACAAACAGGGTTTTCTGCTTAATTTTTAAAAAAAATTCAAAAGCTTAGGATTCATAAGACACACCTTAGCAGCCACAGGTATCAAAAGAGGTGGAAGATTTAAATTTTCCATGACTTAGATATGAGACATGACATTGACAGTTGTATAATGTTAAGAGTTAAAGAGATGATAAACCTATCTACTCTGTGGCCTTATAAAACTACCCCTGAAATAGTTATGTTCTGTTTTGTTCACCCAATTGTAACAATAATACCTAGGGCAAATTCATGAAACATCTGTTACCTGTTCTGAAGAAGGAGCCTGAAATTCATGTCTCATTAAAACTAATTGAAAGAACAAGTTTAGCCTGCAGAAGAGGAGAGATAGAGTGAACTTAATATTTGAATCAAATGTATTAAAAGCTCCATTTTACAGGATATCATGTATGATATTTCCTAATGCCTCGGGAAAATCGTTTAAAAAATCTTACATGATAAGGACAGCCATTAATAGAATATTCCACACATTCCTTGGGTCTAACAAAGACAATTAAGAACCAGTTCTACACTATTGGTATTCCAGACATTTACTTTAATCTCTTCCTCCAAGTCTCATGTCCTGTATATCTGAGATTCATATTCTGTCTTCTTAGTGACTTTTCCTTTAATATGTCTTAGTCAAGTTCATCTTTCTAAAATTTCATTTGACTCATAATCTTTCTCCTTCCCCATGACAACGTGCTGCTTATAATTGGAGCTTTTGTTCCTGTAATTTCTCTTCTATTTATTTCCTCCATTTGCCACTTCAAAATTTGAATGCCAATTTTTAAGATCATGTTTTATCCCATGGTTAATAAGCTCAAATGTTATTTTATTTCTTTGATTGCTTGCAGACTGTGTCAATTTTCATATGGTTCATGGTATAATTATCTGTATTTGAACTTTTTCACCTATGTTATCCGTTTTTCTTATTTACTATTTTCATGCAATTAATTTACTCAGGTTCTATGTTGACCATTTTCCAGTGATCACTCTGGGGATTAGGTCATGGGTGAAAACTTCCTCACCAACACAGCACCTCTATATCTAAACGAGCCTACATACTCTAGGTATCGTTCTGAGTAAAGAAACCGTCTTTCCTGCAGCAGATGTATATTTTAGAATGTTTTAATGAATTTATTGCACAGTAACATTTGTTCAGCTAATTAAACTGGCTAGTGGCAGGAGTGTAGGCCATAATCTCTGTATCCTGTCTTCTATTTTGCCAAAAAAAAAAAAATTTGTTTGCCTTTTTTTTTTAATCTGGTTCTGCCACTCTTTACAAAATCCTTCAGTAGAGAAACATCTGGCCATATCAAGGAAGATTTCTTGACTACCCCTCATGAAACATATTCTATTTCCAGGAAATATATATGTGTTAACATATGGTATTTGTTTTTTTCTTTCTGACTTACTTCACTCTGTATGACAGACTCTAGGTCCATCCACCTCACTACAAATAATTCAGTTTCATTTCTTTTTAGGCTGAGTAATATTCCATTGTATATATGTCCCACATCTTTTTTATCCATTCATCTGTCGATTAACACCTAGCTTGCTTCCATGTCCTGGCTATTGTAAATAGTGCTGCAATGAACCTTCTGGTACATGACTATTTTTGAATTATGGTTTTCTCAGGGTATATGCCCAGTAGTGGGATTACTGGGTCATATGGTAGTTCTATTTTTAGTTTTTTAAGGAACCTCCATACGGCCATAGTGGTTGAGGTGAGGTCTTCTGGAGGTCCTCATCTCAGCACCAAGACCCAGCTCTACCCAACAGCCTACAAACTCCAATGTTGGAAGCCTGAGGCTACACAACCAGTAAGAGAGGAACACAATCCCACTCATCAAAAAAACAAAATGTCAAGGTAAAAACCTACAAGGCCAAATAAATGAAGAGGAAATAGGCAATCTACCTGATAAAGAATTCAGAGTAATGATAGTAAAGATGATCCAGAATCTGAGAAATAGAATGGAGGCACGGATTGAGAAAATACAAGAAATGTTTAACAAAGATCTAGAAGAACTAAAGAACAAACAGAGGTGAACAACACAATAACTGAAATGAAAAATACACTAGAAGGAATCAATAACAGGATAACTGAGGCAGAAGAACGAATAAGTGAGCTAGAAGGCAAAATGGTGGAAACACACTGCTATATTTTAAATGGACCACCAACAAGGATGTACTGTATAGCACAGGGAACTCTATATTGTGTAACAAGCAAAGTGGGAAAAGATTTGAAAAAGAACTGATACATGTATATGTATAACTGAACCAGTTTGATGTACACCTGGAACTATCACAACATTGTTAATCAACTATACTCCAATATAAAATAAAAAGTTTAAAAAAAAAAGAAAACATTCACACGTAGAACTGAAACAAGACTCGGGATAACTCTCTGGCCTAATATTGTACTTGAGAACTAGCAGAGGTGAAGAGAACTTTTCTCAACTGCTCATAGGTGTTCGCATTAAAGTTAATTTAAACAAAGTTTAGTTAGGTAAGACAATCTCCATCTGGTAGAAAAGTCAAACATATAGTAAATACTACAATTAGACTTGAAATGTGGTTCACCTCATCATGCTTTCAAGAATTCAGAATTTTAACATTATTTCTGTGACTTTAGTGAGCATCTTATTATGAATTAGGGGAAAAAGTAAAATCGCTCTCTGGAGTGCATTTTAGCTATGTTTGCCTGCACATTAGAATTTTATAAGATGTGCAGTCCTTCTACTTCCTTTTATTTAAAATGAATCCACATTTTTTTTTGAGAGATGGTACCAGGTGAGAAGATCCTATTTTAGTACTCCAACACTTTTCAACCACTCAGTTGCCTGACATTTTTCCCTTCCTGGGTAGCATCAAAAGGCAGTATTGTGGATGTTCTGAGATCTCTATCTCTGTATCTTTTCCAGTTTCAAATCAGGCTGTTGAATGTATTGTGGATATTGAGAAATGTTTGTTTCTTTCCACTGTGACCTTTCTGATATTTCCCTTGAGAGGCAGTTAACAAAACATTAACCAGAATTTTCAGGCTTAGTGTTGCTTTGTCAATTAAGGAACATGCAAGGCTCCCAATGTGTTTCAGGATGCTATGTATTACTGGAAGCAAATACAATCATTCTCTTCTCACTGGCTTCAGAAACCTTGGCCTCTCTGTCTTTGTATCTTGGTTTAAAAAATATGTTGAAAATCATATTTAAGATCTCGCCATTTAGGACTTCCCTGATGGCGCAGTGGTTAAGAATCCACCTACCAATGCAGGGGACACGGGTCTTAGCCCTGGTCCAGGAAGATCCCACATGCCATGGAATAACTAAGCCCGTGGTCCACAACTACTGAGCCCGCGTGCCACAACTACTGAAGTCTGCGTGCCTAGAGCCTGTGCTCCACAACAAGAGAAGCCAACACAATGAGAAGCCCACGCACCACAAAGAGTAGCCCCCACTCACCACAAATAGAGAAAGCCCACGCGCAGCAACAAAGACCCAACGCAGCCAAAAATAAATAAATAAATAAAGATTCTGTGTTGTTGTTTTTTTAAAAAAAGATCTCGCCATTTATCAAGAAAGCATGGATGATGGCCTTTATACTTAATACAATAACCCCAAATACTGCATTAACACGTGCATTGTTATTTAATCCTGAAAATGTTCTTTCTCACACTGTTAATAATCTTTAGGGTACCATCATCAAGAAAGAAAGTTACTATAGAGAAATATCCCATGCCAATACACTATAACATAGTAACACTTTTGAGCCAAAATCTTGTAGAGATGTTTTAAGTAATATTAAGAAAATATTTGCAAAGCACATCAAGTTGTTTGGAAGGAAGTTCAATGTCAGAACAAATTATATTAAGAAGTAAAACACAATTGGGGGTAGATTATAGAGGGTATACTTTATTATTTATCTACAATGATCTGCTGCATGTATACTGACAATTCCACTATGTCTCACATTTCCTGTCTATAAAAATTAAGGGATTTCATAATTTTCTAATGTTCCTGTGAAAATATTAAGAAAATATATGGCTTATTTAGAGATTATGTTTTAACTTTATGAAAAGAATTTGTGTTGTATTTAAATTAGAAAACTTCACTTGGAGTTCTTCAAGTTAAAATTATATCTATGGATAAAAACAGATTGGTGCCTACTGGATTTTTTAAAGGAAGAATAATCTTGTGAAAATTTTAAAAATCAAATTTTAATTTGTGGGTCTGTGTTTGCATCTTCTTTTTGATTAAATTTTATATTTTCTCTGCAAAAAACTGTATCTTTCACTCTATATCATCTTTTCTGAAACATGTACATACAATTATATAAATTGAATTATTCCAAATAATGATTTTAAAGCTTTAGCAACATAATGATTTTATTAAAGATACTTTTCCTTGAGCAGTTTTTGTCTACAGAAGTAGGCACTGGAATATATGGCACTATTACATAGTAAATCCCATAATGAAGATACACAAAGGGCAGTGGAAAAGCAGTATGCAGTGCAGCTATATTTTCCTGGTGGGATAGGGAATTGTATACACAATGTTAATTTTTCAACTTGAAGTATGTAAAGTTTTATACAAAGATAAGGGTGCAAATTTATTTTAAGAATAGAGAGCACACCTTGTAAATCATGGAGCTGTAAAAGCACAATTACTTCAGGTCATGGCACTATATTCTATGTGACTTGAGTGGAAAATAAAGCTGGAAAGACAATATGGAGCTGGGAGCTTTGAATACCTTGATAAAGAGATTTAAAATGGAAAATCTTGACTTACTTATAACAAGAATGAGTAAGAGTGAAATCATTAGATAAGGACTGGTCTTTAGAGAAATAAGTATGGAGCAATGTAAGCAAAAAAAAGATTTATATTATTTGTGTTACACCAGTCTAATGGGTAAGTTGAATATATATAATCTGAGTTAGATATTATCTTTTTTTTTTTTTTTTTTTTTTTTTTTCAGTACGCGGGCCTCTCACTGTTGCGGCCTCTCCCGTTGCGGAGCACAGACTCCGGACGCGCAGGCCCAGCGGCCATGGCTCACGGGCCCAGCCGCTCCGCGGCACGTGGGATCTTCCCAGACCCGGGCACGAACCCGCATCCCCTGCATCGGCAGGCGGACTCTCAACCACTGCACCACCAGGGAAGCCCTAGATATTATCTTAAAACTAACATAAGTATGAGATTTCTAAAAGTCTTTGTATCAAATCATCCTATCCCAGGGCTATAAGCTATTCTACATTACCCTATGCACTCTGCATACCACACGTTAACACACACACACACACACACACACACACACGCACATCACGATCATCACTGCCATCCACAGAAGAATCATCAAATGTAATTATCAGAGATGAAAATATAGATAAATTCTGGAAGTAAGATATTTGATCTACCCCATAAGAAAGAGTATAACTTTCATATTCTAAATATTTGCAGTTGCACTCAATTTGAAAAATAGGTGAAAGTAAGAAATTCTCAGTGAAATAAGATGACTAGAAAAGTAAGAAAGATATGATAAGACATGCAGGTGTACAGGTTACAGAACAGTCCACCAGATTCTAATAAAATAACAGTAGTGTCAAAAATCAATAATCATTGTTCTGTATTTACATGCCACTTTAGAACTGAAGTTATTAATATATATTTGCTAGGTCATTTGATCCTCACAACTGTTCTGAGGTAGGAAAAAACAGACTTGAAATGAAACTGGAACTCCTGTAAACAGATGCATTATGCACCAATCTATAAAATTACATACATTCATATGCTTTACCTACTCTATTTTTTTTCTTTTTTTGGCTTCTTTAAAATTTGATAATAATGGGCTTTCCTGGTGGTGCAGTGGTTAAGAGTCAGCCTGCCAGTGCAGGGGACATGGATTCGAGCCCTGGTCTGGGAAGATCCCACATGCTGCGGAGCAACTAAGCCCATGAGCCACAACTACTGAGCGTGCACTCTAGAGCCCGTGAGCCACAACTACTGAGCTCGCGAGCCACAACTACTGAAGCCCTCGCACCTGGAGCCTGTGCTCCGCAACAAGAGAATTCACCGCAGTGGAGGCCCGCACACCTCAGAGAGGAGTAGCCCCCCTCGCCGCAACTAGAGAAAGCCTGCACGCAGCAACGAAGACCCAGTGCAGCCAAAAATAAATAAATTTATTTTAAAAAATTTGATAATAAAGCCTATCTTCTAATATGAAGCATTTTGTTCAGATAAGCAATTGATTTCATTAATGAAATAGGTACAAGTAATTATAAAATAGATATTCACACCATTAGATTAGATCTGGATAATTTATATAATATCTTAAGTTTATTAAGAAGTGTTAATATAATTCAGATAGGAGATAGCATCTTACATATTGTATGAGTTTCCTATGACTGCTGTAACAAATTAGTATAAACTTGGTGGCTTAAACAATAAACATTTATTCTTTCACAGTTTAGGAGGCCAAAAGTTTGACATCAGTATCACTGGGCTAAATGTTGGCAGGGCCACGATCCCTCTGAAGACTCAGGGTCAAATCTGCCCCTTGCCTTTTCCAGCTGATACTGCCAACATTCCTTGGTCTGTACCAGTTCACTCCAATCTTTGCCTCCATAGTCACATTGCCTTCCTTGCCATGTGTCTCACCTCTCTGTCCCCTTCTTATATGGATATGTGTGATTAAATTTAGGGATCACCCATGTAATCTGGATACTCTCCTCATCTCAACATGTACATTTTAATGAGGTCTGCAAAAGCCTTGTGAAAGCTTTTGATTTTTCCCAAATAAAGTAACAAATACCTTGAGTATTTGCTCAAGGGATTAGATCTTGATATATTTGGTGAGCATAGTTCAGCCTACTATAGTCTTCTCTCTAGCCTTCAATGATTCACGTCTATAACAGATGCAAAATATATTCACCCATGCCAAGATCCCCAAAATTCTCAACACAATAAAGCATCAACACAAGTCTAAATGTCATCTAAATAGTAGTTCTGAAATTGCAACTCTCATCATCTACATCATTTAAATTAAGATTGTATGAGACCCTGGGTATGATCCATCCTGAGACAAAATTTTCCTCCATCTCTATACCTGTGAAACTAGAAAGTTATCTGCTGCCAAAATACAGCTGTGGGATAGACACAGTATAATATTTATAGACATTCCCATTCCACAAGGGAGAAAATGGAAGAATGGATTCATAAATTCCAAGCAATTTCATAATTAAGAAGGGCAGTTTCTCATTAAGTTTTAAGATCTGGGAACAATTCTCTGTACCTCAACTCCAACATCTGCAACACAGCTCCATCTTCTGTTGCTGTGATTTTGGCTTACATCTCTTCTTCTGAGCCCATTGCTATGACCTCTGGGCCCAAGTCTTTGCCTTCAGAATCATCTTTCCTTTTACTTCAGAGGGAACATATGTGTGCTTCTCAGTAGTTTTATCACCCAATTGCCTGCCTGTAGAGTTTTTGTAGTTCAAAGGCCTTTCTTCATTTTATCCTGTGTTATCCATTCCAGTCCAATCTGGTAGTGTTTATGGTGGTACAACATTCTCAAAAACCTTTTCAGGTTGCCCAGGTATATCACAGGGATTCACACCTTTAGCCACAGCATCCCCAAGAGATCTTTGGTTTGATAACCCCATCTTTATTCAAGGCTTCTTCTGGTTGAGTGACTTCATGAGCCATTTATGTAATCTCTTCAGCACTAGTAGCAGGTTATCCAGACATGCCATTGGCCTTCTCTCCAAAGTATATTTTCCTAACAGTTACTATCCTAATTTTATCATATTTTGCCATCTGATAGGCTGTTTCCCAAATCATCAAGTGATCTTTCCCTTTTGCTTAAGCTTTTTTTTTTCTTAATTTATATTTGTCTGCTTGCATTTTGATATTATCAGGTTAACAGCTTCAATGCTTTGCTTGGAAATAACCTCAGATAAATATCCAAGTTCCTTGCTTACGAGTTTTGCTTCTTCAAAGAGTTGTAGAACACAATTCAGCTTTTTCTGTCACTATATAGCAAGATTCGCCTTTCCCTCGGTTTCCAGTGCTATGTTCCTTATTTCCTTCTGAGCCCTTTCCTTTAACCCACATTTCTACCAACAGTCTGTTTATGTGCATCTAGATGTTTTCTATAATGTGGCAAAAAATTCTTCCAGCCTCTATACATTATTTGATTCCAAAGCCCCTTCCATATTTTCAGGCATTTATTACACAATATCCTATATCCCTGTCCCTAAATCTATAGTAATTTTCTAAGGGTTGTTAAATAAATCACTACAAACTTGGTGACTTAAAAGAACATACATTTTATTCTCTCATTGTTCTGGAGGCCAGAAGTCCAGAATCGGTGTTACTAAATCAAAATCAAAGTGTTGGCAGGGCTTCACTCCCTCCAAAGCTCTAGGAGAAAATGTGTTGCTTGCCTCCTCCAGCTTCTAGTGTCTGCCAACATTCCCTGGCTTGTGTTACATTACTCCACTCTCTGACTTCACCTTCACAATACCTTGTGTATTTCAAATCTCCTTCTGCATCCCTCTTGTAAAGATATATGTGATTGCATTTGGGATCCATGACTTAAGATCCTTAACTTAAACACACTTAAACACACCATTTTTTTCCCCTAAATAAATTGACATTTACAGGTTCCAGGCATTAGGACCTGATATCTTTGAAGAGTGTTTTTTAGTCTACTATACATACTTTACATAACATTGCTTTTCAAAAAGCAGTTTCATTTTATTTAATTTCATGAAAATTTTGCTATTATTACTCTGCAGATTTCAGAAGTTTTCCCTTCCTAATAAAGCATAATCTTATCTGAATTATTGAAATAACTAAAGAATAATCAAAACTTTCAGAATTCTGAAAATCATTTAAGGGATGTTAGAGCATATACTACTTTATTGTTTTATTTTCCTATTGATACATAACATATAGGCTTTCTCTAGAAAAATGGTGCTTTCTCAGTGGGCTGTTAGTCTTATTTACATTTTATTCTCAGGCATTCAGTAAATGGTTTATCATGTGATTATCATTAAAGACAGATTATTGCATTATAAAATGGAACATTCTATTTATATTTTAAAACACATGAGAGTTCATTACCTTCTGACAAAAGCCACAGCTACAACATTAATGCATATATTTAATATTGTCTGTTAAGTAGCAGGTTATTTCAAGACAACCTGCTGATTTGAAGTAATGGGATGATACAAAAATATAGCAATTATAGGTGTACTATGCTGCAGAAATTGCCAGTCCCTGTATTTCAGCTCATTATCTACAAGCTTCTTCAAAGGACCAAATAAGTCTCCATCACTTGCTCCTGGGGAGTGAAGCTGTTGCAATTTGATTTTTGGAATGATATCTCCAGAAGTATAAAATACTTGTATTTTGAAATGGAGATACTTGCTCTCTCACAGATCTGCGTGGTGACACTCTCTGCTTATCCTAAGTGTACATTCAGTATGAATCACTTAGGAAATCTGAACCAGCAGAAAGCAAGATCCTTTCTGCTCACTTGTTAGTTAAATGCAAATACAGAGCATAATTAGGGTCTTGTTTCTGGGATATAAGAGTATGTGTATTTGAATAAAGAAGTGTCATAACACAAAATAGTGTCAGACATAATAAAGTAGACTTTGGAACCACATTGTTTGAGGTGAACTCTACCTATGCCACCAACTAGCCATGTGACATTGATCAAGTTATTTATCTTCTCTTCAGTAAAATAGGAAAAGCGCCTGTGGTCAATTGTATTATTGTTTCAAATTATTTTCTGCTTTCACAAGAAGCTCATACAACACCTCCTGGTGTCATAGTGCTTTCAGACGCCCTCCACGTGGGAGGAATACACACCACTACACCACTGACATCAGAATTAATCATGTGACTTGCCTTTGGCCAATCAAATGTGAATGGAGTAGAATGCACCACTCCACATCAGGAGTTTTATGCATCATGAAGTTCTGCCTTCACCTACCCCACTCCTGCACATGGACAGCATGTTTCAGATGGAAGTTGATGTTTAAACCTGAATCTTAGAGTTAAGAAGTTGTGATAAATAGAGCTGCAGACAACCCACAGACAGTACATACATGAGCAAAATATCAATTGCTCTTTTGTAAGCTACTAAGATATTGATGGTAATGGAGAATTGCACATAACCTAGCAAATCTGTATAATAGTAGTATCTACTTCATGTTCTTATTTGAGTAAGGCTCAGAGAAAGCAGTTAGTAATAAGCCAGGTACACAGAAGTATAGAAATATGTTTTGTTATTACTATTACTGTTATATTTTAGAAATCCAAGGAGTGACAGTATAAGAAATGATCACACATTAGATTTTAAAGGTGTAAGAAAAAAATTCTGTTTCACTGGTTGTAATATACTATCCTAAGTCTAGGAGTGACGGGTGTGATTTTCCAAATTCTATTGGGGAGTAACAATACAAACTGACTTTTGGAGGTGTGGGTTTTCAAATACTCATGAGATTTATTCATTCAAAAGAATCAGATAATCTCCCCAATCTTTCATATTTCAGACAACACTGCCACTGCCTCTTCCTCCCCAACAACAAAACCAGTGAATGCATTATTTCCAGGGCTGTGTCCATTCTTTGTACTCTCAAATATATTTAACAAGATTTCATTTGGAAGAGGATAAAAGTAGCTTTCAATAATGATTCTTTAATAGTAAAAATTAACTTTAAAATGATTTGCTGCACTATTTATACAACAAGCAGGAACACATGGGGATTAAAAAATTGTTTGAGAAAGTCACAATAATGCCCTGTTCTGCCACTAAATTCTGGTCCTATCCCATGAACTCTCATCTATTTGAAATTGAAGTGGCCACACGTCTTCTGAACTTCAAGAGATTCTAATTTAAGTACAATTGATAATTCCTGTGTCACTGTGTTTTTATTCATTGTTCTATAATTTAGTAGGTGTCACTCTAAGTAGATCATTAGATCCTTATGAGCAGGAATTGATCCTCTATTTCTATGTATCTATCATTGGTCCAGATGACTGGTCAAATTAAGTAATTTGTTTAATTTCACCCTATCCATTAACAGATTACAGTCAACCCTCTGTATCTGCAAGTTCTAGATCTTCAGATTCAACCAACAATGTTCAATCAATTCAAACAATAATGTTACAATATTTGCTTCTTTTACTTCATCCGTATAATATTGAGTAGAAAACAGGCTTTCGCTTTTGTTTTGGTTTTAGGATGAAAGTAATACATGTTCATTAAAGAAATATTTGAAAAGTGTGGAACAGCATAAATGAACTGAAGAAAGAAAATATATAATGCCAGCAGCTTATTTCCCTTAGTCTTTTTCCAGTGCTTTATGCTGGAGTTCAGATCAATACACACGTGCGCGCGCACACACACACACACACACACACACACACACAATCTGTAACACTGTATGTCAAAGCTTTTACTTAATATTATGGCATAAGCAGTTTTTAAATCACTGACTATCCTCATAAAATACTGGTAATTTGATGCATAAGAACTTCATCATGTTATTATACACAATAAATATCGTGTTATTGTTACACTTAAGGGTGTTTTCTATCTTGAAAAAAGGAAGATTCACTGACATTACAAGTGTGTGTTATTTAGGCATCTGCTCATTTTTGCAGAATGCTGTGAATACTAGGTCAAAAGGAATGAACACTTTTAAATCTCTAGACAGCTCCTGAACAATTTGCATTTTTAAAGATACATGGAATACCATTTATAAGTAAAAGATACAAAGAGAGGCAAAGGAGTATAGGGTAACTTTTACCTAGAGAAATGTTAGAGCTAATACAGAGGAAGAAATCTTCAGTGGGATCTTTGAGGATAAGAATTTCTCTATAAAAATAATTCTATAGATTAGCAGGCAAGATGGCGGAAGAGTAAGACGCGGAGATCACCTTCCTCCTCACAGATACATCAGAAATACAGCTACACGTGGAACTTCTCCTATAGAACACCCACCGAACGCTGGCAGAAGACCTCAGACCTCAGAAAAGGCAAGAAACTCCCCACGTACCTGGGTAGGGCAAAAGAAAAAACAGAGACAAAGAATAGGGACGGGACCTGCACCAGTGGGAGGGAGCCGTGAAGGAGGAAAGGTTCCCACACACTAGAAGCCCCTGCGCGGGCGGAGACTGCGGG